>NW_027364004.1:0-345078 GCF_046119375.1 Phyllobates terribilis | reverse complement strand
GCTTCAATCATTTCTGGACGTTTTTCAATGGCAAAAATCAATGAATATTGTAAATGCACAAACAGTAATTTCTCCGCATTGCAAGGTGCAATTCTGAAATTTTTTGCTTTTTCCTGCTCCTCTTAGCATGATAAAGAAGATTCAAAGAGAGTGAGATGCCAGCTCCTTTCATTCAGTCAGTAGCTTCAATCATTTCTGGTATATGAATAACATGATGTTTTTCAATGGCAAAAATCAATGAATATTGTAAATGCACAAACAGTAATTTCTCCGCATTGCAAGGTGCAATTCTGAATTTTTTTGCTTTTTCCTGCTCCTCTTAGCATGATAAAGAAGATTCAAAGAGAGTGAGATGCCAGCTCCTTTCATTCAGTCAGTAGCTTCAATCATTTCTGGACGTTTTTCAATGGCAAAAATCAATGAATATTGTAAATGCACAAACAGTAATTTCTCCGCATTGCAAGGTGCAATTCTGAAATTTTTTGCTTTTTCCTGCTCCTCTTAGCATGATAAAGAAGATTCAAAGAGAGTGAGATGCCAGCTCCTTTCATTCAGTCAGTAGCTTCAATCATTTCTGGACGTTTTTCAATGGCAAAAATCAATGAATATTGTAAATGCACAAACAGTAATTTCTCCGCATTGCAAGGTGCAATTATGAAATTTTTTGCTTTTTCCTGCTCCTCTTAGCATGATAAAGAAGATTCAAAGAGAGTGAGATGCCAGCTCCTTTCATTCAGTCAGTAGCTTCAATCATTTCTGGTATATGAATAACATGATGTTTTTCAATGGCAAAAATCAATGAATATTGTAAATGCACAAACAGTAATTTCTCCGCATTGCAAGGTGCAATTCTGAATTTTTTTGCTTTTTCCTGCTCCTCTTAGCATGATAAAGAAGATTCAAAGAGAGTGAGATGCCAGCTCCTTTCATTCAGTCAGTAGCTTCAATCATTTCTGGACGTTTTTCAATGGCAAAAATCAATGAATATTGTAAATGCACAAACAGTAATTTCTCCGCATTGCAAGGTGCAATTCTGAAATTTTTTGCTTTTTCCTGCTCCTCTTAGCATGATAAAGAAGATTCAAAGTGAGTGAGATGCCAGCTCCTTTCATTCAGTCAGTAGCTTCAATCATTTCTGGTATATGAATAACATGATGTTTTTCAATGGCAAAAATCAATGAATATTGTAAATGCACAAACAGTAATTTCTCCGCATTGCAAGGTGCAATTCTGAAATTTTTTGCTTTTTCCTGCTCCTCTTAGCATGATAAAGAAGATTCAAAGAGAGTGAGATGCCAGCTCCTTTCATTCAGTCAGTAGCTTCAATCATTTCTGGACGTTTTTCAATGGCAAAAATCAATGAATATTGTAAATGCACAAACAGTAATTTCTCCGCATTGCAAGGTGCAATTCTGAAATTTTTTGCTTTTTCCTGCTCCTCTTAGCATGATAAAGAAGATTCAAAGAGAGTGAGATGCCAGCTCCTTTCATTCAGTCAGTAGCTTCAATCATTTCTGGTATATGAATAACATGATGTTTTTCAATGGCAAAAATCAATGAATATTGTAAATGCACAAACAGTAATTTCTCCGCATTGCAAGGTGCAATTCTGAATTTTTTTGCTTTTTCCTGCTCCTCTTAGCATGATAAAGAAGATTCAAAGAGAGTGAGATGCCAGCTCCTTTCATTCAGTCAGTAGCTTCAATCATTTCTGGACGTTTTTCAATGGCAAAAATCAATGAATATTGTAAATGCACAAACAGTAATTTCTCCGCATTGCAAGGTGCAATTCTGAAATTTTTTGCTTTTTCCTGCTCCTCTTAGCATGATAAAGAAGATTCAAAGAGAGTGAGATGCCAGCTCCTTTCATTCAGTCAGTAGCTTCAATCATTTCTGGACGTTTTTCAATGGCAAAAATCAATGAATATTGTAAATGCACAAACAGTAATTTCTCCGCATTGCAAGGTGCAATTCTGAAATTTTTTGCTTTTTCCTGCTCCTCTTAGCATGATAAAGAAGATTCAAAGAGAGTGAGATGCCAGCTCCTTTCATTCAGTCAGTAGCTTCAATCATTTCTGGTATATGAATAACATGATGTTTTTCAATGGCAAAAATCAATGAATATTGTAAATGCACAAACAGTAATTTCTCCGCATTGCAAGGTGCAATTCTGAATTTTTTTGCTTTTTCCTGCTCCTCTTAGCATGATAAAGAAGATTCAAAGAGAGTGAGATGCCAGCTCCTTTCATTCAGTCAGTAGCTTCAATCATTTCTGGACGTTTTTCAATGGCAAAAATCAATGAATATTGTAAATGCACAAACAGTAATTTCTCCGCATTGCAAGGTGCAATTCTGAAATTTTTTGCTTTTTCCTGCTCCTCTTAGCATGATAAAGAAGATTCAAAGAGAGTGAGATGCCAGCTCCTTTCATTCAGTCAGTAGCTTCAATCATTTCTGGTATATGAATAACATGATGTTTTTCAATGGCAAAAATCAATGAATATTGTAAATGCACAAACAGTAATTTCTCCGCATTGCAAGGTGCAATTCTGAAATTTTTTGCTTTTTCCTGCTCCTCTTAGCATGATAAAGAAGATTCAAAGAGAGTGAGATGCCAGCTCCTTTCATTCAGTCAGTAGCTTCAAACATTTCTGGTAGATGAATAACATGATGTTTTTCAATGGCAAAAATCAATGAATATTGTAAATGCACAAACAGTAATTTCTCCGCATTGCAAGGTGCAATTCTGAAATTTTTTGCTTTTTCCTGCTCCTCTTAGCATGATAAAGAAGATTCAAAGAGAGTGAGATGCCAGCTCCTTTCATTCAGTCAGTAGCTTCAATCATTTCTGGACGTTTTTCAATGGCAAAAATCAATGAATATTGTAAATGCACAAACAGTAATTTCTCCGCATTGCAAGGTGCAATTCTGAAATTTTTTGCTTTTTCCTGCTCCTCTTAGCATGATAAAGAAGATTCAAAGAGAGTGAGATGCCAGCTCCTTTCATTCAGTCAGTAGCTTCAATCATTTCTGGACGTTTTTCAATGGCAAAAATCAATGAATATTGTAAATGCACAAACAGTAATTTCTCCGCATTGCAAGGTGCAATTCTGAAATTTTTTGCTTTTTCCTGCTCCTCTTAGCATGATAAAGAAGATTCAAAGAGAGTGAGATGCCAGCTCCTTTCATTCAGTCAGTAGCTTCAATCATTTCTGGTATATGAATAACATGATGTTTTTCAATGGCAAAAATCAATGAATATTGTAAATGCACAAACAGTAATTTCTCCGCATTGCAAGGTGAAATTCTGAATTTTTTTGCTTTTTCCTGCTCCTCTTAGCATGATAAAGAAGATTCAAAGAGAGTGAGATGCCAGCTCCTTTCATTCAGTCAGTAGCTTCAATCATTTCTGGACGTTTTTCAATGGCAAAAATCAATGAATATTGTAAATGCACAAACAGTAATTTCTCCGCATTGCAAGGTGCAATTCTGAAATTTTTTGCTTTTTCCTGCTCCTCTTAGCATGATAAAGAAGATTCAAAGAGAGTGAGATGCCAGCTCCTTTCATTCAGTCAGTAGCTTCAATCATTTCTGGTATATGAATAACATGATGTTTTTCAATGGCAAAAATCAATGAATATTGTAAATGCACAAACAGTAATTTCTCCGCATTGCAAGGTGCAATTCTGAAATTTTTTGCTTTTTCCTGCTCCTCTTAGCATGATAAAGAAGATTCAAAGAGAGTGAGATGCCAGCTCCTTTCATTCAGTCAGTAGCTTCAATCATTTCTGGACGTTTTTCAATGGCAAAAATCAATGAATATTGTAAATGCACAAACAGTAATTTCTCCGCATTGCAAGGTGCAATTCTGAAATTTTTTGCTTTTTCCTGCTCCTCTTAGCATGATAAAGAAGATTCAAAGAGAGTGAGATGCCAGCTCCTTTCATTCAGTCAGTAGCTTCAATCATTTCTGGACGTTTGTCAATGGCAAAAATCAATGAATATTGTAAATGCACAAACAGTAATTTCTCCGCATTGCAAGGTGCAATTCTGAAATTTTTTGCTTTTTCCTGCTCCTCTTAGCATGATAAAGAAGATTCAAGGAGAGTGAGATGCCAGCTCCTTTCATTCAGTCAGTAGCTTCAATCATTTCTGGTATATGAATAACATGATGTTTTTCAATGGCAAAAATCAATGAATATTGTAAATGCACAAACAGTAATTTCTCCGCATTGCAAGGTGCAATTCTGAATTTTTTTGCTTTTTCCTGCTCCTCTTAGCATGATAAAGAAGATTCAAAGAGAGTGAGATGCCAGCTCCTTTCATTCAGTCAGTAGCTTCAATCATTTCTGGACGTTTTTCAATGGCAAAAATCAATGAATATTGTAAATGCACAAACAGTAATTTCTCCGCATTGCAAGGTGCAATTCTGAAATTTTTTGCTTTTTCCTGCTCCTCTTAGCATGATAAAGAAGATTCAAAGAGAGTGAGATGCCAGCTCCTTTCATTCAGTCAGTAGCTTCAATCATTTCTGGTATATGAATAACATGATGTTTTTCAATGGCAAAAATCAATGAATATTGTAAATGCACAAACAGTAATTTCTCCGCATTGCAAGGTGGAATTCTGAAATTTTTTGCTTTTTCCTGCTCCTCTTAGCATGATAAAGAAGATTCAAAGAGAGTGAGATGCCAGCTCCTTTCATTCAGTCAGTAGCTTCAATCATTTCTGGACGTTTTTCAATGGCAAAAATCAATGAATATTGTAAATGCACAAACAGTAATTTCTCCGCATTGCAAGGTGCAATTCTGAAATTTTTTGCTTTTTCCTGCTCCTCTTAGCATGATAAAGAAGATTCAAAGAGAGTGAGATGCCAGCTCCTTTCATTCAGTCAGTAGCTTCAATCATTTCTGGTATATGAATAACATGATGTTTTTCAATGGCAAAAATCAATGAATATTGTAAATGCACAAACAGTAATTTCTCCGCATTGCAAGGTGCAATTCTGAATTTTTTTGCTTTTTCCTGCTCCTCTTAGCATGATAAAGAAGATTCAAAGAGAGTGAGATGCCAGCTCCTTTCATTCAGTCAGTAGCTTCAATCATTTCTGGACGTTTTTCAATGGCAAAAATCAATGAATATTGTAAATGCACAAACAGTAATTTCTCCGCATTGCAAGGTGCAATTCTGAAATTTTTTGCTTTTTCCTGCTCCTCTTAGCATGATAAAGAAGATTCAAAGAGAGTGAGATGCCAGCTCCTTTCATTCAGTCAGTAGCTTCAATCATTTCTGGACGTTTTTCAATGGCAAAAATCAATGAATATTGTAAATGCACAAACAGTAATTTCTCCGCATTGCAAGGTGCAATTCTGAAATTTTTTGCTTTTTCCTGCTCCTCTTAGCATGATAAAGAAGATTCAAAGAGAGTGAGATGCCAGCTCCTTTCATTCAGTCAGTAGCTTCAATCATTTCTGGTATATGAATAACATGATGTTTTTCAATGGCAAAAATCAATGAATATTGTAAATGCACAAACAGTAATTTCTCCGCATTGCAAGGTGCAATTCTGAATTTTTTTGCTTTTTCCTGCTCCTCTTAGCATGATAAAGAAGATTCAAAGAGAGTGAGATGCCAGCTCCTTTCATTCAGTCAGTAGCTTCAATCATTTCTGGACGTTTTTCAATGGCAAAAATCAATGAATATTGTAAATGCACAAACAGTAATTTCTCCGCATTGCAAGGTGCAATTCTGAAATTTTTTGCTTTTTCCTGCTCCTCTTAGCATGATAAAGAAGATTCAAAGAGAGTGAGATGCCAGCTCCTTTCATTCAGTCAGTAGCTTCAATCATTTCTGGTATATGAATAACATGATGTTTTTCAATGGCAAAAATCAATGAATATTGTAAATGCACAAACAGTAATTTCTCCGCATTGCAAGGTGCAATTCTGAAATTTTTTGCTTTTTCCTGCTCCTCTTAGCATGATAAAGAAGATTCAAAGAGAGTGAGATGCCAGCTCCTTTCATTCAGTCAGTAGCTTCAAACATTTCTGGTATATGAATAACATGATGTTTTTCAATGGCAAAAATCAATGAATATTGTAAATGCACAAACTGTAATTTCTCCGCATTGCAAGGTGCAATTCTGAAATTTTTTGCTTTTTCCTGCTCCTCTTAGCATGATAAAGAAGATTCAAAGAGAGTGAGATGCCAGCTCCTTTCATTCAGTCAGTAGCTTCAATCATTTCTGGACGTTTTTCAATGGCAAAAATCAATGAATATTGTAAATGCACAAACAGTAATTTCTCCGCATTGCAAGGTGCAATTCTGAAATTTTTTGCTTTTTCCTGCTCCTCTTAGCATGATAAAGAAGATTCAAAGACAGTGAGATGCCAGCTCCTTTCATTCAGTCAGTAGCTTCAATCATTTCTGGACGTTTTTTAAATGGCAAAAATCAATGAATATTGTAAATGCACAAACAGTAATTTCTCCGCATTGCAAGGTGCAATTCTGAAATTTTTTGCTTTTTCCTGCTCCTCTTAGCATGATAAAGAAGATTCAAAGAGAGTGAGATGCCAGCTCCTTTCATTCAGTCAGTAGCTTCAATCATTTCTGGTATATGAATAACGATGTTTTTCAATGGCAGAAATCAATGAATATTGTAAATGCACAAACAGTAATTTCTCCGCATTGCAAGGTGCAATTCTGAAATTTTTTGCTTTTTCCTGCTCCTCTTAGCATGATAAAGAAGATTCAAAGAGAGTGAGATGCCAGCTCCTTTCATTCAGTCAGTAGCTTCAAACATTTCTGGTATATGAATAACATGATGTTTTTCAATGGCAAAAATCAATGAATATTGTGAATGCACAAACAGTAATTTCTCCGCATTGCAAGGTGCAATTCTGAAATTTTTTGCTTTTTCCTGCTCCTCTTAGCATGATAAAGAAGATTCAAAGAGAGTGAGATGCCAGCTCCTTTCATTCAGTCAGTAGCTTCAATCATTTCTGGACGTTTTTCAATGGCAAAAATCAATGAATATTGTAAATGCACAAACAGTAATTTCTCCGCATTGCAAGGTGCAATTCTGAAATTTTTTGCTTTTTCCTGCTCCTCTTAGCATGATAAAGAAGATTCAAAGAGAGTGAGATGCCAGCTCCTTTCATTCAGTCAGTAGCTTCAATCATTTCTGGTATATGAATAACATGATGTTTTTCAATGGCAAAAATCAATGAATATTGTAAATGCACAAACAGTAATTTCTCCGCATTGCAAGGTGCAATTGTGAAATTTTTTGCTTTTTCCTGCTCCTCTTAGCATGATAAAGAAGATTCAAAGAGAGTGAGATGCCAGCTCCTTTCATTCAGTCAGTAGCTTCAATCATTTCTGGACGTTTTTCAATGGCAAAAATCAATGAATATTGTAAATGCACAAACAGTAATTTCTCCGCATTGCAAGGTGCAATTCTGAAATTTTTTGCTTTTTCCTGCTCCTCTTAGCATGATAAAGAAGATTCAAAGAGAGTGAGATGCCAGCTCCTTTCATTCAGTCAGTAGCTTCAATCATTTCTGGTATATGAATAACATGATGTTTTTCAATGGCAAAAATCAATGAATATTGTAAATGCACAAACAGTAATTTCTCCGCATTGCAAGGTGCAATTCTGAAATTTTTTGCTTTTTCCTGCTCCTCTTAGCATGATAAAGAAGATTCAAAGAGAGTGAGATGCCAGCTCCTTTCATTCAGTCAGTAGCTTCAAACATTTCTGGTATATGAATAACATGATGTTTTTCAATGGCAAAAATCAATGAATATTGTAAATGCACAAACAGTAATTTCTCCGCATTGCAAGGTGCAATTCTGAAATTTTTTGCTTTTTCCTGCTCCTCTTAGCATGATAAAGAAGATTCAAAGAGAGTGAGATGCCAGCTCCTTTCATTCAGTCAGTAGCTTCAATCATTTCTGGACGTTTTTCAATGGCAAAAATCAATGAATATTGTAAATGCACAAACAGTAATTTCTCCGCATTGCAAGGTGCAATTCTGAAATTTTTTGCTTTTTCCTGCTCCTCTTAGCATGATAAAGAAGATTCAAAGAGAGTGAGATGCCAGCTCCTTTCATTTAGTCAGTAGCTTCAATCATTTCTGGTATATGAATAACATGATGTTTTTCAATGGCAAAAATCAATGAATATTGTAAGTGCACAAACAGTAATTTCTCCGCATTGCAAGGTGCAATTCTGAAATTTTTTGCTTTTTCCTGCTTCTCTTAGCATGATAAAGAAGATTCAAAGAGAGTGAGATGCCAGCTCCTTTCATTTAGTCAGTAGCTTCAATCATTTCTGGACGTTTTTCAATGGCAAAAATCAATGAATATTGTAAATGCACAAACAGTAATTTCTCCGCATTGCAAGGTGCAATTCTGAAATTTTTTGCTTTTTCCTGCTCCTCTTAGCATTATAAAGAAGATTCAAAGAGAGTGAGATGCCAGCTCCTTTCATTCAGTAAGTAGCTTCAAACATTTCTGGTATATGAATAACATGATGTTTTTCAATGGCAAAAATCAATGAATATTGTAAATGCACAAACAGTAATTTCTCCGCATTGCAAGGTGCAATTCTGAAATTTTTTGCTTTTTCCTGCTCCTCTTAGCATGATAAAGAAGATTCAAAGAGAGTGAGATGCCAGCTCCTTTCATTCAGTCAGTAGCTTCAATCATTTCTGGATGTTTTTCAATGGCAAAAATCAATGAATATTGTAAATGCACAAACAGTAATTTCTCCGCATTGCAAGGTGCAATTCTGAAATTTTTTGCTTTTTCCTGCTCCTCATAGCATGATAAAGAAGATACAAAGAGAGTGAGATGCCAGCTCCTTTCATTCAGTCAGTAGCTTCAAACATTTCTGGACGTTTTTCAATGGCAAAAATCAATGAATATTGTAAATGCACAAACAGTAATTTCTCCGCATTGCAATGTGCAATTCTGAAATTTTTTGCTTTTTCCTGCTCCTCTTAGCATGATAAAGACGATTCAAAGAGAGTGAGATGCCAGCTCCTTTCATTCAGTCAGTAGCTTCAAACATTTCTGGTATATGAATAACATGATGTTTTTCAATGGCAAAAATCAATGAATATTGTAAATGCACAAACAGTAATTTCTCCGCATTGCAAGGTGCAATTCTGAAATTTTTTGCTTTTTCCTGCTCCTCTTAGCATGATAAAGAAGATTCAAAGAGAGTGAGATGCCAGCTCCTTTCATTCAGTCAGTAGCTTCAATCATTTCTGGACGTTTTTCAATGGCAAAAATCAATGAATATTGTAAATGCACAAACAGTAATTTCTCAGCATTGCAAGGTGCAATTCTGAAATTTTTTGCTTTTTCCTGCTCCTCTTAGCATGATAAAGAAGATTCAAAGAGAGTGAGATGCCAGCTCCTTTCATTCAGTCAGTAGCTTCAATCATTTCTGGTATATGAATAACATGATGTTTTTCAATGGCAAAAATCAATGAATATTGTAAATGCACAAACAGTAATTTCTCCGCATTGCAAGGTGCAATTCTGAAATTTTTTGCTTTTTCCTGCTCCTCTTAGCATGATAAAGAAGATTCAAAGAGAGTGAGATGCCAGCTCCTTTCATTCAGTCAGTAGCTTCAATCATTTCTGGACGTTTTTCAATGGCAAAAATCAATGAATATTGTAAATGCACAAACAGTAATTTCTCCGCATTGCAAGGTGCAATTCTGAAATTTTTTGCTTTTTCCTGCTCCTCTTAGCATGATAAAGAAGATTCAAAGAGAGTGAGATGCCAGCTCCTTTCATTCAGTCAGTAGCTTCAATCATTTCTGGTATATGAATAACATGATGTTTTTCAATGGCAAAAATCAATGAATATTGTAAATGCACAAACAGTAATTTCTCCGCATTGCAAGGTGCAATTCTGAAATTTTTTGCTTTTTCCTGCTCCTCTTAGCATGATAAAGAAAATTCAAAGAGAGTGAGATGCCAGCTCCTTTCATTCAGTCAGTAGCTTCAAACATTTCTGGTATATGAATAACATGATGTTTTTCAATGGCAAAAATCAATGAATATTGTAAATGCACAAACAGTAATTTCTCCGCATTGCAAGGTGCAATTCTGAAATTTTTTGCTTTTTCCTGCTCCTCTTAGCATGATAAAGAAGATTCAAAGAGAGTGAGATGCCAGCTCCTTTCATTCAGTCAGTAGCTTCAATCATTTCTGGACGTTTTTCAATGGCAAAAATCAATGAATATTGTAAATGCACAAACAGTAATTTCTCCGCATTGCAAGGTGCAATTCTGAAATTTTTTGCTTTTTCCTGCTCCTCTTAGCATGATAAAGAAGATTCAAAGAGAGTGAGATGCCAGCTCCTTTCATTCAGTCAGTAGCTTCAATCATTTCTGGTATATGAATAACATGATGTTTTTCAATGGCAAAAATCAATGAATATTGTAAATGCACAAACAGTAATTTCTCCGCATTGCAAGGTGCAATTCTGAAATTTTTTGCTTTTTCCTGCTCCTCTTAGCATGATAAAGAAGATTCAAAGAGAGTGAGATGCCAGCTCCTTTCATTCAGTCAGTAGCTTCAAACATTTCTGGTATATGAATAACATGATGTTTTTCAATGGCAAAAATCAATGAATATTGTAAATGCACAAACAGTAATTTCTCCGCATTGCAAGGTGCAATTCTGAAATTTTTTGCTTTTTCCTGCTCCTCTTAGCATGATAAAGAAGATTCAAAGAGAGTGAGATGCCAGCTCCTTTCATTCAGTCAGTAGCTTCAATCATTTCTGGACGTTTTTCAATGGCAAAAATCAATGAATATTGTAAATGCACAAACAGTAATTTCTCCGCATTGCAAGGTGCAATTCTGAAATTTTTTGCTTTTTCCTGCTCCTCTTAGCATGATAAAGAAGATTCAAAGAGAGTGAGATGCCAGCTCCTTTCATTCAGTCAGTAGCTTCAAACATTTCTGGTATATGAATAACATGATGTTTTTCAATGGCAAAAATCAATGAATATTGTAAATGCACAAACAGTAATTTCTCCGCATTGCAAGGTGCAATTCTGAAATTTTTTGCTTTTTCCTGCTCCTCTTAGCATGATAAAGAAGATTCAAAGAGAGTGAGATGCCAGCTCCTTTCATTCAGTCAGTAGCTTCAATCATTTCTGGACGTTTTTCAATGGCAAAAATCAATGAATATTGTAAATGCACAAACAGTAATTTCTCCGCATTGCAAGGTGCAATTCTGAAATTTTTTGCTTTTTCCTGCTCCTCTTAGCATGATAAAGAAGATTCAAAGAGGGTGAGATGCCAGCTCCTTTCATTCAGTCAGTAGCTTCAATCATTTCTGGTATATGAATAACATGATGTTTTTCAATGGCAAAAATCAATGAATATTGTAAATGCACAAACAGTAATTTCTCCGCATTGCAAGGTGCAATTCTGAAATTTTTTGCTTTTTCCTGCTCCTCTTAGCATGATAAAGAAGATTCAAAGAGAGTGAGATGCCAGCTCCTTTCATTCAGTCAGTAGCTTCAATCATTTCTGGACGTTTTTCAATGGCAAAAATCAATGAATATTGTAAATGCACAAACAGTAATTTCTCCGCATTGCAAGGTGCAATTCTGAAATTTTTTGCTTTTTCCTGCTCCTCTTAGCATGATAAAGAAGATTCAAAGAGAGTGAGATGCCAGCTCCTTTCATTCAGTCAGTAGCTTCAATCATTTCTGGTATATGAATAACATGATGTTTTTCAATGGCAAAAATCAATGAATATTGTAAATGCACAAACAGTAATTTCTCCGCATTGCAAGGTGCAATTCTGAAATTTTTTGCTTTTTCCTGCTCCTCTTAGCATGATAAAGAAGATTCAAAGAGAGTGAGATGCCAGCTCCTTTCATTCAGTCAGTAGCTTCAAACATTTCTGGTATATGAATAACATGATGTTTTTCAATGGCAAAAATCAAAGAATATTGTAAATGCACAAAGAGTAATTTCTCCGCATTGCAAGGTGCAATTCTGAAATTTTTTGCTTTTTCCTGCTCCTCTTAGCATGATAAAGAAGATTCAAAGAGAGTGAGATGCCAGCTCCTTTCATTCAGTCAGTAGCTTCAATCATTTCTGGACGTTTTTCAATGGCAAAAATCAATGAATATTGTAAATGCACAAACAGTAATTTCTCCGCATTGCAAGGTGCAATTCTGAAATTTTTTGCTTTTTCCTGCTCCTCTTAGCATGATAAAGAAGATTCAAAGAGAGTGAGATGCCAGCTCCTTTCATTCAGTCAGTAGCTTCAAACATTTCTGGTATATGAATAACATGATGTTTTTCAATGGCAAAAATCAATGAATATTGTAAATGCACAAACAGTAATTTCTCCGCATTGCAAGGTGCAATTCTGAAATTTTTTGCTTTTTCCTGCTCCTCTTAGCATGATAAAGAAGATTCAAAGAGAGTGAGATGCCAGCTCCTTTCATTCAGTCAGTAGCTTCAATCATTTCTGGACGTTTTTCAATGGCAAAAATCAATGAATATTGTAAATGCACAAACAGTAATTTCTCCGCATTGCAAGGTGCAATTCTGAAATTTTTTGCTTTTTCCTGCTCCTCTTAGCATGATAAAGAAGATTCAAAAAGAGTGAGATGCCAGCTCCTTTCATTCAGTCAGTAGCTTCAAACATTTCTGGTATATGAATAACATGATGTTTTTCAATGGCAAAAATCAATGAATATTGTAAATGCACAAACAGTAATTTCTCCGCATTGCAAGGTGCAATTCTGAAATTTTTTGCTTTTTCCTGCTCCTCTTAGCATGATAAAGAAGATTCAAAGAGAGTGAGATGCCAGCTCCTTTCATTCAGTCAGTAGCTTCAATCATTTCTGGACGTTTTTCAATGGCAAAAATCAATGAATATTGTAAATGCACAAACAGTAATTTCTCCGCATTGCAAGGTGCAATTCTGAAATTTTTTGCTTTTTCCTGCTCCTCTTAGCATGATAAAGAAGATTCAAAGAGAGTGAGATGCCAGCTCCTTTCATTCAGTCAGTAGCTTCAATCATTTCTGGTATATGAATAACATGATGTTTTTCAATGGCAAAAATCAATGAATATTGTAAATGCACAAACAGTAATTTCTCCGCATTGCAAGGTGCAATTCTGAAATTTTTTGCTTTTTCCTGCTCCTCTTAGCATGATAAAGAAGATTCAAAGAGAGTGAGATGCCAGCTCCTTTCATTCAGTCAGTAGCTTCAATCATTTCTGGACGTTTTTCAATGGCAAAAATCAATGAATATTGTAAATGCACAAACAGTAATTTCTCCGCATTGCAAGGTGCAATTCTGAAATTTTTTGCTTTTTCCTGCTCCTCTTAGCATGATAAAGAAGATTCAAAGAGAGTGAGATGCCAGCTCCTTTCATTCAGTCAGTAGCTTCAATCATTTCTCGTATATGAATAACATGATGTTTTTCAATGGCAAAAATCAATGAATATTGTAAATGCACAAACAGTAATTTCTCCGCATTGCAAGGTGCAATTCTGAAATTTTTTGCTTTTTCCTGCTCCTCTTAGCATGATAAAGAAGATTCAAAGAGAGTGAGATGCCAGCTCCTTTCATTCAGTCAGTAGCTTCAATCATTTCTGGACGTTTTTCAATGGCAAAAATCAATGAATATTGTAAATGCACAAACAGTAATTTCTCCGCATTGCAAGGTGCAATTCTGAAATTTTTTGCTTTTTCCTGCTCCTCTTAGCATGATAAAGAAGATTCAAAGAGAGTGAGATGCCAGCTCCTTTCATTCAGTCAGTAGCTTCAATCATTTCTGGTATATGAATAACATGATGTTTTTCAATGGCAAAAATCAATGAATATTGTAAATGCACAAACAGTAATTTCTCCGCATTGCAAGGTGCAATTCTGAAATTTTTTGCTTTTTCCTGCTCCTCTTAGCATGATAAAGAAGATTCAAAGAGAGTGAGATGCCAGCTCCTTTCATTCAGTCAGTAGCTTCAAACATTTCTGGTATATGAATAACATGATGTTTTTCAGTGGCAAAAATCAATGAATATTGTATATGCACAAACAGTAATTTCTCCGCATTGCAAGGTGCAATTCTGAAATTTTTTGCTTTTTCCTGCTCCTCTTAGCATGATAAAGAAGATTCAAAGAGAGTGAGATGCCAGCTCCTTTCATTCAGTCAGTAGCTTCAATCATTTCTGGACGTTTTTCAATGGCAAAAATCAATGAATATTGTAAATGCACAAACAGTAATTTCTCCGCATTGCAAGGTGCAATTCTGAAATTTTTTGCTTTTTCCTGCTCCTCTTAGCATGATAAAGAAGATTCAAAGAGAGTGAGATGCCAGCTCCTTTCATTCAGTCAGTAGCTTCAATCATTTCTGGTATATGAATAACATGATGTTTTTCAATGGCAAAAATCAATGAATATTGTAAATGCACAAACAGTAATTTCTCCGCATTGCAAGGTGCAATTCTGAAATTTTTTGCTTTTTCCTGCTCCTCTTAGCATGATAAAGAAGATTCAAAGAGAGTGAGATGCCAGCTCCTTTCATTCAGTCAGTAGCTTCAAACATTTCTGGTATATGAATAACATGATGTTTTTCAATGGCAAAAATCAATGAATATTGTAAATGCACAAACAGTAATTTCTCCGCATTGCAAGGTGCAATTCTGAAATTTTTTGCTTTTTCCTGCTCCTCTTAGCATGATAAAGAAGATTCAAAGAGAGTGAGATGCCAGCTCCTTTCATTCAGTCAGTAGCTTCAATCATTTCTGGACGTTTTTCAATGGCATAAATCAATGAATATTGTAAATGCACAAACAGTAATTTCTCCGCATTGCAAGGTGCAATTCTGAAATTTTTTGCTTTTTCCTGCTCCTCTTAGCATGATAAAGAAAATTCAAAGAGAGTGAGATGCCAGCTCCTTTCATTTAGTCAGTAGCTTCAATCATTTCTGGTATATGAATAACATGATGTTTTTCAATGGCAAAAATCAATGAATATTGTAAGTGCACAAACAGTAATTTCTCCGCATTGCAAGGTGCAATTCTGAAATTTTTTGCTTTTTCCTGCTCCTCTTAGCATGATAAAGAAGATTCAAAGAGAGTGAGATGCCAGCTCCTTTCATTTAGTCAGTAGCTTCAATCATTTCTGGACGTTTTTCAATGGCAAAAATCAATGAATATTGTAAATGCACAAACAGTAATTTCTCCGCATTGCAAGGTGCAATTCTGAAATTTTTTGCTTTTTCCTGCTCCTCTTAGCATGATAAAGAAGATTCAAAGAGAGTGAGATGCCAGCTCCTTTCATTCAGTAAGTAGCTTCAAACATTTCTGGTATATGAATAACATGATGTTTTTCAATGGCAAAAATCAATGATTATTGTAAATGCACAAACAGTAATTTCTCCGCATTGCAAGGTGCAATTCTGAAATTTTTTGCTTTTTCCTGCTCCTCTTAGCATGATAAAGAAGATTCAAAGAGAGTGAGATGCCAGCTCCTTTCATTCAGTCAGTAGCTTCAATCATTTCTGGACGTTTTTCAAAGGCAAAAATCAATGAATATTGTAAATGCACAAACAGTAATTTCTCCGCATTGCAAGGTGCAAATCTGAAATTTTTTGCTTTTTCCTGCTCCTCTTAGCATGATAAAGAAGATTCAAAGAGAGTGAGATGCCAGCTCCTTTCATTCAGTCAGTAGCTTCAATCATTTCTGGACGTTTTTCAATGGCAAAAATCAATGAATATTGTAAATGCACAAACAGTAATTTCTCCGCATTGCAAGGTGCAATTCTGAAATTTTTTGCGTTTTCCTGCTCCTCATAGCATGATAAAGAAGATTCAAAGAGAGTGAGATGCCAGCTCCTTTCATTCAGTCAGTAGCTTCAAACATTTCTGGACGTTTTTCAATGGCAAAAATCAATGAATATTGTAAATGCACAAACAGTAATTTCTCCGCATTGCAATGTGCAATTCTGAAATTTTTTGCTTTTTCCTGCTCCTCTTAGCATGATAAAGAAGATTCAAAGAGAGTGAGATGCCAGCTCCTTTCATTCAGTCAGTAGCTTCAAACATTTCTGGTATATGAATAACATGATTTTTTTCAATGGCAAAAATCAATGAATATTGTAAATGCACAAACAGTAATTTCTCCGCATTGCAAGGTGCAATTCTGAAATTTTTTGCTTTTTCCTGCTCCTCTTAGCATGATAAAGAAAATTCAAAGAGAGTGAGATGCCAGCTCCTTTCATTCAGTCAGTAGCTTCAATCATTTCTGGACGTTTTTCAATGGCAAAAATCAATGAATATTGTAAATGCACAAACAGTAATTTCTCCGCATTGCAAGGTGCAATTCTGAAATTTTTTGCTTTTTCCTGCTCCTCTTAGCATGATAAAGAAGATTCAAAGAGAGTGAGATGCCAGCTCCTTTCATTCAGTCAGTAGCTTCAATCATTTCTGGTATATGAATAACATGATGTTTTTCAATGGCAAAAATCAATGAATATTGTAAATGCACAAACAGTAATTTCTCCGCATTGCAAGGTGCAATTCTGAAATTTTTTGCTTTTTCCTGCTCCTCTTAGCATGATAAAGAAGATTCAAAGAGAGTGAGATGCCAGCTCCTTTCATTCAGTCAGTAGCTTCAATCATTTCTGGTAGATGAATAACATGATGTTTTTCAATGGCAAAAATCAATGAATATTCTAAATGCACAAACAGTAATTTCTCCGCATTGCAAGGTGCAATTCTGAAATTTTTTCCTTTTTCCTGCTCCTTTTAGCATGATAAAGAAGATTCAAAGAGAGTGAGATGCCAGCTCCTTTCATTCAGTCAGTAGCTTCAAACATTTCTGGTATATGAATAACATGATGTTTTTCAATGGCAAAAATCAATGAATATTGTAAATGCACAAACAGTAATTTCTCCGCATTGCAAGGTGCAATTCTGAAATTTTTTGCTTTTTCCTGCTCCTCTTAGCATGATAAAGAAGATTCAAAGAGAGTGAGATGCCAAGCTCCTTTCATTCAGTCAGTAGCTTCAATCATTTCTGGACGTTTTTCAATGGCAAAAATCAATGAATATTGTAAATGCACAAACAGTAATTTCTCCGCATTGCAAGGTGCAATTCTGAAATTTTTTGCTTTTTCCTGCTCCTCTTAGCATGATAAAGAAGATTCAAAGAGAGTGAGATGCCAGCTCCTTTCATTCAGTCAGTAGCTTCAATCATTTCTGGACGTTTTTCAATGGCAAAAATCAATGAATATTGTAAATGCACAAACAGTAATTTCTCCGCATTGCAAGGTGCAATTCTGAAATTTTTTGCTTTTTCCTGCTCCTCTTAGCATGATAAAGAAGATTCAAAGAGAGTGAGATGCCAGCTCCTTTCATTCAGTCAGTAGCTTCAAACATTTCTGGTATATGAATAACATGATGTTTTTCAATGGCAAAAATCAATGAATATTGTAAATGCACAAACAGTAATTTCTCAGTATTGCAAGGTGCAATTCTGAAATTTTTTGCTTTTTCCTGCTCCTCTTAGCATGATAAAGAAGATTCAAAGAGAGTGAGATGCCAGCTCCTTTCATTCAGTCAGTAGCTTCAATCATTTCTGGACGTTTCTCAATGGCAAAAATCAATGAATATTGTAAATGCACAAACAGTAATTTCTCCGCATTGCAAGGTGCAATTCTGAAATTTTTTGCTTTTTCCTGCTCCTCTTAGCATGATAAAGAAGATTCAAAGAGAGTGAGATGCCAGCTCCTTTCATTCAGTCAGTAGCTTCAAACATTTCTGGTATATGAATAACATGATGTTTTTCAATGGCAAAAATCAATGAATATTGTAAATGCACAAACAGTAATTTCTCTGCATTGCAAGGTGCAATTCTGAAATTTTTTGCTTTTTCCTGCTCCTCTTAGCATGATAAAGAAGATTCAAAGAGAGTGAGATGCCAGCTCCTTTCATTCAGTCAGTAGCTTCAATCATTTCTGGACGTTTTTCAATGGCAAAAATCAATGAATATTGTAAATGCACAAACAGTAATTTCTCCGCATTGCAAGGTGCAATTCTGAAATTTTTTGCTTTTTCCTGCTCCTCTTAGCATGATAAAGAAGATTCAAAGAGAGTGAGATGCCAGCTCCTTTCATTCAGTCAGTAGCTTCAATCATTTCTGGTAGATGAATAACATGATGTTTTTCAATGGCAAAAATCAATGAATATTGTAAATGCACAAACAGTAATTTCTCCGCATTGCAAGGTGCAATTCTGAAATTTTTTCCTTTTTCCTGCTCCTTTTAGCATGATAAAGAAGATTCAAAGAGAGTGAGATGCCAGCTCCTTTCATTCAGTCAGTAGCTTCAAACATTTCTGGTATATGAATAACATGATGTTTTTCAATGGCAAAAATCAATGAATATTGTAAATGCACAAACAGTAATTTCTCCGCATTGCAAGGTGCAATTCTGAAATTTTTTGCTTTTTCCTGCTCCTCTTAGCATGATAAAGAAGATTCAAAGAGAGTGAGATGCCAAGCTCCTTTCATTCAGTCAGTAGCTTCAATCATTTCTGGACGTTTTTCAATGGCAAAAATCAATGAATATTGTAAATGCACAAACAGTAATTTCTCCGCATTGCAAGGTGCAATTCTGAAATTTTTTGCTTTTTCCTGCTCCTCTTAGCATGATAAAGAAGATTCAAAGAGAGTGAGATGCCAGCTCCTTTCATTCAGTCAGTAGCTTCAATCATTTCTGGACGTTTTTCAATGGCAAAAATCAATGAATATTGTAAATGCACAAACAGTAATTTCTCCGCATTGCAAGGTGCAATTCTGAAATTTTTTGCTTTTTCCTGCTCCTCTTAGCATGATAAAGAAGATTCAAAGAGAGTGAGATGCCAGCTCCTTTCATTCAGTCAGTAGCTTCAAACATTTCTGGTATATGAATAACATGATGTTTTTCAATGGCAAAAATCAATGAATATTGTAAATGCACAAACAGTAATTTCTCAGTATTGCAAGGTGCAATTCTGAAATTTTTTGCTTTTTCCTGCTCCTCTTAGCATGATAAAGAAGATTCAAAGAGAGTGAGATGCCAGCTCCTTTCATTCAGTCAGTAGCTTCAATCATTTCTGGACGTTTCTCAATGGCAAAAATCAATGAATATTGTAAATGCACAAACAGTAATTTCTCCGCATTGCAAGGTGCAATTCTGAAATTTTTTGCTTTTTCCTGCTCCTCTTAGCATGATAAAGAAGATTCAAAGAGAGTGAGATGCCAGCTCCTTTCATTCAGTCAGTAGCTTCAAACATTTCTGGTATATGAATAACATGATGTTTTTCAATGGCAAAAATCAATGAATATTGTAAATGCACAAACAGTAATTTCTCTGCATTGCAAGGTGCAATTCTGAAATTTTTTGCTTTTTCCTGCTCCTCTTAGCATGATAAAGAAGATTCAAAGAGAGTGAGATGCCAGCTCCTTTCATTCAGTCAGTAGCTTCAATCATTTCTGGACGTTTTTCAATGGCAAAAATCAATGAATATTGTAAATGCACAAACAGTAATTTCTCCGCATTGCAAGGTGCAATTCTGAAATTTTTTGCTTTTTACTGCTCCTCTTAGCATGATAAAGAAGATTCAAAGAGAGTGAGATGCCAGCTCCTTTCATTCAGTCAGTAGCTTCAATCATTTCTGGTATATGAATAACATGATGTTTTTCAATGGCAAAAATCAATGAATATTGTAAATGCACAAACAGTAATTTCTCCGCATTGCATGGTGCAATTCTGAAATTTTTTGCTTTTTCCTGCTCCTCTTAGCATGATAAAGAAGATTCAAAGAGAGTGAGATGCCAGCTCCTTTCATTCAGTCAGTAGCTTCAATCATTTCTGGTATATGAATAACATGATGTTTTTCAATGGCAAAAATCAATGAATATTGTAAATGCACAAAAAGTAATTTCTCCGCATTGCAAGGTGCAATTCTGAAATTTTTTGCTTTTTCCTGCTCCTCTTAGCATGATAAAGAAGATTCAAAGAGAGTGAGATGCCAGCTCCTTTCATTCAGTCAGTAGCTTCAATCATTTCTGGTATATGAATAACATGATGTTTTTCAATGGCAAAAATCAATGAATATTGTAAATGCACAAACAGTAATTTCTCCGCATTGCAAGGTGCAATTCTGAAATTTTTTGCTTTTTCCTGCTCCTCTTAGCATGATAAAGAAGATTCAAAGAGAGTGAGATGCCAGCTCCTTTCATTCAGTCAGTAGCTTCAATCATTTCTGGTATATGAATAACGATGTTTTTCAATGGCAAAAATCAATGAATATTGTAAATGCACAAACAGTAATTTCTCCGCATTGCAAGGTGCAATTCTGAAATTTTTTGCTTTTTAGTGCTCCTCTTAGCATGATAAAGAAGATTCAAAGAGAGTGAGATGCCAGCTCCTTTCATTCAGTCAGTAGCTTCAAACATTTCTGGTATATGAATAACATGATGTTTTTCAATGGCAAAAATCAATGAATATTGTAAATGCACAAACAGTAATCTCTCCGCATTGCAAGGTGCAATTCTGAAATTTTTTGCTTTTTCCTGCTCCTCTTAGCATGATAAAGAAGATTCAAAGAGAGTGAGATGCCAGCTCCTTTCATTCAGTCAGTAGCTTCAATCATTTCTGGACGTTTTTCAATGGCAAAAATCAATGAATATTGTAAATGCACAAACAGTAATTTCTCCGCATTGCAAGGTGCAATTCTGAAATTTTTTGCTTTTTCCTGCTCCTCTTAGCATGATAAAGAAGATTCAAAGAGAGTGAGATGCCAGGTCCTTTCATTCAGTCAGTAGCTTCAATCATTTCTGGTATATGAATAACATGATGTTTATCAATGGCAAAAATCAATGAATATTGTAAATGCACAAACAGTAATTTCTCCGCATTGCAAGGTGCAATTCTGAAATTTTTTGCTTTTTCCTGCTCCTCTTAGCATGATAAAGAAGATTCAAAGAGAGTGAGATGCCAGCTCCTTTCATTCAGTCAGTAGCTTCAAACATATCTGGTATATGAATAACATGATGTTTTTCAATGGCAAAAATCAATGAATATTGTAAATGCACAAACAGTAATTTCTCCGCATTGCAAGGTGCAATTCTGAAATTTTTTGCTTTTTCCTGCTCCTCTTAGCATGATAAAGAAGATTCAAAGAGATTGAGATGCCAGCTCCTTTCATTCAGTCAGTAGCTTCAATCATTTCTGGACGTTTTTCAATGGCAAAAATCAATGAATATTGTAAATGCACAAACAGTAATTTCTCCGCATTGCAAGGTGCAATTCTGAAATTTTTTGCTTTTTACTGCTCCTCTTAGCATGATAAAGAAGATTCAAAGAGAGTGAGATGCCAGCTCCTTTCATTCAGTCAGTAGCTTCAATCATTTCTGGTATATGAATAACATGGTTTTTCAATGGCAAAAATCAATGAATATTGTAAATGCACAAACAGTAATTTCTCCGCATTGCAAGGTGCAATTCTGAAATTTTTTGCTTTTTCCTGCTCCTCTTAGCATGATAAAGAAGATTCAAAGAGAGTGAGATGCCAGCTCCTTTCATTCAGTCAGTAGCTTCAATCATTTCTGGTATATGAATAACATGATGTTTTTCAATGGCAAAAATCAATGAATATTGTAAATGCACAAACAGTAATTTCTCCGCATTTCAAGGTGCAATTCTGAAATTTTTTGCTTTTTAGTGCTCCTCTTAGCATGATAAAGAAGATTCAAAGAGAGTGAGATGCCAGCTCCTTTCATTCAGTCAGTAGCTTCAAACATTTCTGGTATATGAATAACATGATGTTTTTCAATGGCAAAAATCAATGAATATTGTAAATGCACAAACAGTAATTTCTCCGCATTGCAAGGTGCAATTCTGAAATTTTTTGCTTTTTCCTGCTCCTCTTAGCATGATAAAGAAGATTCAAAGAGAGTGAGATGCCAGCTCCTTTCATTCAGTCAGTAGCTTCAATCATTTCTGGACGTTTTTCAATGGCAAAAATCAATGAATATTGTAAATGCACAAACAGTAATTTCTCCGCATTGCAAGGTGCAATTCTGAAATTTTTTGCTTTTTCCTGCTCCTCTTAGCATGATAAAGAAGATTCAAAGAGAGTGAGATGCCAGGTCCTTTCATTCAGTCAGTAGCTTCAATCATTTCTGGTATATGAATAACATGATGTTTTTCAATGGCAAAAATCAATGAATATTGTAAATGCACAAACAGTAATTTCTCCGCATTGCAAGGTGCAATTCTGAAATTTTTTGCTTTTTCCTGCTCCTCTTAGCATGATAAAGAAGATTCAAAGAGAGTGAGATGCCAGCTCCTTTCATTCAGTCAGTAGCTTCAAACATATCTGGTATATGAATAACATGATGTTTTTCAATGGCAAAAATCAATGAATATTGTAAATGCACAAACAGTAATTTCTCCGCATTGCAAGGTGCAATTCTGAAATTTTTTGCTTTTTCCTGCTCCTCTTAGCATGATAAAGAAGATTCAAAGAGATTGAGATGCCAGCTCCTTTCATTCAGTCAGTAGCTTCAATCATTTCTGTACGTTTTTCAATGGCAAAAATCAATGAATATTGTAAATGCACAAACAGTAATTTCTCCGCATTGCAAGGTGCAATTCTGAAATTTTTTGCTTTTTCCTGCTCCTCTTAGCATGATGAAGAAGATTCAAAGAGAGTGAGATGCCAGCTCCTTTCATTCAGTCAGTAGCTTCAAACATTTCTGGTATATGAATAACATGATGTTTTTCAATGGCAAAAATCAATGAATATTGTAAATGCAAAAACAGGAATTTCTCCGCATTGCAAGGTGCAATTCTGAAATTTTTTGCTTTTTCCTGCTCCTCTTAGCATGATAAAGAAGATTCAAAGAGAGTGAGATGCCAGCTCCTTTCATTCAGTCAGTAGCTTCAATCATTTCTGGACGTTTTTCAATGGCAAAAATCAATGAATATTGTAAATGCACAAACAGTAATTTCTCCGCATTGCAAGGTGCAATTCTGAAATTTTTTGCTTTTTCCTGCTCCTCTTAGCATGATAAAGAAGATTCAAAGAGAGTGAGATGCCAGCTCCTTTCATTCAGTCAGTAGCTTCCAACATTTCTGGTATATGAATAACATGATGTTTTTCAATGGCAAAAATCAATGAATATTGTAAATGCACAAACAGTAATTTCTCAGTATTGCAAGGTGCAATTCTGAAATTTTTTGCTTTTTCCTGCTCCTCTTAGCATGATAAAGAAGATTCAAAGAGAATGAGATGCCAGCTTCTTTCATTCAGTCAGTAGCTTCAATCATTTCTGGACGTTTTTCAATGGCAAAAATCAATGAATATTGTAAATGCACAAACAGTAATTTCTCCGCATTGCAAGGTGCAATTCTGAAATTTTTTGCTTTTTCCTGCTCCTCTTAGCATGATAAAGAAGATTCAAAGAGAGTGAGATGCCAGCTCCTTTCATTCAGTCAGTAGCTTCAAACATTTCTGGTATATGAATAACATAATGTTTTTCAATGGCAAAAATCAATGAATATTGTAAATGCACAAACAGTAATTTCTCTGCATTGCAAGGTGCAATTCTGAAATTTTTTGCTTTTTCCTGCTCCTCTTAGCATGATAAAGAAGATTCAAAGAGAGTGAGATGCCAGCTCCTTTCATTCAGTCAGTAGCTTCAATCATTTCTGGACGTTTTTCAATGGCAAAAATCAATGAATATTGTAAATGCACAAACAGTAATTTCTCCGCATTGCAAGGTGCAATTCTGAAATTTTTTGCTTTTTCCTGCTCCTCTTAGCATGATAAAGAAGATTCAAAGAGAGTGAGATGCCAGCTCCTTTCATTCAGTCAGTAGCTTCAATCATTTCTGGTATATGAATAACATGATGTTTTTCAATGGCAAAAATCAATGAATATTGTAAATGCACAAACAGTAATTTCTCCGCATTGCAAGGTGCAATTCTGAAATTTTTTGCTTTTTCCTGCTCCTCTTAGCATGATAAAGAAGATTCAAAGAGAGTGAGATGCCAGCTCCTTTCATTCAGTCAGTAGCTTCAATCATTTCTGGTATAAGAATAACATGATGTTTTTCAAAGGCAAAAATCAATGAATATTGTAAATGAACAAACAGTAATTTCTCCACCTTGCAAGGTGCAATTCTGAAATTTTTTGCTTTTTAGTGCTCCTCTTAGCATGATAAAGAAGATTCAAAGAGAGTGAGATGCCAGCTCCTTTCATTCAGTCAGTAGCTTCAAACATTTCTGGTATATGAATAACATGATGTTTTTCAATGGCAAAAATCAATGAATATTGTAAATGCACAAACAGTAATTTCTCCGCATTGCAAGGTGCAATTCTGAAATTTTTTGCTTTTTCCTGCTCCTCTTAGCATGATAAAGAAGATTCAAAGAGAGTGAGATGCCAGCTCCTTTCATTCAGTCAGTAGCTTCAATCATTTCTGGACGTTTTTCAATGGCAAAAATCAATGAATATTGTAAATGCACAAACAGTAATTTCTCCGCATTGCAAGGTGCAATTCTGAAATTTTTTGCTTTTTCCTGCTCCTCTTAGCATGATAAAGAAGATTCAAAGAGAGTGAGATGCCAGGTCCTTTCATTCAGTCAGTAGCTTCAATCATTTCTGGTATATGAATAACATGATGTTTTTCAATGGCAAAAATCAATGAATATTGTAAATGCACAAACAGTAATTTCTCCGCATTGCAAGGTGCAATTCTGAAATTTTTTGCTTTTTCCTGCTCCTCTTAGCATGATAAAGAAGATTCAAAGAGAATGAGATGCCAGCTTCTTTCATTCAGTCAGTAGCTTCAATCATTTCTGGACGTTTTTCAATGGCAAAAATCAATGAATATTGTAAATGCACAAACAGTAATTTCTCCGCATTGCAAGGTGCAATTCTGAAATTTTTTGCTTTTTCCTGCTCCTCTTAGCATGATAAAGAAGATTCAAAGAGAGTGAGATGCCAGCTCCTTTCATTCAGTCAGTAGCTTCAAACATTTCTGGTATATGAATAACATGATGTTTTTCAATGGCAAAAATCAATGAATATTGTAAATGCACAAACAGTAATTTCTCTGCATTGCAAGGTGCAATTCTGAAATTTTTTGCTTTTTCCTGCTCCTCTTAGCATGATAAAGAAGATTCAAAGAGAGTGAGATGCCAGCTCCTTTCATTCAGTCAGTAGCTTCAATCATTTCTGGACGTTTTTCAATGGCAAAAATCAATGAATATTGTAAATGCACAAACAGTAATTTCTCCGCATTGCAAGGTGCAATTCTGAAATTTTTTGCTTTTTCCTGCTCCTCTTAGCATGATAAAGAAGATTCAAAGAGAGTGAGATGCCAGCTCCTTTCATTCAGTCAGTAGCTTTAATCATTTCTGGTATATGAATAACATGATGTTTTTCAATGGCAAAAATCAATGAATATTGTAAATGCACAAACAGTAATTTCTCCGCATTGCAAGGTGCAATTCTGAAATTTTTTGCTTTTTCCTGCTCCTCTTAGCATGATAAAGAAGATTCAAAGAGAGTGAGATGCCAGCTCCTTTCATTCAGTCAGTAGCTTCAATCATTTCTGGTATAAGAATAACATGATGTTTTTCAAAGGCAAAAATCAATGAATATTGTAAATGAACAAACAGTAATTTCTCCACCTTGCAAGGTGCAATTCTGAAATTTTTTGCTTTTTAGTGCTCCTCTTAGCATGATAAAGAAGATTCAAAGAGAGTGAGATGCCAGCTCCTTTCATTCAGTCAGTAGCTTCAATCATTTCTGGTATATGAATAACATGATGTTTTTCAATGGCAAAAATCAATGAATATTGTAAATGCACAAACAGTAATTTCTCCGCATTTCAAGGTGCAATTCTGAAATTTTTTGCTTTTTAGTGCTCCTCTTAGCATGATAAAGAAGATTCAAAGAGAGTGAGATGCCAGCTCCTTTCATTCAGTCAGTAGCTTCAAACATTTCTGGTATATGAATAACATGATGTTTTTCAATGGCAAAAATCAATGAATCTTGTAAATGCACAAACAGTAATTTCTCCGCATTGCAAGGTGCAATTCTGAAATTTTTTGCTTTTTCCTGCTCCTCTTAGCATGATAAAGAAGATTCAAAGAGAGTGAGATGCCAGCTCCTTTCATTCAGTCAGTAGCTTCAATCATTTCTGGACGTTTTTCAATGGCAAAAATCAATGAATATTGTAAATGCACAAACAGTAATTTCTCCGCATTGCAAGGTGCAATTCTGAAATTTTTTGCTTTTTCCTGCTCCTCTTAGCATGATAAAGAAGATTCAAAGAGAGTGAGATGCCAGGTCCTTTCATTCAGTCAGTAGCTTCAATCATTTCTGGTATATGAATAACATGATGTTTTTCAATGGCAAAAATCAATGAATATTGTAAATGCACAAACAGTAATTTCTCCGCATTGCAAGGTGCAATTCTGAAATTTTTTGCTTTTTCCTGCTCCTCTTAGCATGATAAAGAAGATTCAAAGAGAGTGAGATGCCAGCTCCTTTCATTCAGTCAGTAGCTTCAAACATATCTGGTATATGAATAACATGATGTTTTTCAATGGCAAAAATCAATGAATATTGTAAATGCACAAACAGTAATTTCTCCGCATTGCAAGGTGCAATTCTGAAATTTTTTGCTTTTTCCTGCTCCTCTTAGCATGATAAAGAAGATTCAAAGAGATTGAGATGCCAGCTCCTTTCATTCAGTCAGTAGCTTCAATCATTTCTGGACGTTTTTCAATGGCAAAAATCAATGAATATTGTAAATGCACAAACAGTAATTTCTCCGCATTGCAAGGTGCAATTCTGAAATTTTTTGCTTTTTCCTGCTCCTCTTAGCATGATGAAGAAGATTCAAAGAGAGTGAGATGCCAGCTCCTTTCATTCAGTCAGTAGCTTCAAACATTTCTGGTATATGAATAACATGATGTTTTTCAATGGCAAAAATCAATGAATATTGTAAATGCAAAAACAGGAATTTCTCCGCATTGCAAGGTGCAATTCTGAAATTTTTTGCTTTTTCCTGCTCCTCTTAGCATGATAAAGAAGATTCAAAGAGAGTGAGATGCCAGCTCCTTTCATTCAGTCAGTAGCTTCAATCATTTCTGGACGTTTTTCAATGGCAAAAATCAATGAATATTGTAAATGCACAAACAGTAATTTCTCCGCATTGCAAGGTGCAATTCTGAAATTTTTTGCTTTTTCCTGCTCCTCTTAGCATGATAAAGAAGATTCAAAGAGAGCGAGATGCCAGCTCCTTTAATTCAGTCAGTAGCTTCAAACATTTCTGGTATATGAATAACATGATGTTTTTCAATGGCAAAAATCAATGAATATTGTAAATGCACAAACAGTAATTTCTCAGTATTGCAAGGTGCAATTCTGAAATTTTTTGCTTTTTCCTGCTCCTCTTAGCATGATAAAGAAGATTCAAAGAGAATGAGATGCCAGCTTCTTTCATTCAGTCAGTAGCTTCAATCATTTCTGGACGTTTTTCAATGGCAAAAATCAATGAATATTGTAAATGCACAAACAGTAATTTCTCCGCATTGCAAGGTGCAATTCTGAAATTTTTTGCTTTTTCCTGCTCCTCTTAGCATGATAAAGAAGATTCAAAGAGAGTGAGATGCCAGCTCCTTTCATTCAGTCAGTAGCTTCAAACATTTCTGGTATATGAATAACATGATGTTTTTCAATGGCAAAAATCAATGAATATTGTAAATGCACAAACAGTAATTTCTCTGCATTGCAAGGTGCAATTCTGAAATTTTTTGCTTTTTCCTGCTCCTCTTAGCATGATAAAGAAGATTCAAAGAGAGTGAGATGCCAGCTCCTTTCATTCAGTCAGTAGCTTCAATCATTTCTGGACGTTTTTCAATGGCAAAAATCAATGAATATTGTAAATGCACAAACAGTAATTTCTCCGCATTGCAAGGTGCAATTCTGAAATTTTTTGCTTTTTCCTGATCCTCTTAGCATGATAAAGAAGATTCAAAGAGAGTGAGATGCCAGCTCCTTTCATTCAGTCAGTAGCTTCAATCATTTCTGGTATATGAATAACATGATGTTTTTCAATGGCAAAAATCAATGAATATTGTAAATGCACAAACAGTAATTTCTCCGCATTGCAAGGTGCAATTCTGAAATTTTTTGCTTTTTCCTGCTCCTCTTAGCATGATAAAGAAGATTCAAAGAGAGTGAGATGCCAGCTCCTTTCATTCAGTCAGTAGCTTCAATCATTTCTGGTATAAGAATAACATGATGTTTTTCAAAGGCAAAAATCAATGAATATTGTAAATGAACAAACAGTAATTTCTCCACCTTGCAAGGTGCAATTCTGAAATTTTTTGCTTTTTAGTGCTCCTCTTAGCATGATAAAGAAGATTCAAAGAGAGTGAGATGCCAGCTCCTTTCATTCAGTCAGTAGCTTCAATCATTTCTGGACGTTTTTCAATGGCAAAAATCAATGAATATTGTAAATGCACAAACAGTAATTTCTCCGCATTGCAAGGTGCAATTCTGAAATTTTTTGCTTTTTCCTGCTCCTCTTAGCATGATAAAGAAGATTCAAAGAGAGTGAGATGCCAGGTCCTTTCATTCAGTCAGTAGCTTCAATCATTTCTGGTATATGAATAACATGATGTTTTTCAATGGCAAAAATCAATGAATATTGTAAATGCACAAACAGTAATTTCTCCGCATTGCAAGGTGCAATTCTGAAATTTTTTGCTTTTTCCTGCTCCTCTTAGCATGATAAAGAAGATTCAAAGAGAATGAGATGCCAGCTTCTTTCATTCAGTCAGTAGCTTCAATCATTTCTGGACGTTTTTCAATGGCAAAAATCAATGAATATTGTAAATGCACAAACAGTAATTTCTCCGCATTGCAAGGTGCAATTCTGAAATTTTTTGCTTTTTCCTGCTCCTCTTAGCATGATAAAGAAGATTCAAAGAGAGTGAGATGCCAGCTCCTTTCATTCAGTCAGTAGCTTCAAACATTTCTGGTATATGAATAACATGATGTTTTTCAATGGCAAAAATCAATGAATATTGTAAATGCACAAACAGTAATTTCTCTGCATTGCAAGGTGCAATTCTGAAATTTTTTGCTTTTTCCTGCTCCTCTTAGCATGATAAAGAAGATTCAAAGAGAGTGAGATGCCAGCTCCTTTCATTCAGTCAGTAGCTTCAATCATTTCTGGACGTTTTTCAATGGCAAAAATCAATGAATATTGTAAATGCACAAACAGTAATTTCTCCGCATTGCAAGGTGCAATTCTGAAATTTTTTGCTTTTTCCTGCTCCTCTTAGCATGATAAAGAAGATTCAAAGAGAGTGAGATGCCAGCTCCTTTCATTCAGTCAGTAGCTTCAATCATTTCTGGTATATGAATAACATGATGTTTTTCAATGGCAAAAATCAATGAATATTGTAAATGCACAAACAGTAATTTCTCCGCATTGCAAGGTGCAATTCTGAAATTTTTTGCTTTTTCCTGCTCCTCTTAGCATGATAAAGAAGATTCAAAGAGAGTGAGATGCCAGCTCCTTTCATTCAGTCAGTAGCTTCAATCATTTCTGGTATAAGAATAACATGATGTTTTTCAAAGGCAAAAATCAATGAATATTGTAAATGAACAAACAGTAATTTCTCCACCTTGCAAGGTGCAATTCTGAAATTTTTTGCTTTTTAGTGCTCCTCTTAGCATGATAAAGAAGATTCAAAGAGAGTGAGATGCCAGCTCCTTTCATTCAGTCAGTAGCTTCAAACATTTCTGGTATATGAATAACATGATGTTTTTCAATGGCAAAAATCAATGAATATTGTAAATGCACAAACAGTAATTTCTCCGCATTGCAAGGTGCAATTCTGAAATTTTTTGCTTTTTCCTGCTCCTCTTAGCATGATAAAGAAGATTCAAAGAGAGTGAGATGCCAGCTCCTTTCATTCAGTCAGTAGCTTCAATCATTTCTGGACGTTTTTCAATGGCAAAAATCAATGAATATTGTAAATGCACAAACAGTAATTTCTCCGCATTGCAAGGTGCAATTCTGAAATTTTTTGCTTTTTCCTGCTCCTCTTAGCATGATAAAGAAGATTCAAAGAGAGTGAGATGCCAGGTCCTTTCATTCAGTCAGTAGCTTCAATCATTTCTGGTATATGAATAACATGATGTTTTTCAATGGCAAAAATCAATGAATATTGTAAATGCACAAACAGTAATTTCTCCGCATTGCAAGGTGCAATTCTGAAATTTTTTGCTTTTTCCTGCTCCTCTTAGCATGATAAAGAAGATTCAAAGAGAGTGAGATGCCAGCTCCTTTCATTCAGTCAGTAGCTTCAAACATTTCTGGTATATGAATAACATGATGTTTTTCAATGGCAAAAATCAATGAATATTGTAAATGCACAAACAGGAATTTCTCCGCATTGCAAGGTGCAATTCTGAAATTTTTTGCTTTTTCCTGCTCCTCTTAGCATGATAAAGAAGATTCAAAGAGAGTGAGATGCCAGTTCCTTTCATTCAGTCAGTAGCTTCAATCATTTCTGGACGTTTTTCAATGGCAAAAAGCAATGAATATTGTAAATGCACAAACAGTAATTTCTCCGCATTGCGAGGTGCAATTCTGAAATTTTTTGCTTTTTCCTGCTCCTCTTAGCATGATAAAGAAGATTGAAAGAGAGTGAGATGCCAGCTCCTTTCATTCAGTCAGTAGCTTCAATCATTTCTGGTCGTTTTTCAATGGCAAAAATCAATGAATATTATAAATGCACAAACAGTAATTTCTCCGCATTGCAAGGTGCAATTCTGAAATTTTTTAGTTTTTCCTGCTCCTCTTAGCATGATAAAGAAGATTCAAAGAGAGTGAGATGCCAGCTCCTTTCATTCAGTCAGTAGCTTCAAACATTTCTGGTATATGAATAACATGATGTTTTTCAATGGCAAAAATCAATGAATATTGTAAATGCACAAACAGTAATTTCTCTGCATTGCAAGGTGCAATTCTGAAATTTTTTGCTTTTTCCTGCTCCTCTTAGCATGATAAAGAAGATTCAGAGAGAGTGAGATGCCAGCTCCTTTCATTCAGTCAGTAGCTTCAATCATTTCTGGACGTTTTTCAATGGCAAAAATCAATGAATATTGTAAATGCACAAACAGTAATTTCTCCGCATTGCAAGGTGCAATTCTGAAATTTTTTGCTTTTTCCTGCTCCTCTTAGCAAGATAAAGAAGATTCAAAGAGAGTGAGATGCCAGCTCCTTTCATTCAGTCAGTAGCTTCAATCATTTCTGGTATATGAATAACATGATGTTTTTCAATGGCAAAAATCAATGAATATTGTAAATGCACAAACAGTAATTTCTCCGCATTGCAAGGTGCAATTCTGAAATTTTTTGCTTTTTCCTGCTCCTCTTAGCATGATAAAGAAGATTCAAAGAGAGTGAGATGCCAGCTCCTTTCATTCAGTCAGTAGCTTCAATCATTTCTGGTATATGAATAACATGATGTTTTTCAAAGGCAAAAATCAATGAATATTGTAAATGAACAAACAGTAATTTCTCCACCTTGCAAGGTGCAATTCTGAAATTTTTTGCTTTTTAGTGCTCCTCTTAGCATGATAAAGAAGATTCAAAGAGAGTGAGATGCCAGCTCCTTTCATTCAGTCAGTAGCTTCAAACATTTCTGGTATATGAATAACATGATGTTTTTCAATGGCAAAAATCAATGAATATTGTAAATGCACAAACAGTAATTTCTCCGCATTGCAAGGTGCAATTCTGAAATTTTTTGCGTTTTCCTGCTCCTCTTAGCATGATAAAGAAGATTCAAAGAGAGTGAGATGCCAGCTCCTTTCATTCAGTCAGTAGCTTCAATCATTTCTGGACGTTTTTCAATGGCAAAAATCAATGAAGATTGTAAATGCACAAACAGTAATTTCTCCGCATTGCAAGGTGCAATTCTGAAATTTTTTGCTTTTTCCTGCTCCTCTTAGCATGATAAAGAAGATTCAAAGAGAGTGAGATGCCAGCTCCTTTCATTCAGTCAGTAGCTTCAAACATATCTGGTATATGAATAACATGATGTTTTTCAATGGCAAAAATCAATGAATATTGTAAATGCACAAACAGTAATTTCTCCGCATTGCAAGGTGCAATTCTGAAATTTTTTGCTTTTTCCTGCTCCTCTTAGCATGATAAAGAAGATTCAAAGAGATTGAGATGCCAGCTCCTTTCATTCAGTCAGTAGCTTCAATAATTTCTGGACGTTTTTCAATGGCAAAAATCAATGAATATTGTAAATGCACAAACAGTAATTTCTCCGCATTGCAAGGTGCAATTCTGAAATTTTTTGCTTTTTCCTGCTCCTCTTAGCATGATAAAGAAGATTCAAAGAGAGTGAGATGCCAGCTCCTTTCATTCAGTCAGTAGCTTCAAACATTTCTGGTAAATGAATAACATGATGTTTTTCAATGGCAAAAATCAATGAATATTGTAAATGCACAAACAGTAATTTCTCTGCATTGCAAGGTGCAATTCTGAAATTTTTTGCTTTTTCCTGCTCCTCTTAGCATGATAAAGAAGATTCAAAGAGAGTGAGATGCCAGCTCCTTTCATTCAGTCAGTAGCTTCAATCATTTCTGGACGTTTTTCAATGGCAAAAATCAATGAATATTGTAAATGCACAAACAGTAATTTCTCCGCATTGCAAGGTGCAATTCTGAAATTTTTTGCTTTTTCCTGCTCCTCTTAGCATGATAAAGAAGATTCAAAGAGAGTGAGATGCCAGCTCCTTTCATTCAGTCAGTAGCTTCAATCATTTCTGGTATAAGAATAACATGATGTTTTTCAAAGGCAAAAATCAATGAATATTGTAAATGAACAAACAGTAATTTCTCCACCTTGCAAGGTGCAATTCTGAAATTTTTTGCTTTTTAGTGCTCCTCTTAGCATGATAAAGAAGATTCAAAGAGAGTGAGATGCCAGCTCCTTTCATTCAGTCAGTAGCTTCAAACATTTCTGGTATATGAATAACATGATGTTTTTCAATGGCAAAAATCAATGAATATTGTAAATGCACAAACAGTAATTTCTCCGCATTGCAAGGTGCAATTCTGAAATTTTTTGCTTTTTCCTGCTCCTCTTAGCATGATAAAGAAGATTCAAAGAGAGTGAGATGCCAGCTCCTTTCATTCAGTCAGTAGCTTCAATCATTTCTGGACGTTTTTCAATGGCAAAAATCAATGAATATTGTAAATGCACAAACAGTAATTTCTCCGCATTGCAAGGTGCAATTCTGAAATTTTTTGCTTTTTCCTGCTCCTCTTAGCATGATAAAGAAGATTCAAAGAGAGTGAGATGCCAGGTCCTTTCATTCAGTCAGTAGCTTCAATCATTTCTGGTATATGAATAACATGATGTTTTTCAATGGCAAAAATCAATGAATATTGTAAATGCACAAACAGTAATTTCTCCGCATTGCAAGGTGCAATTCTGAAATTTTTTGCTTTTTCCTGCTCCTCTTAGCATGATAAAGAAGATTCAAAGAGAGTGAGATGCCAGCTCCTTTCATTCAGTCAGTAGCTTCAAACATTTCTGGTATATGAATAACATGATGTTTTTCAATGGCAAAAATCAATGAATATTGTAAATGCACAAACAGGAATTTCTCCGCATTGCAAGGTGCAATTCTGAAATTTTTTGCTTTTTCCTGCTCCTCTTAGCATGATAAAGAAGATTCAAAGAGAGTGAGATGCCAGTTCCTTTCATTCAGTCAGTAGCTTCAATCATTTCTGGACGTTTTTCAATGGCAAAAAGCAATGAATATTGTAAATGCACAAACAGTAATTTCTCCGCATTGCGAGGTGCAATTCTGAAATTTTTTGCTTTTTCCTGCTCCTCTTAGCATGATAAAGAAGATTGAAAGAGAGTGAGATGCCAGCTCCTTTCATTCAGTCAGTAGCTTCAATCATTTCTGGTCGTTTTTCAATGGCAAAAATCAATGAATATTATAAATGCACAAACAGTAATTTCTCCGCATTGCAAGGTGCAATTCTGAAATTTTTTAGTTTTTCCTGCTCCTCTTAGCATGATAAAGAAGATTCAAAGAGAGTGAGATGCCAGCTCCTTTCATTCAGTCAGTAGCTTCAAACATTTCTGGTATATGAATAACATGATGTTTTTCAATGGCAAAAATCAATGAATTTTGTAAATGCACAAACAGTAATTTCTCTGCATTGCAAGGTGCAATTCTGAAATTTTTTGCTTTTTCCTGCTCCTCTTAGCATGATAAAGAAGATTCAGAGAGAGTGAGATGCCAGCTCCTTTCATTCAGTCAGTAGCTTCAATCATTTCTGGACGTTTTTCAATGGCAAAAATCAATGAATATTGTAAATGCACAAACAGTAATTTCTCCGCATTGCAAGGTGCAATTCTGAAATTTTTTGCTTTTTCCTGCTCCTCTTAGCAAGATAAAGAAGATTCAAAGAGAGTGAGATGCCAGCTCCTTTCATTCAGTCAGTAGCTTCAATCATTTCTGGTATATGAATAACATGATGTTTTTCAATGGCAAAAATCAATGAATATTGTAAATGCACAAACAGTAATTTCTCCGCATTGCAAGGTGCAATTCTGAAATTTTTTGCTTTTTCCTGCTCCTCTTAGCATGATAAAGAAGATTCAAAGAGAGTGAGATGCCAGCTCCTTTCATTCAGTCAGTAGCTTCAATCATTTCTGGTATATGAATAACATGATGTTTTTCAAAGGCAAAAATCAATGAATATTGTAAATGAACAAACAGTAATTTCTCCACCTTGCAAGGTGCAATTCTGAAATTTTTTGCTTTTTAGTGCTCCTCTTAGCATGATAAAGAAGATTCAAAGAGAGTGAGATGCCAGCTCCTTTCATTCAGTCAGTAGCTTCAAACATTTCTGGTATATGAATAACATGATGTTTTTCAATGGCAAAAATCAATGAATATTGTAAATGCACAAACAGTAATTTCTCCGCATTGCAAGGTGCAATTCTGAAATTTTTTGCTTTTTCCTGCTCCTCTTAGCATGATAAAGAAGATTCAAAGAGAGTGAGATGCCAGCTCCTTTCATTCAGTCAGTAGCTTCAATCATTTCTGGACGTTTTTCAATGGCAAAAATCAATGAAGATTGTAAATGCACAAACAGTAATTTCTCCGCATTGCAAGGTGCAATTCTGAAATTTTTTGCTTTTTCCTGCTCCTCTTAGCATGATAAAGAAGATTCAAAGAGAGTGAGATGCCAGCTCCTTTCATTCAGTCAGTAGCTTCAAACATATCTGGTATATGAATAACATGATGTTTTTCAATGGCAAAAATCAATGAATATTGTAAATGCACAAACAGTAATTTCTCCGCATTGCAAGGTGCAATTCTGAAATTTTTTGCTTTTTCCTGCTCCTCTTAGCATGATAAAGAAGATTCAAAGAGATTGAGATGCCAGCTCCTTTCATTCAGTCAGTAGCTTCAATAATTTCTGGACGTTTTTCAATGGCAAAAATCAATGAATATTGTAAATGCACAAACAGTAATTACTCCGCATTGCAAGGTGCAATTCTGAAATTTTTTGCTTTTTCCTGCTCCTCTTAGCATGATAAAGAAGATTCAAAGAGAGTGAGATGCCAGCTCCTTTCATTCAGTCAGTAGCTTCAAACATTTCTGGTATATGAATAACATGATGTTTTTCAATGGCAAAAATCAATGAATATTGTAAATGCACAAACAGGAATTTCTCCGCATTGCAAGGTGCAATTCTGAAATTTTTTGCTTTTTCCTGCTCCTCTTAGCATGATAAAGAAGATTCAAAGAGAGTGAGATGCCAGTTCCTTTCATTCAGTCAGTAGCTTCAATCATTTCTGGACGTTTTTCAATGGCAAAAATCAATGAATATTGTAAATGCACAAACAGTAATTTCTCCGCATTGCAAGGTGCAATTCTGAAATTTTTTGCTTTTTCCTGCTCCTCTTAGCATGATAAAGAAGATTCAAAGAGAGTGAGATGCCAGCTCCTTTCATTCAGTCAGTAGCTTCAATCATTTCTGGTCGTTTTTCAATGGCAAAAATCAATGAATATTGTAAATGCACAAACAGTAATTTCTCCGCATTGCAAGGTGCAATTCTGAAATTTTTTAGTTTTTCCTGCTCCTCTTAGCATGATAAAGAAGATTCAAAGAGAGTGAGATGCCAGCTCCTTTCATTCAGTCAGTAGCTTCAAACATTTCTGGTATATGAATAACATGATGTTTTTCAATGGCAAAAATCAATGAATATTGTAAATGCACAAACAGTAATTTCTCCGCATTGCAAGGTGCAATTCTGAAATTTTTTGCTTTTTCCTGCTCCTCTTAGCATGATAAAGAAGATTCAAAGAGAGTGAGATGCCAGCTCCTTTCATTCAGTCAGTAGCTTCAAACATTTCTGGTATATGAATAACATGATGTTTTTCAATGGCAAAAATCAATGAATATTGTAAATGCACAAACAGTAATTTCTCTGCATTGCAAGGTGCAATTCTGAAATTTTTTGCTTTTTCCTGCTCCTCTTAGCATGATAAAGAAGATTCAAAGAGAGTGAGATGCCAGCTCCTTTCATTCAGTCAGTAGCTTCAATCATTTCTGGACGTTTTTCAATGGCAAAAATCAATGAATATTGTAAATGCACAAACAGTAATTTCTCCGCATTGCAAGGTGCAATTCTGAAATTTTTTGATTTTTCCTGCTCCTCTTAGCATGATAAAGAAGATTCAAAGAGAGTGAGATGCCAGCTCCTTTCATTCAGTCAGTAGCTTCAATCATTTCTGGTATATGAATAACATGATGTTTTTCAATGGCAAAAATCAATGAATATTGTAAATGCACAAACAGTAATTTCTCCGCATTGCAAGGTGCAATTCTGAAATTTTTTGCTTTTTCCTGCTCCTCTTAGCATGATAAAGAAGATTCAAAGAGAGTGAGATGCCAGCTCCTTTCATTCAGTCAGTAGCTTCAATCATTTCTGGTATAAGAATAACATGATGTTTTTCAAAGGCAAAAATCAATGAATATTGTAAATGAACAAACAGTAATTTCTCCACCTTGCAAGGTGCAATTCTGAAATTTTTTGCTTTTTAGTGCTCCTCTTAGCATGATAAAGAAGATTCAAAGAGAGTGAGATGCCAGCTCCTTTCATTCAGTCAGTAGCTTCAAACATTTCTGGTATATGAATAACATGATGTTTTTCAATGGCAAAAATCAATGAATATTGTAAATGCACAAACAGTAATTTCTCCGCATTGCAAGGTGCAATTCTGAAATTTTTTGCTTTTTCCTGCTCCTCTTAGCATGATAAAGAAGATTCAAAGAGAGTGAGATGCCAGCTCCTTTCATTCAGTCAGTAGCTTCAATCATTTCTGGACGTTTTTCAATGGCAAAAATCAATGAATATTGTAAATGCACAAACAGTAATTTCTCCGCATTGCAAGGTGCAATTCTGAAATTTTTTGCTTTTTCCTGCTCCTCTTAGCATGATAAAGAAGATTCAAAGAGAGTGAGATGCCAGGTCCTTTCATTCAGTCAGTAGCTTCAATCATTTCTGGTATATGAATAACATGATGTTTTTCAATGGCAAAAATCAATGAATATTGTAAATGCACAAACAGTAATTTCTCCGCATTGCAAGGTGCAATTCTGAAATTTTTTAGTTTTTCCTGCTCCTCTTAGCATGATAAAGAAGATTCAAAGAGAGTGAGATGCCAGCTCCTTTCATTCAGTCAGTAGCTTCAAACATTTCTGGTATATGAATAACATGATGTTTTTCAATGGCAAAAATCAATGAATATTGTAAATGCACAAACAGTAATTTCTCTGCATTGCAAGGTGCAATTCTGAAATTTTTTGCTTTTTCCTGCTCCTCTTAGCATGATAAAGAAGATTCAGAGAGAGTGAGATGCCAGCTCCTTTCATTCAGTCAGTAGCTTCAATCATTTCTGGACGTTTTTCAATGGCAAAAATCAATGAATATTGTAAATGCACAAACAGTAATTTCTCCGCATTGCAAGGTGCAATTCTGAAATTTTTTGCTTTTTCCTGCTCCTCTTAGCAAGATAAAGAAGATTCAAAGAGAGTGAGATGCCAGCTCCTTTCATTCAGTCAGTAGCTTCAATCATTTCTGGTATATGAATAACATGATGTTTTTCAATGGCAAAAATCAATGAATATTGTAAATGCACAAACAGTAATTTCTCCGCATTGCAAGGTGCAATTCTGAAATTTTTTGCTTTTTCCTGCTCCTCTTAGCATGATAAAGAAGATTCAAAGAGAGTGAGATGCCAGCTCCTTTCATTCAGTCAGTAGCTTCAATCATTTCTGGTATATGAATAACATGATGTTTTTCAAAGGCAAAAATCAATGAATATTGTAAATGAACAAACAGTAATTTCTCCACCTTGCAAGGTGCAATTCTGAAATTTTTTGCTTTTTAGTGCTCCTCTTAGCATGATAAAGAAGATTCAAAGAGAGTGAGATGCCAGCTCCTTTCATTCAGTCAGTAGCTTCAAACATTTCTGGTATATGAATAACATGATGTTTTTCAATGGCAAAAATCAATGAATATTGTAAATGCACAAACAGTAATTTCTCCGCATTGCAAGGTGCAATTCTGAAATTTTTTGCTTTTTCCTGCTCCTCTTAGCATGATAAAGAAGATTCAAAGAGAGTGAGATGCCAGCTCCTTTCATTCAGTCAGTAGCTTCAATCATTTCTGGACGTTTTTCAATGGCAAAAATCAATGAAGATTGTAAATGCACAAACAGTAATTTCTCCGCATTGCAAGGTGCAATTCTGAAATTTTTTGCTTTTTCCTGCTCCTCTTAGCATGATAAAGAAGATTCAAAGAGAGTGAGATGCCAGCTCCTTTCATTCAGTCAGTAGCTTCAAACATATCTGGTATATGAATAACATGATGTTTTTCAATGGCAAAAATCAATGAATATTGTAAATGCACAAACAGTAATTTCTCCGCATTGCAAGGTGCAATTCTGAAATTTTTTGCTTTTTCCTGCTCCTCTTAGCATGATAAAGAAGATTCAAAGAGATTGAGATGCCAGCTCCTTTCATTCAGTCAGTAGCTTCAATAATTTCTGGACGTTTTTCAATGGCAAAAATCAATGAATATTGTAAATGCACAAACAGTAATTACTCCGCATTGCAAGGTGCAATTCTGAAATTTTTTGCTTTTTCCTGCTCCTCTTAGCATGATAAAGAAGATTCAAAGAGAGTGAGATGCCAGCTCCTTTCATTCAGTCAGTAGCTTCAAACATTTCTGGTATATGAATAACATGATGTTTTTCAATGGCAAAAATCAATGAATATTGTAAATGCACAAACAGGAATTTCTCCGCATTGCAAGGTGCAATTCTGAAATTTTTTGCTTTTTCCTGCTCCTCTTAGCATGATAAAGAAGATTCAAAGAGAGTGAGATGCCAGTTCCTTTCATTCAGTCAGTAGCTTCAATCATTTCTGGACGTTTTTCAATGGCAAAAATCAATGAATATTGTAAATGCACAAACAGTAATTTCTCCGCATTGCAAGGTGCAATTCTGAAATTTTTTGCTTTTTCCTGCTCCTCTTAGCATGATAAAGAAGATTCAAAGAGAGTGAGATGCCAGCTCCTTTCATTCAGTCAGTAGCTTCAATCATTTCTGGTCGTTTTTCAATGGCAAAAATCAATGAATATTGTAAATGCACAAACAGTAATTTCTCCGCATTGCAAGGTGCAATTCTGAAATTTTTTAGTTTTTCCTGCTCCTCTTAGCATGATAAAGAAGATTCAAAGAGAGTGAGATGCCAGCTCCTTTCATTCAGTCAGTAGCTTCAAACATTTCTGGTATATGAATAACATGATGTTTTTCAATGGCAAAAATCAATGAATATTGTAAATGCACAAACAGTAATTTCTCCGCATTGCAAGGTGCAATTCTGAAATTTTTTGCTTTTTCCTGCTCCTCTTAGCATGATAAAGAAGATTCAAAGAGAGTGAGATGCCAGCTCCTTTCATTCAGTCAGTAGCTTCAATCATTTCTGGACGTTTTTCAATGGCAAAAATCAATGGATATTGTAAATGCACAAACAGTAATTTCTCCGCATTGCAAGGTGCAATTCTGAAATTTTTTGCTTTTTCCTGCTCCTCTTAGCATGATAAAGAAGATTCAAAGAGAGTGAGATGCCAGCTCCTTTCATTCAGTCAGTAGCTTCAATCATTTCTGGTATATGAATAACATGATGTTTTTCAATGGCAAAAATCAATGAATATTGTAAATGCACAAACAGTAATTTCTGCGCATTGCAAGGTGCAATTCTGAAATTTTTTGCTTTTTCCTGCTCCTCTTAGCATGATAAAGAAGATTCAAAGAGAGTGAGATGCCAGCTCCTTTCATTCAGTCAGTAGCTTCAATCATTTCTGTACGTTTTTCAATGGCAAAAATCAATGAATATTGTAAATGCACAAACAGTAATTTCTCCGCATTGCAAGGTGCAATTCTGAAATTTTTTGCTTTTTCCTGCTCCTCTTAGCATGATAAAGAAGATTCAAAGAGAGTGAGATGCCAGCTCCTTTCATTCAGTCAGTAGCTTCAAACATTTCTGGTATATGAATAACGATGTTTTTCAATGGCAAAAATCAATGAATTTTGTAAATGCACAAACAGTAATTTCTCCGCATTGCAAGGTGCAATTCTGAAATTTTTTGCTTTTTCCTGCTCTTCTTAGCATGATAAAGAAGATTCAAAGAGAGTGAGATACCAGCTCCTTTCATTCAGTCAGTAGCTTCAATAATTTCTGGACATTTTTCAATGGCAAAAATCAATGAATATTGTAAATGCACAAACAGTAATTTCTCCGCATTGCAAGGTGCAATTCTGAAATTTTTTGCTTTTTCCTGCTCCTCTTAGCATGATAAAGAAGATTCAAAGAGAGTGAGATGCCAGCTCCTTTCATTCAGTCAGTAGCTTCAAACATTTCTGGTATATGAATAACATGATGTTTTTCAATGGCAAAAATCAATGAATATTGTAAATGCACAAACAGTAATTTCTCCGCATTGCAAGGTGCAATTCTGAAATTTTTTGCTTTTTCCTGCTCCTCTTAGCATGATAAAGAAGATTCAAAGAGAGTGAGATGCCAGCTCCTTTCATTCAGTCAGTAGCTTCAATCATTTCTGGACGTTTTTCAATGGCAAAAATCAATGAATATTGTAAATGCACAAACAGTAATTTCTCCGCATTGCAAGGTGCAATTCTGAAATTTTTTGCTTTTTCCTGCTCCTCTTAGCATGATAAAGAAGATTCAGAGAGAGTGAGATGCCAGGTCCTTTCATTCAGTCAGTAGCTTCAATCATTTCTGGTATATGAATAACATGATGTTTTTCAATGGCAAAAATCAATGAATATTGTAAATGCACAAACAGTAATTTCTCCGCATTGCAAGGTGCAATTCTGAAATTTTTTGCTTTTTCCTGCTCCTCTTAGCATGATAAAGAAGATTCAAAGAGAGTGAGATGCCAGCTCCTTTCATTCAGTCAGTAGCTTCAAACATATCTGGTATATGAATAACATGATGTTTTTCAATGGCAAAAATCAATGAATATTGTAAATGCACAAACAGTAATTTCTCCGCATTGCAAGGTGCAATTCTGAAATTTTTTGCTTTTTCCTGCTCCTCTTAGCATGATAAAGAAGATTCAAAGAGATTGAGATGCCAGCTCCTTTCATTCAGTCAGTAGCTTCAATAATTTCTGGACGTTTTTCAATGGCAAAAATCAATGAATATTGTAAATGCACAAACAGTAATTTCTCCGCATTGCAAGGTGCAATTCTGAAATTTTTTGCTTTTTCCTGCTCCTCTTAGCATGATAAAGAAGATTCAAAGAGAGTGAGATGCCAGCTCCTTTCATTCAGTCAGTAGCTTCAAACATTTCTGGTATATGAATAACATGATGTTTTTCAATGGCAAAAATCAATGAATATTGTAAATGCACAAACAGGAATTTCTCCGCATTGCAAGGTGCAATTCTGAAATTTTTTCTTTTTCCTGCTCCTCTTAGCATGATAAAGAAGATTCAAAGAGAGTGAGATGCCAGTTCCTTTCATTCAGTCAGTAGCTTCAATCATTTCTGGACGTTTTTCAATGGCAATAATCAATGAATATTGTAAATGCACAAACAGTCATTTCTCCGCATTGCAAGGTGCAATTCTGAAATTTTTTGCTTTTTCCTGCTCCTCTTAGCATGATAAAGAAGATTCAAAGAGAGTGAGATGCCAGCTCCTTTCATTCAGTCAGTAGCTTCAATCATTTCTGGTCGTTTTTCAATGGCAAAAATCAATGAATATTGTAAATGCACAAACAGTAATTTCTCCGCATTGCAAGGTGCAATTCTGAAATTTTTTAGTTTTTCCTGCTCCTCTTAGCATGATAAAGAAGATTCAAAGAGAGTGAGATGCCAGCTCCTTTCATTCAGTCAGTAGCTTCAAACATTTCTGGTATATGAATAACATGATGTTTTTCAATGGCAAAAATCAATGAATATTGTAAATGCACAAACAGTAATTTCTCCGCATTGCAAGGTGCAATTCTGAAATTTTTTGCTTTTTCCTGCTCCTCTTAGCATGATAAAGAAGATTCAAAGAGAGTGAGATGCCAGCTCCTTTCATTCAGTCAGTAGCTTCAATCATTTCTGGACGTTTTTCAATGGCAAAAATCAATGGATATTGTAAATGCACAAACAGTAATTTCTCCGCATTGCAAGGTGCAATTCTGAAATTTTTTGCTTTTTCCTGCTCCTCTTAGCATGATAAAGAAGATTCAAAGAGAGTGAGATGCCAGCTCCTTTCATTCAGTCAGTAGCTTCAATCATTTCTGGTATATGAATAACATGATGTTTTTCAATGGCAAAAATCAATGAATATTGTAAATGCACAAACAGTAATTTCTGCGCATTGCAAGGTGCAATTCTGAAATTTTTTGCTTTTTCCTGCTCCTCTTAGCATGATAAAGAAGATTCAAAGAGAGTGAGATGCCAGCTCCTTTCATTCAGTTAGTAGCTTCAATCATTTCTGTACGTTTTTCAATGGCAAAAATCAATGAATATTGTAAATGCACAAACAGTAATTTCTCCGCATTGCAAGGTGCAATTCTGAAATTTTTTGCTTTTTCCTGCTCCTCTTAGTATGATAAAGAAGATTCAAAGAGAGTGAGATGCCAGCTCCTTTCATTCAGTCAGTAGCTTCAATCATTTCTGGACGTTTTTCAATGGCAAAAATCAATGAATATTGTAAATGCACAAACAGTAATTTCTCCGCATTGCAAGGTGCAATTCTGAAATTTTTTGCTTTTTCCTGCTCCTCTTAGCATGATAAAGAAGATTCAAAGAGAGTGAGATGCCAGCTCCTTTCATTCAGTCAGTAGCTTCAAACATTTCTGGTATATGAATAACATGATGTTTTTCAATGGCAAAAATCAATGAATTTTGTAAATGCACAAACAGTAATTTCTCCGCATTGCAAGGTGCAATTCTGAAATTTTTTGCTTTTTCCTGCTCTTCTTAGCATGATAAAGAAGATTCAAAGAGAGTGAGATACCAGCTCCTTTCATTCAGTCAGTAGCTTCAATAATTTCTGGACGTTTTTCAATGGCAAAAATCAATGAATATTGTAAATGCACAAACAGTAATTTCTCCGCATTGCAAGGTGCAATTCTGAAATTTTTTGCTTTTTCCTGCTCCTCTTAGCATGATAAAGAAGATTCAAAGAGAGTGAGATGCCAGCTCCTTTCATTCAGTCAGTAGCTTCAATCATTTCTGGATGTTTTTCAATGGCAAAAATCAATGAATATTGTAAATGCACAGACAGTAATTTCTCCGCATTGCAAGGTGCAATTCTGAAATTTTTTGCTTTTTCCTGCTCCTCTTAGCATGATAAAGAAGATTCAAAGAGAGTGAGATGTCAGCTCCTTTCATTCAGTCAGTAGCTTCAAACATTTCTGGTATATGAATAACATGATGTTTTTCAATGGCAAAAATCAATGAATATTGTAAATGCACAAGCAGTAATTTCTCCGCATTGCAAGGTGCAATTCTGAAATTTTTTGCTTTTTCCTGCTCCTCTTAGCATGATAAAGAAGATTCAAAGAGAGTGAGATGCCAGCTCCTTTCATTCAGTTAGTAGCTTCAATCATTTCTGGACGTTTTTCAATGGCAAAAAGCAATGAATATTGTAAATGCACAAACAGTAATTTCTCCGCATTGCAAGGTGCAATTCTGAAATTTTTTGCTTTTTCCTGCTCCTCTTAGCATGATAAAGAAGATTCAAAGAGAGTGAGATGCCAGCTCCTTTCATTCAGTCAGTAGCTTCAATCATTTCTGGACGTTTTTCAATGGCAAAAATCAATGAATATTGTAAATGCACAAACAGTAATTTCTCCGCATTGCAAGGTGCAATTCTGAAATTTTTTGCTTTTTCCTGCTCCTCTTAGCATGATAAAGAAGATTCAAAGAGAGTGAGATGCCAGCTCCTTTCATTCAGTCAGTAGCTTCAATCATTTCTGGTATATGAATAGCATGATGTTTTTCAATGGCAAAAATCAATGAATATTGTAAATGCACAAACAGTAATTTCTGCGCATTGCAAGGTGCAATTCTGAAATTTTTTGCTTTTTCCTGCTCCTCTTAGCATGATAAAGAAGATTCAAAGAGAGTGAGATGCCAGCTCCTTTCATTCAGTCAGTAGCTTCAATCATTTCTGTACGTTTTTCAATGGCAAAAATCAATGAATATTGTAAATGCACAAACAGTAATTTCTCCGCATTGCAAGGTGCAATTCTGAAATTTTTTGCTTTTTCCTGCTCCTCTTAGTATGATAAAGAAGATTCAAAGAGAGTGAGATGCCAGCTCCTTTCATTCAGTCAGTAGCTTCAATCATTTCTGGACGTTTTTCAATGGCAAAAATCAATGAATATTGTAAATGCACAAACAGTAATTTCTCCGCATTGCAAGGTGCAATTCTGAAATTTTTTGCTTTTTCCTGCTCCTCTTAGCATGATAAAGAAGATTCAAAGAGAGTGAGATGCCAGCTCCTTTCATTCAGTCAGTAGCTTCAAACATTTCTGGTATATGAATAACATGATGTTTTTCAATGGCAAAAATCAATGAATTTTGTAAATGCACAAACAGTAATTTCTCCGCATTGCAAGGTGCAATTCTGAAATTTTTTGCTTTTTCCTGCTCTTCTTAGCATGATAAAGAAGATTCAAAGAGAGTGAGATACCAGCTCCTTTCATTCAGTCAGTAGCTTCAATAATTTCTGGACGTTTTTCAATGGCAAAAATCAATGAATATTGTAAATGCACAAACAGTAATTTCTCCGCATTGCAAGGTGCAATTCTGAAATTTTTTGCTTTTTCCTGCTCCTCTTAGCATGATAAAGAAGATTCAAAGAGAGTGAGATGCCAGCTCCTTTCATTCAGTCAGTAGCTTCAATCATTTCTGGATGTTTTTCAATGGCAAAAATCAATGAATATTGTAAATGCACAGACAGTAATTTCTCCGCATTGCAAGGTGCAATTCTGAAATTTTTTGCTTTTTCCTGCTCCTCTTAGCATGATAAAGAAGATTCAAAGAGAGTGAGATGTCAGCTCCTTTCATTCAGTCAGTAGCTTCAAACATTTCTGGTATATGAATAACATGATGTTTTTCAATGGCAAAAATCAATGAATATTGTAAATGCACAAGCAGTAATTTCTCCGCATTGCAAGGTGCAATTCTGAAATTTTTTGCTTTTTCCTGCTCCTCTTAGCATGATAAAGAAGATTCAAAGAGAGTGAGATGCCAGCTCCTTTCATTCAGTTAGTAGCTTCAATCATTTCTGGACGTTTTTCAATGGCAAAAAGCAATGAATATTGTAAATGCACAAACAGTAATTTCTCCGCATTGCAAGGTGCAATTCTGAAATTTTTTGCTTTTTCCTGCTCCTCTTAGCATGATAAAGAAGATTCAAAGAGAGTGAGATGCCAGCTCCTTTCATTCAGTCAGTAGCTTCAATCATTTCTGGACGTTTTTCAATGGCAAAAATCAATGAATATTGTAAATGCACAAACAGTAATTTCTCCGCATTGCAAGGTGCAATTCTGAAATTTTTTGCTTTTTCCTGCTCCTCTTAGCATGACAAAGAAGATTCAAAGAGAGTGAGATGCCAGCTCCTTTCATTCAGTCAGTAGCTTCAATCATTTCTGGACGTTTTTCAATGGCAAAAATCAATGAATATTGTAAATGCACAAACAGTAATTTCTCCGCATTGCAAAGTGCAATTCTGAAATTTTTTGCTTTTTCCTGCTCCTCTTAGCAAGATAAAGAAGATTGAAAGAGACTGAGATGCCAGCTCCTTTCATTCAGTCAGTAGCTTCAAACATTTCTGGTATATGAATAACATGATGTTTTTCAATGGCAAAAATCAATGAATATTGTAAATGCACAAACTAATTTCTCCGCATTGCAAGGTGCAATTCTGAAATTTTTTGCTTTTTCCTGCTCCTCTTAGCATGATAAAGAAGATTCAAAGAGACTGGGATGCCAGCTCCTTTCATTCAGTCAGTAGCTTCAATCATTTCTGGACGTTTTTCAATGGCAAAAATCAATTAATATTGTAAATGCACAAACAGTAATTTCTCCGCATTGCAAGGTGCAATTCTGAAATTTTTTGCTTTTTCCTGCTCCTCTTAGCATGATAAAGAAGATTCAAAGAGAGTGAGATGCCAGCTCCTTTCATTCAGTCAGTAGCTTCAAACATTTCTGGTATATGAATAACATGATGTTTTTCAATGGCAAAAATCAATGAATATTTTATATGCACAAACAGTAATTTCTCCGCATTGCAAGGTGCAATTCTGAAATTTTTTGCTTTTTCCTGCTCCTCTTAGCATGATAAAGAAGATTCAAAGAGAGTGAGATACCAGCTCCTTTCATTCAGTCAGTAGCTTCAATCATTTCTGGACGTTTTTCAATGGCAAAAATCAATGAATATTGTAAATGCACAAACAGTAATTTCTCCGCATTGCAAGGTGCAATTCTGAAATTTTTTGCTTTTTCCTGCTCCTCTTAGCATGATAAAGAAGATTCAAAGAGAGTGAGATGCCAGCTCCTTTCATTCAGTCAGTAGCTTCAATCATTTCTGGACGTTTTTCAATTGCAAAAATCAATGAATATTGTAAATGCACAGACAGTAATTTCTCCGCATTGCAAGGTGCAATTCTGAAATTTTTTTGCTTTTTCCTGCTCCTCTTAGCATGATAAAGAAGATTCAAAGAGAGTGAGATGCCAGCTCCTTTCATTCAGTCAGTAGCTTCAATCATTTCTGGACGTTTTTCAATGGCAAAAATCAATGAATATTGTAAATGCACAAACAGTAATTTCTCCGCATTGCAAGGTGCAATTCTGAAATTTTTTGCTTTCTCCTGCTCCTCTTAGCATGATAAAGAAGATTCAAAGAGAGTGAGATGCCAGCTCCTTTCATTCAGTCAGTAGCTTCAATCATTTCTGGACGTTTTTCAATGGCAAAAATCAATGAATATTGTAAATGCACAAACAGTAATTTCTCCGCATTGCAAGGTGCAATTCTGAAATTTTTTGCTTTTTCCTGCTCCTCTTAGCATGATAAAGAAGATTCAAAGAGAGTGAGATGCCAGCTCCTTTCATTCAGTCAGTAGCTTCAATCATTTCTGGACGTTTTTCAATGGCAAAAATCAATGAATATTGTAAATGCACAAACAGTAATTTCTCCGCATTGCAAGGTGCAATTCTGAAATTTTTTGCTTTTTCCTGCTCCTCTTAGCATGATAAAGAAGATTCAAAGAGAGTGAGATGCCAGCTCCTTTCATTCAGTCAGTAGCTTCAATCATTTCTGGACATTTTTCAATGGCAAAAATCAATGAATATTGTAAATGCACAAACAGTAATTTCTCCGCATTGCAAGGTGCAATTCTGAAATTTTTTGCTTTTTCCTGCTCCTCTTAGCATGATAAAGAAGATTCAAAGAGAGTGAGATGCCAGCTCCTTTCATTCAGTCAGTAGCTTCAAACATTTCTGGTATATGAATAACATGATGTTTTTCAATGGCAAAAATCAATGAATATTGTAAATGCACAAACAGTAATTTCTCCGCATTGCAAGGTGCAATTCTGAAATTTTTTGCTTTTTCCTGCTCCTCTTAGCATGATAAAGAAGATTCAAAGAGAGTGAGATGCCAGCTCCTTTCATTCAGTCAGTAGCTTCAATCATTTCTGGACGTTTTTCAATGGCAAAAATCAATGAATATTGTAAATGTACAAACAGTAATTTCTCCGCATTGCAAGGTGCAATTCTGAAATTTTTTGCTTTTTCCTGCTCCTCTTAGCATGATAAAGAAGATTCAAAGAGAGTGAGATGCCAGCTCCTTTCATTCAGTCAGTAGCTTCAATCATTTCTGGACATTTTTCAATGGCAAAAATCAATGAATATTGTAAATGCACAAACAGTAATTTCTCCGCATTGCAAGGTGCAATTCTGAAATTTTTTGCTTTTTCCTGCTCCTCTTAGCATGATAAAGAAGATTCAAAGAGAGTGAGATGCCAGCTCCTTTCATTCAGTCAGTAGCTTCAAACATTTCTGGTATATGAATAACATGATGTTTTTCAATGGCAAAAATCAATGAATATTGTAAATGCACAAACAGTAATTTCTCAGTATTGCAAGGTGCAATTCTGAAATTTTTTGCTTTTTCCTGCTCCTCTTAGCATGATAAAGAAGATTCAAAGAGAGTGAGATGCCAGCTCCTTTCATTCAGTCAGTAGCTTCAATCATTTCTGGACGTTTTTCAATGGCAAAAATCAATGAATATTGTAAATGCACAAACAGTAATTTCTCCGCATTGCAAAGTGCAATTCTGAAATTTTTTGCTTTTTCCTGCTCCTCTTAGCAAGATAAAGAAGATTCAAAGAGACTGAGATGCCAGCTCCTTTCATTCAGTCAGTAGCTTCAAACATTTCTGGTATATGAATAACATGATGTTTTTCAATGGCAAAAATCAATGAATATTGTAAATGCACAAACTAATTTCTCCGCATTGCAAGGTGCAATTCTGAAATTTTTTGCTTTTTCCTGCTCCTCTTAGCATGATAAAGAAGATTCAAAGAGACTGAGATGCCAGCTCCTTTCATTCAGTCAGTAGCTTCAATCATTTCTGGACGTTTTTCAATGGCAAAAATCAATGAATATTGTAAATGCACAAACAGTAATTTCTCCGCATTGCAAGGTGCAATTCTGAAATTTTTTGCTTTTTCCTGCTCCTCTTAGCATGATAAAGAAGATTCAAAGAGAGTGAGATGCCAGCTCCTTTCATTCAGTCAGTAGCTTCAAACATTTCTGGTATATGAATAACATGATGTTTTTCAATGGCAAAAATCAATGAATATTTTAAATGCACAAACAGTAATTTCTCCGCATTGCAAGGTGCAATTCTGAAATTATTTGTTTTTTCCTGCTCCTCTTAGCATGATAAAGAAGATTCAAAGAGAGTGAGATACCAGCTCCTTTCATTCAGTCAGTAGCTTCAATCATTTCTGGACGTTTTTCAATGGCAAAAATCAATGAATATTGTAAATGCACAAACAGTAATTTCTCCGCATTGCAAGGTGCAATTCTGAAATTTTTTGCTTTTTCCTGCTCCTCTTAGCATGATAAAGAAGATTCAAAGAGAGTGAGATGCCAGCTCCTTTCATTCAGTCAGTAGCTTCAATCATTTCTGGACGTTTTTCAATGGCAAAAATCAATGAATATTGTAAATGCACAGACAGTAATTTCTCCGCATTGCAAGGTGCAATTCTGAAATTTTTTGCTTTTTCCTGCTCCTCTTAGCATGATAAAGAAGATTCAAAGAGAGTGAGATGCCAGCTCCTTTCATTCAGTCAGTAGCTTCAATCATTTCTGGACGTTTTTCAATGGCAAAAATCAATGAATATTGTAAATGCACAAACAGTAATTTCTCCGCATTGCAAGGTGCAATTCTGAAATTTTTTGCTTTTTCCTGCTCCTCTTAGCATGATAAAGAAGATTCAAAGAGAGTGAGATGCCAGCTCCTTTCATTCAGTCAGTAGCTTCAATCATTTCTGGACGTTTTTCAATGGCAAAAATGAATGAATATTGTAAATGCACAAACAGTAATTTCTCCGCATTGCAAGGTGCAATTCTGAAATTTTTTGCTTTTTCCTGCTCCTCTTAGCATGATAAAGAAGATTCAAAGAGAGTGAGATGCCAGCTCCTTTCATTCAGTCAGTAGCTTCAAACATTTCTGGTATATGAATAACATGATGTTTTTCAATGGCAAAAATCAATGAATATTGTAAATGCACAAACAGTAATTTCTCCGCATTGCAAGGTGCAATTCTGAAATTTTTTGCTTTTTCCTGCTCCTCTTAGCATGATAAAGAAGATTCAAAGAGAGTGAGATGCCAACTCCTTTCATTCAGTCAGTAGCTTCAATCATTTCTGGACGTTTTTCAATGGCAAAAATCAATGAATATTGTAAATGCACAAACAGTAATTTCTCCGCATTGCAAGGTGCAATTCTGAAATTTTTTGCTTTTTCCTGCTCCTCTTAGCATGATAAAGAAGATTCAAAGAGAGTGAGATGCCAGCTCCTTTCATTCAGTCAGTAGCTTCAATCATTTCTGGACATTTTTCAATGGCAAAAATCAATGAATATTGTAAATGCACAAACAGTAATTTCTCCGCATTGCAAGGTGCAATTCTGAAATTTTTTGCTTTTTCCTGCTCCTCTTAGCATGATAAAGAAGATTCAAAGAGAGTGAGATGCCAGCTCCTTTCATTCAGTCAGTAGCTTCAAACATTTCTGGTATATGAATAACATGATGTTTTTCAATGGCAAAAATCAATGAATATTGTAAATGCACAAACAGTAATTTCTCAGTATTGCAAGGTGCAATTCTGAAATTTTTTGCTTTTTCCTGCTCCTCTTAGCATGATAAAGAAGATTCAAAGAGAGTGAGATGCCAGCTCCTTTCATTCAGTCAGTAGCTTCAATCATTTCTGGACGTTTTTCAATGGCAAAAATCAATGAATATTGTAAATGCACAAACAGTAATTTCTCCGCATTGCAAAGTGCAATTCTGAAATTTTTTGCTTTTTCCTGCTCCTCTTAGCAAGATAAAGAAGATTCAAAGAGACTGAGATGCCAGCTCCTTTCATTCAGTCAGTAGCTTCAAACATTTCTGGTATATGAATAACATGATGTTTTTCAATGGCAAAAATCAATGAATATTGTAAATGCACAAACTAATTTCTCCGCATTGCAAGGTGCAATTCTGAAATTTTTTGCTTTTTCCTGCTCCTCTTAGCATGATAAAGAAGATTCAAAGAGACTGAGATGCCAGCTCCTTTCATTCAGTCAGTAGCTTCAATCATTTCTGGACGTTTTTCAATGGCAAAAATCAATTAATATTGTAAATGCACAAACAGTAATTTCTCCGCATTGCAAGGTGCAATTCTGAAATTTTTTGCTTTTTCCTGCTCCTCTTAGCATGATAAAGAAGATTCAAAGAGAGTGAGATGCCAGCTCCTTTCATTCAGTCAGTAGCTTCAAACATTTCTGGTATATGAATAACATGATGTTTTTCAATGGCAAAAATCAATGAATATTTTAAATGCACAAACAGTAATTTCTCCGCATTGCAAGGTGCAATTCTGAAATTTTTTGCTTTTTCCTGCTCCTCTTAGCATGATAAAGAAGATTCAAAGAGAGTGAGATACCAGCTCCTTTCATTCAGTCAGTAGCTTCAATCATTTCTGGACGTTTTTCAATGGCAAAAATCAATGAATATTGTAAATGCACAGACAGTAATTTCTCCGCATTGCAAGGTGCAATTCTGAAATTTTTTGCTTTTTCCTGCTCCTCTTAGCATGATAAAGAAGATTCAAAGAGAGTGAGATGCCAGCTCCTTTCATTCAGTCAGTAGCTTCAATCATTTCTGGACGTTTTTCAATGGCAAAAATCAATGAATATTGTAAATGCACAAACAGTAATTTCTCCGCATTGCAAGGTGCAATTCTGAAATTTTTTGCTTTTTCCTGCTCCTCTTAGCATGATAAAGAAGATTCAAAGAGAGTGAGATGCCAGCTCCTTTCATTCAGTCAGTAGCTTCAATCATTTCTGGACGTTTTTCAATGGCAAAAATCAATGAATATTGTAAATGCACAAACAGTAATTTCTCCGCATTGCAAGGTGCAATTCTGAAATTTTTTGCTTTTTCCTGCTCCTCTTAGCATGATAAAGAAGATTCAAAGAGAGTGAGATGCCAGCTCCTTTCATTCAGTCAGTAGCTTCAAACATTTCTGGTATATGAATAACATGATGTTTTTCAATGGCAAAAATCAATGAATATTGTAAATGCACAAACAGTAATTTCTCCGCATTGCAAGGTGCAATTCTGAAATTTTTTGCTTTTTCCTGCTCCTCTTAGCATGATAAAGAAGATTCAAAGAGAGTGAGATGCCAGCTCCTTTCATTCAGTCAGTAGCTTCAATCATTTCTGGACGTTTTTCAATGGCAAAAATCAATGAATATTGTAAATGCACAAACAGTAATTTCTCCGCATTGCAAGGTGCAATTCTGAAATTTTTTGCTTTTTCCTGCTCCTCTTAGCATGATAAAGAAGATTCAAAGAGAGTGAGATGCCAGCTCCTTTCATTCAGTCAGTAGCTTCAATCATTTCTGGACATTTTTCAATGGCAAAAATCAATGAATATTGTAAATGCACAAACAGTAATTTCTCCGCATTGCAAGGTGCAATTCTGAAATTTTTTGCTTTTTCCTGCTCCTCTTAGCATGATAAAGAAGATTCAAAGAGAGTGAGATGCCAGCTCCTTTCATTCAGTCAGTAGCTTCAAACATTTCTGGTATATGAATAACATGATGTTTTTCAATGGCAAAAATCAATGAATATTGTAAATGCACAAACAGTAATTTCTCAGTATTGCAAGGTGCAATTCTGAAATTTTTTGCTTTTTCCTGCTCCTCTTAGCATGATAAAGAAGATTCAAAGAGAGTGAGATGCCAGCTCCTTTCATTCAGTCAGTAGCTTCAATCATTTCTGGACGTTTTTCAATGGCAAAAATCAATGAATATTATAAATGCACAAACAGTAATTTCTCCGCATTGCAAGGTGCAATTCTGAAATTTTTTGCTTTTACCTGCTCCTCTTAGCATGATAAAGAAGATTCAAAGAGAGTGAGATGCCAGCTCCTTTCATTCAGTCAGTAGCTTCAAACATTTCTGGTATATGAATAACATGATGTTTTTCAATGGCAAAAATCAATGAATATTGTAAATGCACAAACAGTAATTTCTCTGCATTGCAAGGTGCAATTCTGAAATTTTTTGCTTTTTCCTGCTCCTCTTAGCATGATAAAGAAGATTCAAAGAGAGTGAGATGCCAGCTCCTTTCATTCAGTCAGTAGCTTCAATCATTTCTGGACGTTTTTCAATGGCAAAAATCAATGAATATTGTAAATGCACAAACAGTAATTTCTCCGCATTGCAAGGTGCAATTCTGAAATTTTTTGCTTTTTCCTGCTCCTCTTAGCATGATAAAGAAGATTCAAAGAGAGTGAGATGCCAGCTCCTTTCATTCAGTCAGTAGCTTCAAACATTTCTGGTATATGAATAACATGATGTTTTTCAATGGCAAAAATCAATGAATATTGTAAATGCACAAACAGTAATTTCTCCGCATTGCAAGGTGCAATTCTGAAATTTTTTGCTTTTTCCTGCTCCTCTTAGCATGATAAAGAAGATTCAAAGAGAGTGAGATGCCAGCTCCTTTCATTCAGTCAGTAGCTTCAATCATTTCTGGACGTTTTTCAATGGCAAAAATCAATGAATATTGTAAATGCACAAACAGTAATTTCTCCGCATTGCAAGGTGCAATTCTGAAATTTTTTGCTTTTTCCTGCTCCTCTTAGCATGATAAAGAAGATTCAAAGAGAGTGAGATGCCAGCTCCTTTCATTCAGTCAGTAGCTTCAATCATTTCTGGACATTTTTCAATGGCAAAAATCAATGAATATTGTAAATGCACAAACAGTAATTTCTCCGCATTGCAAGGTGCAATTCTGAAATTTTTTGCTTTTTCCTGCTCCTCTTAGCATGATAAAGAAGATTCAAAGAGAGTGAGATGCCAGCTCCTTTCATTCAGTCAGTAGCTTCAAACATTTCTGGTATATGAATAACATGATGTTTTTCAATGGCAAAAATCAATGAATATTTTAAATGCACAAACAGTAATTTCTCCGCATTGCAAGGTGCAATTCTGAAATTTTTTGCTTTTTCCTGCTCCTCTTAGCATGAGAAAGAAGATTCAAAGAGAGTGAGATACCAGCTCCTTTCATTCAGTCAGTAGCTTCAATCATTTCTGGACGTTTTTCAATGGCAAAAATCAATGAATATTGTAAATGCACAAACAGTAATTTCTCCGCATTGCAAGGTGCAATTCTGAAATTTTTTGCTTTTCCTGCTCCTCTTAGCATGATAAAGAAGATTCAAAGAGAGTGAGATGCCAGCTCCTTTCATTCAGTCAGTAGCTTCAATCATTTCTGGAAGTTTTTCAATGGCAAAAATCAATGAATATTGTAAATGCACAGACAGTAATTTCTCCGCATTGCAAGGTGCAATTCTGAAATTTTTTGCTTTTTCCTGCTCCTCTTAGCATGATAAAGAAGATTCAAAGAGAGTGAGATGCCAGCTCCTTTCATTCAGTCAGTAGCTTCAATCATTTCTGGACGTTTTTCAATGGCAAAAATCAATGAATATTGTAAATGCACAAACAGTAATTTCTCCGCATTGCAAGGTGCAATTCTGAAATTTTTTGCTTTTTCCTGCTCCTCTTAGCATGATAAAGAAGATTCAAAGAGAGTGAGATGCCAGCTCCTTTCATTCAGTCAGTAGCTTCAATCATTTCTGGACGTTTTTCAATGGCAAAAATCAATGAATATTGTAAATGCACAAACAGTAATTTCTCCGCATTGCAAGGTGCAATTCTGAAATTTTTTGCTTTTTCCTGCTCCTCTTAGCATGATAAAGAAGATTCAAAGAGAGTGAGATGCCAGCTCCTTTCATTCAGTCAGTAGCTTCAAACATTTCTGGTATATGAATAACATGATGTTTTTCAATGGCAAAAATCAATGAATATTGTAAATGCACAAACAGTAATTTCTCCGCATTGCAAGGTGCAATTCTGAAATTTTTTGCTTTTTCCTGCTCCTCTTAGCATGATAAAGAAGATTCAAAGAGAGTGAGATGCCAGCTCCTTTCATTCAGTCAGTAGCTTCAATCATTTCTGGACGTTTTTCAATGGCAAAAATCAATGAATATTGTAAATGCACAAACAGTAATTTCTCCGCATTGCAAGGTGCAATTCTGAAATTTTTTGCTTTTTCCTGCTCCTCTTAGCATGATAAAGAAGATTCAAAGAGAGTGAGATGCCAGCTCCTTTCATTCAGTCAGTAGCTTCAATCATTTCTGGACATTTTCAATGGCAAAAATCAATGAATATTGTAAATGCACAAACAGTAATTTCTCCGCATTGCAAGGTGCAATTCTGAAATTTTTTGCTTTTTCCTGCTCCTCTTAGCATGATAAAGAAGATTCAAAGAGAGTGAGATGCCAGCTCCTTTCATTCAGTCAGTAGCTTCAATCATTTCTGTACGTTTTTCAATGGCAAAAATCAATGAATATTGTAAATGCACAAACAGTAATTTCTCCGCATTGCAAGGTGCAATTCTGAAATTTTTTGCTTTTTCCTGCTCCTCTTAGTATGATAAAGAAGATTCAAAGAGAGTGAGATGCCAGCTCCTTTCATTCAGTCAGTAGCTTCAATCATTTCTGGACGTTTTTCAATGGCAAAAATCAATGAATATTGTAAATGCACAAACAGTAATTTCTCCGCATTGCAAGGTGCAATTCTGAAATTTTTTGCTTTTTCCTGCTCCTCTTAGCATGATAAAGAAGATTCAAAGAGAGTGAGATGCCAGCTCCTTTCATTCAGTCAGTAGCTTCAATCATTTCTGGACGTTTTTCAATGGCAAAAATCAATGAATATTGTAAATGCACAAACAGTAATTTCTCCGCATTGCAAGGTGCAATTCTGAAATTTTTTGCTTTTTCCTGCTCCTCTTAGCATGATAAAGAAGATTCAAAGAGAGTGAGATGCCAGCTCCTTTCATTCAGTCAGTAGCTTCAATCATTTCTGGACGTTTTTCAATGGCAAAAATCAATGAATATTGTAAATGCACAAACAGTAATTTCTCCGCATTGCAAGGTGCAATTCTGAAATTTTTTGCTTTTTCCTGCTCCTCTTAGCATGATAAAGAAGATTCAAAGAGAGTGAGATGCCAGCTCCTTTCATTCAGTCAGTAGCTTCAAACATTTCTGGTATATGAATAACATGATGTTTTTCAATGGCAAAAATCAATGAATATTGTAAATGCACAAACAGTAATTTCTCCGCATTGCAAGGTGCAATTCTGAAATTTTTTGCTTTTTCCTGCTCCTCTTAGCATGATAAAGAAGATTCAAAGAGAGTGAGATGCCAGCTCCTTTCATTCAGTCAGTAGCTTCAATCATTTCTGGACGTTTTTCAATGGCAAAAATCAATGAATATTGTAAATGCACAAACAGTAATTTCTCCGCATTGCAAGGTGCAATTCTGAAATTTTTTGCTTTTTCCTGCTCCTCTTAGCATGATAAAGAAGATTCAAAGAGAGTGAGATGCCAGCTCCTTTCATTCAGTCAGTAGCTTCAATCATTTCTGGACATTTTCAATGGCAAAAATCAATGAATATTGTAAATGCACAAACAGTAATTTCTCCGCATTGCAAGGTGCAATTCTGAAATTTTTTGCTTTTTCCTGCTCCACTTAGCATGATAAAGAAGATTCAAAGAGAGTGAGATGCCAGCTCCTTTCATTCAGTCAGTAGCTTCAATCATTTCTGGACGTTTTTCAATGGCAAAAATCAATGAATATTGTAAATGCACAAACAGTAATTTCTCCGCATTGCAAGGTGCAATTCTGAAATTTTTTGCTTTTTCCTGCTCCGCTTAGTATGATAAAGAAGATTCAAAGAGAGTGAGATGCCAGCTCCTTTCATTCAGTCAGTAGCTTCAATCATTTCTGGACGTTTTTCAATGGCAAAAATCAATGAATATTGTAAATGCACAAACAGTAATTTCTCCGCATTGCAAGGTGCAATTCTGAAATTTTTTGCTTTTTCCTGCTCCTCTTAGCATGATAAAGAAGATTCAAAGAGAGTGAGATGCCAGCTCCTTTCAATCAGTCAGTAGCTTCAAACATTTCTGGTATATGAATAACATGATGTTTTTCAATGGCAAAAATCAATGAATTTTGTAAATGCACAAACAGTAATTTCTCCGCATTGCAAGGTGCAATTCTGAAATTTTTTGCTTTTTCCTGCTCTTCTTAGCATGATAAAGAAGATTCAAAGAGAGTGAGATACCAGCTCCTTTCATTCAGTCAGTAGCTTCAATAATTTCTGGACGTTTTTCAATGGCAAAAATCAATGAATATTGTAAATGCACAAACAGTAATTTCTCCGCATTGCAAGGTGCAATTCTGAAATTTTTTGCTTTTTCCTGCTCCTCTTAGCATGATAAAGAAGATTCAAAGAGAGTGAGATGCCAGCTCCTTTCATTCAGTCAGTAGCTTCAAACATTTCTGGTATATGAATAACATGATGTTTTTCAATGGCAAAAATCAATGAATATTGTAAATGCACAAACAGTAATTTCTCCGCATTGCAAGGTGCAATTCTGAAATTTTTTGCTTTTTCCTGCTCCTCTTAGCATGATAAAGAAGATTCAAAGAGAGTGAGATGCCAGCTCCTTTCATTCAGTCAGTAGCTTCAATCATTTCTGGACGTTTTTCAATGGCAAAAATCAATGAATATTGTAAATGCACAAACAGTAATTTCTCCGCAATGCAAGGTGCAATTCTGAAATTTTTTGCTTTTTCCTGCTCCTCTTAGCATGATAAAGAAGATTCAAAGAGAGTGAGATGCCAGGTCCTTTCATTCAGTCAGTAGCTTCAATCATTTCTGGTATATGAATAACATGATGTTTTTCAATGGCAAAAATCAATGAATATTGTAAATGCACAAACAGTAATTTCTCCGCATTGCAAGGTGCAATTCTGAAATTTTTTGCTTTTTCCTGCTCCTCTTAGCATGATAAAGAAGATTCAAAGAGAGTGAGATGCCAGCTCCTTTCATTCAGTCAGTAGCTTCAAACATATCTGGTATATGAATAACATGATGTTTTTCAATGGCAAAAATCAATGAATATTGTAAATGCACAAACAGTAATTTCTCCGCATTGCAAGGTGCAATTCTGAAATTTTTTGCTTTTTCCTGCTCCTCTTAGCATGATAAAGAAGATTCAAAGAGATTGAGATGCCAGCTCCTTTCATTCAGTCAGTAGCTTCAATAATTTCTGGTATATGAATAACATGATATTTTTCAATGGCAAAAATCAATGAATATTGTAAATGCACAAACAGTAATTTCTCCGCATTGCAAGGTGCAATTCTGAAATTTTTTGCTTTTTCCTGCTCCTCTTAGCATGATAAAGAAGATTCAAAGAGAGTGAGATGCCAGCTCCTTTCATTCAGTCAGTAGCTTCAAACATTTCTGGTATATGAATAACATGATGTTTTTCAATGGCAAAAATCAATGAATATTGTAAAGGCACAAACAGGAATTTCTCCGCATTGCAAGGTGCAAATCTGAAATTTTTTGCTTTTTCCTGCTCCTCTTAGCATGATAAAGAAGATTCAAAGAGAGTGAGATGCCAGTTCCTTTCATTCAGTCAGTAGCTTCAATCATTTCTGGACGTTTTTCAATGGCAAAAATCAATGAATATTGTAAATGCACAAACAGTAATTTCTCCGCATTGCAAGGTGCAATTCTGAAATTTTTTGCTTTTTCCTGCTCCTCTTAGCATGATAAAGAAGATTCAAAGAGAGTGAGATGCCAGCTCCTTTCATTCAGTCAGTAGCTTCAATCATTTCTGGACGTTTTTCAATGGCAAAAATCAATGAATATTGTAAATGCACAAACAGTAATTTCTCCGCATTGCAAGGTGCAATTCTGAAATTTTTTGCTTTTTCCTGCTCCTCTTAGCATGATAAAGAAGATTCAAAGAGAGTGAGATGCCAGCTCCTTTCATTCAGTCAGTAGCTTCAAACATTTCTGGTATATGAATAACATGATGTTTTTCAATGGCAAAAATCAATGAATATTGTAAATGCACAAACAGTAATTTCTCCGCATTGCAAGGTGCAATTCTGAAATTTTTTGCTTTTTCCTGCTCCTCTTAGCATGATAAAGAAGATTCAAAGAGAGTGAGATGCCAGCTCCTTTCATTCAGTCAGTAGCTTCAATCATTTCTGGACGTTTTTCAATGGCAAAAATCAATGAATATTGTAAATGCACAAACAGTAATTTCTCCGCAATGCAAGGTGCAATTCTGAAATTTTTTGCTTTTTCCTGCTCCTCTTAGCATGATAAAGAAGATTCAAAGAGAGTGAGATGCCAGGTCCTTTCATTCAGTCAGTAGCTTCAATCATTTCTGGTATATGAATAACATGATGTTTTTCAATGGCAAAAATCAATGAATATTGTAAATGCACAAACAGTAATTTCTCCGCATTGCAAGGTGCAATTCTGAAATTTTTTGCTTTTTCCTGCTCCTCTTAGCATGATAAAGAAGATTCAAAGAGAGTGAGATGCCAGCTCCTTTCATTCAGTCAGTAGCTTCAAACATATCTGGTATATGAATAACATGATGTTTTTCAATGGCAAAAATCAATGAATATTGTAAATGCACAAACAGTAATTTCTCCGCATTGCAAGGTGCAATTCTGAAATTTTTTGCTTTTTCCTGCTCCTCTTAGCATGATAAAGAAGATTCAAAGAGATTGAGATGCCAGCTCCTTTCATTCAGTCAGTAGCTTCAATAATTTCTGGTATATGAATAACATGATATTTTTCAATGGCAAAAATCAATGAATATTGTAAATGCACAAACAGTAATTTCTCCGCATTGCAAGGTGCAATTCTGAAATTTTTTGCTTTTTCCTGCTCCTCTTAGCATGATAAAGAAGATTCAAAGAGAGTGAGATGCCAGCTCCTTTCATTCAGTCAGTAGCTTCAAACATTTCTGGTATATGAATAACATGATGTTTTTCAATGGCAAAAATCAATGAATATTGTAAAGGCACAAACAGGAATTTCTCCGCATTGCAAGGTGCAAATCTGAAATTTTTTGCTTTTTCCTGCTCCTCTTAGCATGATAAAGAAGATTCAAAGAGAGTGAGATGCCAGTTCCTTTCATTCAGTCAGTAGCTTCAATCATTTCTGGACGTTTTTCAATGGCAAAAATCAATGAATATTGTAAATGCACAAACAGTAATTTCTCCGCATTGCAAGGTGCAATTCTGAAATTTTTTGCTTTTTCCTGCTCCTCTTAGCATGATAAAGAAGATTCAAAGAGAGTGAGATGCCAGCTCCTTTCATTCAGTCAGTAGCTTCAATCATTTCTGGTCGTTTTTCAATGGCAAAAATCAATGAATATTGTAAATGCACAAACAGTAATTTCTCCGCATTGCAAGGTGCAATTCTGAAATTTTTTAGTTTTTCCTGCTCCTCTTAGCATGATAAAGAAGATTCAAAGAGAGTGAGATGCCAGCTCCTTTCATTCAGTCAGTAGCTTCAAACATTTCTGGTATATGAATAACATGATGTTTTTCAATGGCAAAAATCAATGAATATTGTAAATGCACAAACAGTAATTTCTCCGCATTGCAAGGTGCAATTCTGAAATTTTTTGCTTTTTCCTGCTCCTCTTAGCATGATAAAGAAGATTCAAAGAGAGTGAGATGCCAGTTCCTTTTATTCAGTCAGTAGCTTCAATTATTTCTGGACGTTTTTCAATGGCAAAAATCAATGGATATTGTAAATGCACAAACAGTAATTTCTCCGCATTGCAAGGTGCAATTCTGAAATTTTTTGCTTTTTCCTGCTCCTCTTAGCATGATAAAAAAGATTCAAAGAGAGTGAGATGCCAGCTCCTTTCATTCAGTCAGTAGCTTCAAACATTTCTGGTATATGAATAACATGATGTTTTTCAATGGCAAAAATCAATGAATTTTGTAAATGCACAAACAGTAATTTCTCCGCATTGCAAGGTGCAATTCTGAAATTTTTTGCTTTTTCCTGCTCTTCTTAGCATGATAAAGAAGATTCAAAGAGAGTGAGATACCAGCTCCTTTCATTCAGTCAGTAGCTTCAATCATTTCTGGACGTTTTTCAATGGCAAAAATCAATGAATATTGTAAATGCACAAACAGTAATTTCTCCGCATTGCAAGGTGCAATTCTGAAATTTTTTGCTTTTTCCTGCTCCTCTTAGCATGATAAAGAAGATTCAAAGAGAGTGAGATGCCAGCTCCTTTCATTCAGTCAGTAGCTTCAATCATTTCTGGATGTTTTTCAATGGCAAAAATCAATGAATATTGTAAATGCACAGACAGTAATTTCTCCGCATTGCAAGGTGCAATTCTGAAATTTTTTGCTTTTTCCTGCTCCTCTTAGCATGATAAAGAAGATTCAAAGAGAGTGAGATGTCAGCTCCTTTCATTCAGTCAGTAGCTTCAAACATTTCTGGTATATGAATAACATGATGTTTTTCAATGGCAAAAATCAATGAATATTGTAAATGCACAAGCAGTAATTTCTCCGCATTGCAAGGTACAATTCTGAAATTTTTTGCTTTTTCCTGCTCCTCTTAGCATGATAAACAAGATTCAAAGAGAGTGAGATGCCAGCTCCTTTCATTCAGTTAGTAGCTTCAATCATTTCTGGACGTTTTTCAATGGCAAAAAGCAATGAATATTGTAAATGCACAAACAGTAATTTCTCCGCATTGCAAGGTGCAATTCTGAAATTTTTTGCTTTTTCCTGCTCCTCTTAGCATGATAAAGAAGATTCAAAGAGAGTGAGATGCCAGCTCCTTTCATTCAGTCAGTAGCTTCAATCATTTCTGGACGTTTTTCAATGGCAAAAATCAATGAATATTGTAAATGCACAAACAGTAATTTCTCCGCATTGCAAGGTGCAATTCTGAAATTTTTTGCTTTTTCCTGCTCCTCTTAGCATGACAAAGAAGATTCAAAGAGAGTGAGATGCCAGCTCCTTTCATTCAGTCAGTAGCTTCAATCATTTCTGGACGTTTTTCAATGGCAAAAATCAATGAATATTGTAAATGCACAAACAGTAATTTCTCCGCATTGCAAAGTGCAATTCTGAAATTTATTGCTTTTTCCTGCTCCTCTTAGCAAGATAAAGAAGATTCAAAGAGACTGAGATGCCAGCTCCTTTCATTCAGTCAGTAGCTTCAAACATTTCTGGTATATGAATAACATGATGTTTTTCAATGGCAAAAATCAATGAATATTGTAAATGCACAAACTAATTTCTCCGCATTGCAAGGTGCAATTCTGAAATTTTTTGCTTTTTCCTGCTCCTCTTAGCATGATAAAGAAGATTAAAAGAGACTGAGATGCCAGCTCCTTTCATTCAGTCAGTAGCTTCAATCATTTCTGGACGTTTTTCAATGGCAAAAATCAATTAATATTGTAAATGCACAAACAGTAATTTCTCCGCATTGCAAGGTGCAATTCTGAAATTTTTTGCTTTTTCCTGCTCCTCTTAGCATGATAAAGAAGATTCAAAGAGAGTGAGATACCAGCTCCTTTCATTCAGTCAGTAGCTTCAATCATTTCTGGACGTTTTTCAATGGCAAAAATCAATGAATATTGTAAATGCACAAACAGTAATTTCTCCGCATTGCAAGGTGCAATTCTGAAATTTTTTGCTTTTTCCTGCTCCTCTTAGCATGATAAAGAAGATTCAAAGAGAGTGAGATGCCAGCTCCTTTCATTCAGTCAGTAGCTTCAATCATTTCTGGACGTTTTTCAATGGCAAAAATCAATGAATATTGTAAATGCACAAACAGTAATTTCTCCGCATTGCAAGGTGCAATTCTGAAATTTTTTGCTTTTTCCTGCTCCTCTTAGCATGATAAAGAAGATTCAAAGAGAGTGAGATGCCAGCTCCTTTCATTCAGTCAGTAGCTTCAATCATTTCTGGACGTTTTTCAATGGCAAAAATCAATGAATATTGTAAATGCACAAACAGTAATTTCTCCGCATTGCAAGGTGCAATTCTGAAATTTTTTGCTTTTTCCTGCTCCTCTTAGCATGATAAAGAAGATTCAAAGAGAGTGAGATGCCAGCTCCTTTCATTCAGTCAGTAGCTTCAAACATTTCTGGTATATGAATAACATGATGTTTTTCAATGGCAAAAATCAATGAATATTGTAAATGCACAAACAGTAATTTCTCCGCATTGCAAGGTGCAATTCTGAAATTTTTTGCTTTTTCCTGCTCCTCTTAGCATGATAAAGAAGATTCAAAGAGAGTGAGATGCCAGCTCCTTTCATTCAGTCAGTAGCTTCAATCATTTCTGGACGTTTTTCAATGGCAAAAATCAATGAATATTGTAAATGCACAAACAGTAATTTCTCCGCATTGCAAGGTGCAATTCTGAAATTTTTTGCTTTTTCCTGCTCCTCTTAGCATGATAAAGAAGATTCAAAGAGAGTGAGATGCCAGCTCCTTTCATTCAGTCAGTAGCTTCAATCATTTCTGGACATTTTCAATGGCAAAAATCAATGAATATTGTAAATGCACAAACAGTAATTTCTCCGCATTGCAAGGTGCAATTCTGAAATTTTTTGCTTTTTCCTGCTCCTCTTAGCATGATAAAGAAGATTCAAAGAGAGTGAGATGCCAGCTCCTTTCATTCAGTCAGTAGCTTCAATCATTTCTGTACGTTTTTCAATGGCAAAAATCAATGAATATTGTAAATGCACAAACAGTAATTTCTCCGCATTGCAAGGTGCAATTCTGAAATTTTTTGCTTTTTCCTGCTCCTCTTAGTATGATAAAGAAGATTCAAAGAGAGTGAGATGCCAGCTCCTTTCATTCAGTCAGTAGCTTCAATCATTTCTGGACGTTTTTCAATGGCAAAAATCAATGAATATTGTAAATGCACAAACAGTAATTTCTCCGCATTGCAAGGTGCAATTCTGAAATTTTTTGCTTTTTCCTGCTCCTCTTAGCATGATAAAGAAGATTCAAAGAGAGTGAGATGCCAGCTCCTTTCATTCAGTCAGTAGCTTCAATCATTTCTGGACGTTTTTCAATGGCAAAAATCAATGAATATTGTAAATGCACAAACAGTAATTTCTCCGCATTGCAAGGTGCAATTCTGAAATTTTTTGCTTTTTCCTGCTCCTCTTAGCATGATAAAGAAGATTCAAAGAGAGTGAGATGCCAGCTCCTTTCATTCAGTCAGTAGCTTCAATCATTTCTGGACGTTTTTCAATGGCAAAAATCAATGAATATTGTAAATGCACAAACAGTAATTTCTCCGCATTGCAAGGTGCAATTCTGAAATTTTTTGCTTTTTCCTGCTCCTCTTAGCATGATAAAGAAGATTCAAAGAGAGTGAGATGCCAGCTCCTTTCATTCAGTCAGTAGCTTCAAACATTTCTGGTATATGAATAACATGATGTTTTTCAATGGCAAAAATCAATGAATATTGTAAATGCACAAACAGTAATTTCTCCGCATTGCAAGGTGCAATTCTGAAATTTTTTGCTTTTTCCTGCTCCTCTTAGCATGATAAAGAAGATTCAAAGAGAGTGAGATGCCAGCTCCTTTCATTCAGTCAGTAGCTTCAATCATTTCTGGACGTTTTTCAATGGCAAAAATCAATGAATATTGTAAATGCACAAACAGTAATTTCTCCGCATTGCAAGGTGCAATTCTGAAATTTTTTGCTTTTTCCTGCTCCTCTTAGCATGATAAAGAAGATTCAAAGAGAGTGAGATGCCAGCTCCTTTCATTCAGTCAGTAGCTTCAATCATTTCTGGACGTTTTTCAATGGCAAAAATCAATGAATATTGTAAATGCACAAACAGTAATTTCTCCGCATTGCAAGGTGCAATTCTGAAATTTTTTGCTTTTTCCTGCTCCTCTTAGCATGATAAAGAAGATTCAAAGAGAGTGAGATGCCAGCTCCTTTCATTCAGTCAGTAGCTTCAATCATTTCTGGACGTTTTTCAATGGCAAAAATCAATGAATATTGTAAATGCACAAACAGTAATTTCTCCGCATTGCAAGGTGCAATTCTGAAATTTTTTGCTTTTTCCTGCTCCTCTTAGCATGATAAAGAAGATTCAAAGAGAGTGAGATGCCAGCTCCTTTCATTCAGTCAGTAGCTTCAATCATTTCTGGACGTTTTTCAATGGCAAAAATCAATGAATATTGTAAATGCACAAACAGTAATTTCTCCGCATTGCAAGGTGCAATTCTGAAATTTTTTGCTTTTTCCTGCTCCTCTTAGTATGATAAAGAAGATTCAAAGAGAGTGAGATGCCAGCTCCTTTCATTCAGTCAGTAGCTTCAATCATTTCTGGACGTTTTTCAATGGCAAAAATCAATGAATATTGTAAATGCACAAACAGTAATTTCTCCGCATTGCAAGGTGCAATTCTGAAATTTTTTGCTTTTTCCTGCTCCTCTTAGCATGATAAAGAAGATTCAAAGAGAGTGAGATGCCAGCTCCTTTCATTCAGTCAGTAGCTTCAAACATTTCTGGTATATGAATAACATGATGTTTTTCAATGGCAAAAATCAATGAATTTTGTAAATGCACAAACAGTAATTTCTCCGCATTGCAAGGTGCAATTCTGAAATTTTTTGCTTTTTCCTGCTCTTCTTAGCATGATAAAGAAGATTCAAAGAGAGTGAGATACCAGCTCCTTTCATTCAGTCAGTAGCTTCAATAATTTCTGGACGTTTTTCAATGGCAAAAATCAATGAATATTGTAAATGCACAAACAGTAATTTCTCCGCATTGCAAGGTGCAATTCTGAAATTTTTTGCTTTTTCCTGCTCCTCTTAGCATGATAAAGAAGATTCAAAGAGAGTGAGATGCCAGCTCCTTTCATTCAGTCAGTAGCTTCAAACATTTCTGGTATATGAATAACATGATGTTTTTCAATGGCAAAAATCAATGAATATTGTAAATGCACAAACAGTAATTTCTCCGCATTGCAAGGTGCAATTCTGAAATTTTTTGCTTTTTCCTGCTCCTCTTAGCATGATAAAGAAGATTCAAAGAGAGTGAGATGCCAGCTCCTTTCATTCAGTCAGTAGCTTCAATCATTTCTGGACGTTTTTCAATGGCAAAAATCAATGAATATTGTAAATGCACAAACAGTAATTTCTCCGCAATGCAAGGTGCAATTCTGAAATTTTTTGCTTTTTCCTGCTCCTCTTAGCATGATAAAGAAGATTCAAAGAGAGTGAGATGCCAGGTCCTTTCATTCAGTCAGTAGCTTCAATCATTTCTGGTATATGAATAACATGATGTTTTTCAATGGCAAAAATCAATGAATATTGTAAATGCACAAACAGTAATTTCTCCGCATTGCAAGGTGCAATTCTGAAATTTTTTGCTTTTTCCTGCTCCTCTTAGCATGATAAAGAAGATTCAAAGAGAGTGAGATGCCAGCTCCTTTCATTCAGTCAGTAGCTTCAAACATATCTGGTATATGAATAACATGATGTTTTTCAATGGCAAAAATCAATGAATATTGTAAATGCACAAACAGTAATTTCTCCGCATTGCAAGGTGCAATTCTGAAATTTTTTGCTTTTTCCTGCTCCTCTTAGCATGATAAAGAAGATTCAAAGAGATTGAGATGCCAGCTCCTTTCATTCAGTCAGTAGCTTCAATCATTTCTGGACGTTTTTCAATGGCAAAAATCAATGAATATTGTAAATGCACAAACAGTAATTTCTCCGCATTGCAAGGTGCAATTCTGAAATTTTTTGCTTTTTCCTGCTCCTCTTAGCATGATAAAGAAGATTCAAAGAGAGTGAGATGCCAGCTCCTTTCATTCAGTCAGTAGCTTCAAACATTTCTGGTATATGAATAACATGATGTTTTTCAATGGCAAAAATCAATGAATATTGTAAAGGCACAAACAGGAATTTCTCCGCATTGCAAGGTGCAATTCTGAAATTTTTTGCTTTTTCCTGCTCCTCTTAGCATGATAAAGAAGATTCAAAGAGAGTGAGATGCCAGTTCCTTTCATTCAGTCAGTAGCTTCAATCATTTCTGGACGTTTTTCAATGGCAAAAATCAATGAATATTGTAAATGCACAAACAGTAATTTCTCCGCATTGCAAGGTGCAATTCTGAAATTTTTTGCTTTTTCCTGCTCCTCTTAGCATGATAAAGAAGATTCAAAGAGAGTGAGATGCCAGCTCCTTTCATTCAGTCAGTAGCTTCAATCATTTCTGGTCGTTTTTCAATGGCAAAAATCAATGAATATTGTAAATGCACAAACAGTAATTTCTCCGCATTGCAAGGTGCAATTCTGAAATTTTTTAGTTTTTCCTGCTCCTCTTAGCATGATAAAGAAGATTCAAAGAGAGTGAGATGCCAGCTCCTTTCATTCAGTCAGTAGCTTCAAACATTTCTGGTATATGAATAACATGATGTTTTTCAATGGCAAAAATCAATGAATATTGTAAATGCACAAACAGTAATTTCTCCGCATTGCAAGGTGCAATTCTGAAATTTTTTGCTTTTTCCTGCTCCTCTTAGCATGATAAAGAAGATTCAAAGAGAGTGAGATGCCAGTTCCTTTTATTCAGTCAGTAGCTTCAATCATTTCTGGACGTTTTTCAATGGCAAAAATCAATGGATATTGTAAATGCACAAACAGTAATTTCTCCGCATTGCAAGGTGCAATTCTGAAATTTTTTGCTTTTTCCTGCTCCTCTTAGCATGATAAAGAAGATTCAAAGAGAGTGAGATGCCAGCTCCTTTCATTCAGTCAGTAGCTTCAAACATTTCTGGTATATGAATAACATGATGTTTTTCAATGGCAAAAATCAATGAATTTTGTAAATGCACAAACAGTAATTTCTCCGCATTGCAAGGTGCAATTCTGAAATTTTTTGCTTTTTCCTGCTCTTCTTAGCATGATAAAGAAGATTCAAAGAGAGTGAGATACCAGCTCCTTTCATTCAGTCAGTAGCTTCAATAATTTCTGGACGTTTTTCAATGGCAAAAATCAATGAATATTGTAAATGCACAAACAGTAATTTCTCCGCATTGCAAGGTGCAATTCTGAAATTTTTTGCTTTTTCCTGCTCCTCTTAGCATGATAAAGAAGATTCAAAGAGAGTGAGATGCCAGCTCCTTTCATTCAGTCAGTAGCTTCAATCATTTCTGGATGTTTTTCAATGGCAAAAATCAATGAATATTGTAAATGCACAGACAGTAATTTCTCCGCATTGCAAGGTGCAATTCTGAAATTTTTTGCTTTTTCCTGCTCCTCTTAGCATGATAAAGAAGATTCAAAGAGAGTGAGATGTCAGCTCCTTTCATTCAGTCAGTAGCTTCAAACATTTCTGGTATATGAATAACATGATGTTTTTCAATGGCAAAAATCAATGAATATTGTAAATGCACAAGCAGTAATTTCTCCGCATTGCAAGGTACAATTCTGAAATTTTTTGCTTTTTCCTGCTCCTCTTAGCATGATAAACAAGATTCAAAGAGAGTGAGATGCCAGCTCCTTTCATTCAGTTAGTAGCTTCAATCATTTCTGGACGTTTTTCAATGGCAAAAAGCAATGAATATTGTAAATGCACAAACAGTAATTTCTCCGCATTGCAAGGTGCAATTCTGAAATTTTTTGCTTTTTCCTGCTCCTCTTAGCATGATAAAGAAGATTCAAAGAGAGTGAGATGCCAGCTCCTTTCATTCAGTCAGTAGCTTCAATCATTTCTGGACGTTTTTCAATGGCAAAAATCAATGAATATTGTAAATGCACAAACAGTAATTTCTCCGCATTGCAAGGTGCAATTCTGAAATTTTTTGCTTTTTCCTGCTCCTCTTAGCATGACAAAGAAGATTCAAAGAGAGTGAGATGCCAGCTCCTTTCATTCAGTCAGTAGCTTCAATCATTTCTGGACATTTTTCAATGGCAAAAATCAATGAATATTGTAAATGCACAAACAGTAATTTCTCCGCATTGCAAAGTGCAATTCTGAAATTTTTTGCTTTTTCCTGCTCCTCTTAGCAAGATAAAGAAGATTCAAAGAGACTGAGATGCCAGCTCCTTTCATTCAGTCAGTAGCTTCAAACATTTCTGGTATATGAATAACATGATGTTTTTCAATGGCAAAAATCAATGAATATTGTAAATGCACAAACTAATTTCTCCGCATTGCAAGGTGCAATTCTGAAATTTTTTGCTTTTTCCTGCTCCTCTTAGCATGATAAAGAAGATTAAAAGAGACTGAGATGCCAGCTCCTTTCATTCAGTCAGTAGCTTCAATCATTTCTGGACGTTTTTCAATGGCAAAAATCAATTAATATTGTAAATGCACAAACAGTAATTTCTCCGCATTGCAAGGTGCAATTCTGAAATTTTTTGCTTTTTCCTGCTCCTCTTAGCATGATAAAGAAGATTCAAAGAGAGTGAGATGCCAGCTCCTTTCATTCAGTCAGTAGCTTCAAACATTTCTGGTATATGAATAACATGATGTTTTTCAATGGCAAAAATCAATGAATATTTTAAATGCACAAACAGTAATTTCTCCGCATTGCAAGGTGCAATTCTGAAATTTTTTGCTTTTTCCTGCTCCTCTTAGCATGATAAAGAAGATTCAAAGAGAGTGAGATACCAGCTCCTTTCATTCAGTCAGTAGCTTCAATCATTTCTGGACGTTTTTCAATGGCAAAAATCAATGAATATTGTAAATGCACAAACAGTAATTTCTCCGCATTGCAAGGTGCAATTCTGAAATTTTTTGCTTTTTCCTGCTCCTCTTAGCATGATAAAGAAGATTCAAAGAGAGTGAGATGCCAGCTCCTTTCATTCAGTCAGTAGCTTCAATCATTTCTGGACGTTTTTCAATGGCAAAAATCAATGAATATTGTAAATGCACAAACAGTAATTTCTCCGCATTGCAAGGTGCAATTCTGAAATTTTTTGCTTTTTCCTGCTCCTCTTAGCATGATAAAGAAGATTCAAAGAGAGTGAGATGCCAGCTCCTTTCATTCAGTCAGTAGCTTCAATCATTTCTGGACGTTTTTCAATGGCAAAAATCAATGAATATTGTAAATGCACAAACAGTAATTTCTCCGCATTGCAAGGTGCAATTCTGAAATTTTTTGCTTTTTCCTGCTCCTCTTAGCATGATAAAGAAGATTCAAAGAGAGTGAGATGCCAGCTCCTTTCATTCAGTCAGTAGCTTCAAACATTTCTGGTATATGAATAACATGATGTTTTTCAATGGCAAAAATCAATGAATATTGTAAATGCACAAACAGTAATTTCTCCGCATTGCAAGGTGCAATTCTGAAATTTTTTGCTTTTTCCTGCTCCTCTTAGCATGATAAAGAAGATTCAAAGAGAGTGAGATGCCAGCTCCTTTCATTCAGTCAGTAGCTTCAATCATTTCTGGACGTTTTTCAATGGCAAAAATCAATGAATATTGTAAATGCACAAACAGTAATTTCTCCGCATTGCAAGGTGCAATTCTGAAATTTTTTGCTTTTTCCTGCTCCTCTTAGCATGATAAAGAAGATTCAAAGAGAGTGAGATGCCAGCTCCTTTCATTCAGTCAGTAGCTTCAATCATTTCTGGACATTTTCAATGGCAAAAATCAATGAATATTGTAAATGCACAAACAGTAATTTCTCCGCATTGCAAGGTGCAATTCTGAAATTTTTTGCTTTTTCCTGCTCCTCTTAGCATGATAAAGAAGATTCAAAGAGAGTGAGATGCCAGCTCCTTTCATTCAGTCAGTAGCTTCAATCATTTCTGTACGTTTTTCAATGGCAAAAATCAATGAATATTGTAAATGCACAAACAGTAATTTCTCCGCATTGCAAGGTGCAATTCTGAAATTTTTTGCTTTTTCCTGCTCCTCTTAGTATGATAAAGAAGATTCAAAGAGAGTGAGATGCCAGCTCCTTTCATTCAGTCAGTAGCTTCAATCATTTCTGGACGTTTTTCAATGGCAAAAATCAATGAATATTGTAAATGCACAAACAGTAATTTCTCCGCATTGCAAGGTGCAATTCTGAAATTTTTTGCTTTTTCCTGCTCCTCTTAGCATGATAAAGAAGATTCAAAGAGAGTGAGATGCCAGCTCCTTTCATTCAGTCAGTAGCTTCAATCATTTCTGGACGTTTTTCAATGGCAAAAATCAATGAATATTGTAAATGCACAAACAGTAATTTCTCCGCATTGCAAGGTGCAATTCTGAAATTTTTTGCTTTTTCCTGCTCCTCTTAGCATGATAAAGAAGATTCAAAGAGAGTGAGATGCCAGCTCCTTTCATTCAGTCAGTAGCTTCAATCATTTCTGGACGTTTTTCAATGGCAAAAATCAATGAATATTGTAAATGCACAAACAGTAATTTCTCCGCATTGCAAGGTGCAATTCTGAAATTTTTTGCTTTTTCCTGCTCCTCTTAGCATGATAAAGAAGATTCAAAGAGAGTGAGATGCCAGCTCCTTTCATTCAGTCAGTAGCTTCAAACATTTCTGGTATATGAATAACATGATGTTTTTCAATGGCAAAAATCAATGAATATTGTAAATGCACAAACAGTAATTTCTCCGCATTGCAAGGTGCAATTCTGAAATTTTTTGCTTTTTCCTGCTCCTCTTAGCATGATAAAGAAGATTCAAAGAGAGTGAGATGCCAGCTCTTTTCATTCAGTCAGTAGCTTCAATCATTTCTGGACGTTTTTCAATGGCAAAAATCAATGAATATTGTAAATGCACAAACAGTAATTTCTCCGCATTGCAAGGTGCAATTCTGAAATTTTTTGCTTTTTCCTGCTCCTCTTAGCATGATAAAGAAGATTCAAAGAGAGTGAGATGCCAGCTCCTTTCATTCAGTCAGTAGCTTCAATCATTTCTAGACGTTTTTCAATGGCAAAAATCAATGAATATTGTAAATGCACAAACAGTAATTTCTCCGCATTGCAAGGTGCAATTCTGAAATTTTTTGCTTTTTCCTGCTCCTCTTAGCATGATAAAGAAGATTCAAAGAGAGTGAGATGCCAGCTCCTTTCATTCAGTCAGTAGCTTCAATCATTTCTGGACATTTTCAATGGCAAAAATCAATGAATATTGTAAATGCACAAACAGTAATTTCTCCGCATTGCAAGGTGCAATTCTGAAATTTTTTGCTTTTTCCTGCTCCTCTTAGCATGATAAAGAAGATTCAAAGAGAGTGAGATGCCAGCTCCTTTCATTCAGTCAGTAGCTTCAATCATTTCTGGACGTTTTTCAATGGCAAAAATCAATGAATATTGTAAATGCACAAACAGTAATTTCTCCGCATTGCAAGGTGCAATTCTGAAATTTTTTGCTTTTTCCTGCTCCTCTTAGTATGATAAAGAAGATTCAAAGAGAGTGAGATGCCAGCTCCTTTCATTCAGTCAGTAGCTTCAATCATTTCTGGACGTTTTTCAATGGCAAAAATCAATGAATATTGTAAATGCACAAACAGTAATTTCTCCGCATTGCAAGGTGCAATTCTGAAATTTTTTGCTTTTTCCTGCTCCTCTTAGCATGATAAAGAAGATTCAAAGAGAGTGAGATGCCAGCTCCTTTCATTCAGTCAGTAGCTTCAAACATTTCTGGTATATGAATAACATGATGTTTTTCAATGGCAAAAATCAATGAATTTTGTAAATGCACAAACAGTAATTTCTCCGCATTGCAAGGTGCAATTCTGAAATTTTTTGCTTTTTCCTGCTCTTCTTAGCATGATAAAGAAGATTCAAAGAGAGTGAGATACCAGCTCCTTTCATTCAGTCAGTAGCTTCAATAATTTCTGGACGTTTTTCAATGGCAAAAATCAATGAATATTGTAAATGCACAAACAGTAATTTCTCCGCATTGCAAGGTGCAATTCTGAAATTTTTTGCTTTTTCCTGCTCCTCTTAGCATGATAAAGAAGATTCAAAGAGAGTGAGATGCCAGCTCCTTTCATTCAGTCAGTAGCTTCAAACATTTCTGGTATATGAATAACATGATGTTTTTCAATGGCAAAAATCAATGAATATTGTAAATGCACAAACAGTAATTTCTCCGCATTGCAAGGTGCAATTCTGAAATTTTTTGCTTTTTCCTGCTCCTCTTAGCATGATAAAGAAGATTCAAAGAGAGTGAGATGCCAGCTCCTTTCATTCAGTCAGTAGCTTCAATCATTTCTGGACGTTTTTCAATGGCAAAAATCAATGAATATTGTAAATGCACAAACAGTAATTTCTCCGCAATGCAAGGTGCAATTCTGAAATTTTTTGCTTTTTCCTGCTCCTCTTAGCATGATAAAGAAGATTCAAAGAGAGTGAGATGCCAGGTCCTTTCATTCAGTCAGTAGCTTCAATCATTTCTGGTATATGAATAACATGATGTTTTTCAATGGCAAAAATCAATGAATATTGTAAATGCACAAACAGTAATTTCTCCGCATTGCAAGGTGCAATTCTGAAATTTTTTGCTTTTTCCTGCTCCTCTTAGCATGATAAAGAAGATTCAAAGAGAGTGAGATGCCAGCTCCTTTCATTCAGTCAGTAGCTTCAAACATATCTGGTATATGAATAACATGATGTTTTTCAATGGCAAAAATCAATGAATATTGTAAATGCACAAACAGTAATTTCTCCGCATTGCAAGGTGCAATTCTGAAATTTTTTGCTTTTTCCTGCTCCTCTTAGCATGATAAAGAAGATTCAAAGAGATTGAGATGCCAGCTCCTTTCATTCAGTCAGTAGCTTCAATAATTTCTGGACGTTTTTCAATGGCAAAAATCAATGAATATTGTAAATGCACAAACAGTAATTTCTCCGCATTGCAAGGTGCAATTCTGAAATTTTTTGCTTTTTCCTGCTCCTCTTAGCATGATAAAGAAGATTCAAAGAGAGTGAGATGCCAGCTCCTTTCATTCAGTCAGTAGCTTCAAACATTTCTGGTATATGAATAACATGATGTTTTTCAATGGCAAAAATCAATGAATATTGTAAAGGCACAAACAGGAATTTCTCCGCATTGCAAGGTGCAATTCTGAAATTTTTTGCTTTTTCCTGCTCCTCTTAGCATGATAAAGAAGATTCAAAGAGAGTGAGATGCCAGTTCCTTTCATTCAGTCAGTAGCTTCAATCATTTCTGGACGTTTTTCAATGGCAAAAATCAATGAATATTGTAAATGCACAAACAGTAATTTCTCCGCATTGCAAGGTGCAATTCTGAAATTTTTTGCTTTTTCCTGCTCCTCTTAGCATGATAAAGAAGATTCAAAGAGAGTGAGATGCCAGCTCCTTTCATTCAGTCAGTAGCTTCAATCATTTCTGGTCGTTTTTCAATGGCAAAAATCAATGAATATTGTAAATGCACAAACAGTAATTTCTCCGCATTGCAAGGTGCAATTCTGAAATTTTTTAGTTTTTCCTGCTCCTCTTAGCATGATAAAGAAGATTCAAAGAGAGTGAGATGCCAGCTCCTTTTATTCAGTCAGTAGCTTCAAACATTTCTGGTATATGAATAACATGATGTTTTTCAATGGCAAAAATCAATGAATATTGTAAATGCACAAACAGTAATTTCTCCGCATTGCAAGGTGCAATTCTGAAATTTTTTGCTTTTTCCTGCTCCTCTTAGCATGATAAAGAAGATTCAAAGAGAGTGAGATGCCAGTTCCTTTTATTCAGTCAGTAGCTTCAATCATTTCTGGACGTTTTTCAATGGCAAAAATCAATGGATATTGTAAATGCACAAACAGTAATTTCTCCGCATTGCAAGGTGCAATTCTGAAATTTTTTGCTTTTTCCTGCTCCTCTTAGCATGATAAAGAAGATTCAAAGAGAGTGAGATGCCAGCTCCTTTCATTCAGTCAGTAGCTTCAAACATTTCTGGTATATGAATAACATGATGTTTTTCAATGGCAAAAATCAATGAATTTTGTAAATGCACAAACAGTAATTTCTCCGCATTGCAAGGTGCAATTCTGAAATTTTTTGCTTTTTCCTGCTCTTCTTAGCATGATAAAGAAGATTCAAAGAGAGTGAGATACCAGCTCCTTTCATTCAGTCAGTAGCTTCAATAATTTCTGGACGTTTTTCAATGGCAAAAATCAATGAATATTGTAAATGCACAAACAGTAATTTCTCCGCATTGCAAGGTGCAATTCTGAAATTTTTTGCTTTTTCCTGCTCCTCTTAGCATGATAAAGAAGATTCAAAGAGAGTGAGATGCCAGCTCCTTTCATTCAGTCAGTAGCTTCAATCATTTCTGGATGTTTTTCAATGGCAAAAATCAATGAATATTGTAAATGCACAGACAGTAATTTCTCCGCATTGCAAGGTGCAATTCTGAAATTTTTTGCTTTTTCCTGCTCCTCTTAGCATGATAAAGAAGATTCAAAGAGAGTGAGATGTCAGCTCCTTTCATTCAGTCAGTAGCTTCAAACATTTCTGGTATATGAATAACATGATGTTTTTCAATGGCAAAAATCAATGAATATTGTAAATGCACAAGCAGTAATTTCTCCGCATTGCAAGGTACAATTCTGAAATTTTTTGCTTTTTCCTGCTCCTCTTAGCATGATAAACAAGATTCAAAGAGAGTGAGATGCCAGCTCCTTTCATTCAGTTAGTAGCTTCAATCATTTCTGGACGTTTTTCAATGGCAAAAAGCAATGAATATTGTAAATGCACAAACAGTAATTTCTCCGCATTGCAAGGTGCAATTCTGAAATTTTTTGCTTTTTCCTGCTCCTCTTAGCATGATAAAGAAGATTCAAAGAGAGTGAGATGCCAGCTCCTTTCATTCAGTCAGTAGCTTCAATCATTTCTGGACGTTTTTCAATGGCAAAAATCAATGAATATTGTAAATGCACAAACAGTAATTTCTCCGCATTGCAAGGTGCAATTCTGAAATTTTTTGCTTTTTCCTGCTCCTCTTAGCATGACAAAGAAGATTCAAAGAGAGTGAGATGCCAGCTCCTTTCATTCAGTCAGTAGCTTCAATCATTTCTGGACGTTTTTCAATGGCAAAAATCAATGAATATTGTAAATGCACAAACAGTAATTTCTCCGCATTGCAAAGTGCAATTCTGAAATTTTTTGCTTTTTCCTGCTCCTCTTAGCAAGATAAAGAAGATTCAAAGAGACTGAGATGCCAGCTCCTTTCATTCAGTCAGTAGCTTCAAACATTTCTGGTATATGAATAACATGATGTTTTTCAATGGCAAAAATCAATGAATATTGTAAATGCACAAACTAATTTCTCCGCATTGCAAGGTGCAATTCTGAAATTTTTTGCTTTTTCCTGCTCCTCTTAGCATGATAAAGAAGATTAAAAGAGACTGAGATGCCAGCTCCTTTCATTCAGTCAGTAGCTTCAATCATTTCTGGACGTTTTTCAAAGGCAAAAATCAATTAATATTGTAAATGCACAAACAGTAATTTCTCCGCATTGCAAGGTGCAATTCTGAAATTTTTTGCTTTTTCCTGCTCCTCTTAGCATGATAAAGAAGATTCAAAGAGAGTGAGATGCCAGCTCCTTTCATTCAGTCAGTAGCTTCAAACATTTCTGGTATATGAATAACATGATGTTTTTCAATGGCAAAAATCAATGAATATTTTAAATGCACAAACAGTAATTTCTCCGCATTGCAAGGTGCAATTCTGAAATTTTTTGCTTTTTCCTGCTCCTCTTAGCATGATAAAGAAGATTCAAAGAGAGTGAGATACCAGCTCCTTTCATTCAGTCAGTAGCTTCAATCATTTCTGGACGTTTTTCAATGGCAAAAATCAATGAATATTGTAAATGCACAAACAGTAATTTCTCCGCATTGCAAGGTGCAATTCTGAAATTTTTTGCTTTTTCCTGCTCCTCTTAGCATGATAAAGAAGATTCAAAGAGAGTGAGATGCCAGCTCCTTTCATTCAGTCAGTAGCTTCAATCATTTCTGGACGTTTTTCAATGGCAAAAATCAATGAATATTGTAAATGCACAAACAGTAATTTCTCCGCATTGCAAGGTGCAATTCTGAAATTTTTTGCTTTTTCCTGCTCCTCTTAGCATGATAAAGAAGATTCAAAGAGAGTGAGATGCCAGCTCCTTTCATTCAGTCAGTAGCTTCAAACATTTCTGGTATATGAATAACATGATGTTTTTCAAGGGCAAAAATCAATGAATATTGTAAATGCACAAACAGTAATTTCTCCGCATTGCAAGGTGCAATTCTGAAATTTTTTGCTTTTTCCTGCTCCTCTTAGCATGATAAAGAAGATTCAAAGAGAGTGAGATGCCAGCTCCTTTCATTCAGTCAGTAGCTTCAATCATTTCTGGACGTTTTTCAATGGCAAAAATCAATGAATATTGTAAATGCACAAACAGTAATTTCTCCGCATTGCAAGGTGCAATTCTGAAGTTTTTTGCTTTTTCCTGCTCCTCTTAGCATGATAAAGAAGATTCAAAGAGAGTGAGATGCCAGCTCCTTTCATTCAGTCAGTAGCTTCAATCATTTCTGGACATTTTTCAATGGCAAAAATCAATGAATATTGTAAATGCACAAACAGTAATTTCTCCGCATTGCAAGGTGCAATTCTGAAATTTTTTGCTTTTTCCTGCTCCTCTTAGCATGATAAAGAAGATTCAAAGAGAGTGAGATGCCAGCTCCTTTCATTCAGTCAGTAGCTTCAATCATTTCTGGACGTTTTTCAATGGCAAAAATCAATGAATATTGTAAATGCACAAACAGTAATTTCTCCGCATTGCAAAGTGCAATTCTGAAATTTTTTGCTTTTTCCTGCTCCTCTTAGCAAGATAAAGAAGATTCAAAGAGACTGAGATGCCAGCTCCTTTCATTCAGTCAGTAGCTTCAAACATTTCTGGTATATGAATAACATGATGTTTTTCAATGGCAAAAATCAATGAATATTGTAAATGCACAAACTAATTTCTCCGCATTGCAAGGTGCAATTCTGAAATTTTTTGCTTTTTCCTGCTCCTCTTAGCATGATAAAGAAGATTCAAAGAGACTGAGATGCCAGCTCCTTTCATTCAGTCAGTAGCTTCAATCATTTCTGGACGTTTTTCAATGGCAAAAATCAATTAATATTGTAAATGCACAAACAGTAATTTCTCCGCATTGCAAGGTGCAATTCTGAAATTTTTTGCTTTTTCCTGCTCCTCTTAGCATGATAAAGAAGATTCAAAGAGAGTGAGATGCCAGCTCCTTTCATTCAGTCAGTAGCTTCAAACATTTCTGGTATATGAATAACATGATGTTTTTCAATGGCAAAAATCAATGAATATTGTAAATGCACAAACAGTAATTTCTCTGCATTGCAAGGTGCAATTCTGAAATTTTTTGCTTTTTCCTGCTCCTCTTAGCATGATAAAGAAGATTCAAAGAGAGTGAGATGCCAGCTCCTTTCATTCAGTCAGTAGCTTCAATCATTTCTGGACGTTTTTCAATGGCAAAAATCAATGAATATTGTAAATGCACAAACAGTAATTTCTCCGCATTGCAAGGTGCAATTCTGAAATTTTTTGCTTTTTCCTGCTCCTCTTAGCATGATAAAGAAGATTCAAAGAGAGTGAGATGCCAGCTCCTTTCATTCAGTCAGTAGCTTCAAACATTTCTGGTATATGAATAACATGATGTTTTTCAATGGCAAAAATCAATGAATATTGTAAATGCACAAACAGTAATTTCTCCACATTGCAAGGTGCAATTCTGAAATTTTTTGCTTTTTCCTGCTCCTCTTAGCATGATAAAGAAGATTCAAAGAGAGTGAGATGCCAGCTCCTTTCATTCAGTCAGTAGCTTCAATCATTTCTGGACGTTTTTCAATGGCAAAAATCAATGAATATTGTAAATGCACAAACAGTAATTTCTCCGCATTGCAAGGTGCAATTCTGAAATTTTTTGCTTTTTCCTGCTCCTCTTAGCATGATAAAGAAGATTCAAAGAGAGTGAGATGCCAGCTCCTTTCATTCAGTCAGTAGCTTCAATCATTTCTGGACATTTTTCAATGGCAAAAATCAATGAATATTGTAAATGCACAAACAGTAATTTCTCCGCATTGCAAGGTGCAATTCTGAAATTTTTTGCTTTTTCCTGCTCCTCTTAGCATGATAAAGAAGATTCAAAGAGAGTGAGATGCCAGCTCCTTTCATTCAGTCAGTAGCTTCAAACATTTCTGGTATATGAATAACATGATGTTTTTCAATGGCAAAAATCAATGAATATTGTAAATGCACAAACAGTAATTTCTCAGTATTGCAAGGTGCAAATCTGAAATTTTTTGCTTTTTCCTGCTCCTCTTAGCATGATAAAGAAGATTCAAAGAGAGTTAGATGCCAGCTCCTTTCATTCAGTCAGTAGCTTCAATCATTTCTGGACGTTTTTCAATGGCAAAAATCAATGAATATTGTAAATGCACAAACAGTAATTTCTCCGCATTGCAAAGTGCAATTCTGAAATTTTTTGCTTTTTCCTGCTCCTCTTAGCAAGATAAAGAAGATTCAAAGAGACTGAGATGCCAGCTCCTTTCATTCAGTCAGTAGCTTCAAACATTTCTGGTATATGAATAACATGATGTTTTTCAATGGCAAAAATCAATGAATATTGTAAATGCACAAACTAATTTCTCCGCATTGCAAGGTGCAATTCTGAAATTTTTTGCTTTTTCCTGCTCCTCTTAGCATGATAAAGAAGATTCAAAGAGACTGAGATGCCAGCTCCTTTCATTCAGTCAGTAGCTTCAATCATTTCTGGACGTTTTTCAATGGCAAAAATCAATTAATATTGTAAATGCACAAACAGTAATTTCTCCGCATTGCAAGGTGCAATTCTGAAATTTTTTGCTTTTTCCTGCTCCTCTTAGCATGATAAAGAAGATTCAAAGAGAGTGAGATGCCAGCTCCTTTCATTCAGTCAGTAGCTTCAAACATTTCTGGTATATGAATAACATGATGTTTTTCAATGGCAAAAATCAATGAATATTTTAAATGCACAAACAGTAATTTCTCCGCATTGCAAGGTGCAATTCTGAAATTTTTTGCTTTTTCCTGCTCCTCTTAGCATGATAAAGAAGATTCAAAGAGAGTGAGATACCAGCTCCTTTCATTCAGTCAGTAGCTTCAATCATTTCTGGACGTTTTTCAATGGCAAAAATCAATGAATATTGTAAATGCACAAACAGTAATTTCTCCGCATTGCAAGGTGCAATTCTGAAATTTTTTGCTTTTTCCTGCTCCTCTTAGCATGATAAAGAAGATTCAAAGAGAGTGAGATGCCAGCTCCTTTCATTCAGTCAGTAGCTTCAATCATTTCTGGACGTTTTTCAATGGCAAAAATCAATGAATATTGTAAATGCACAGACAGTAATTTCTCCGCATTGCAAGGTGCAATTCTGAAATTTTTTGCTTTTTCCTGCTCCTCTTAGCATGATAAAGAAGATTCAAAGAGAGTGAGATGCCAGCTCCTTTCATTCAGTCAGTAGCTTCAATCATTTCTGGACATTTTTCAATGGCAAAAATCAATGAATATTGTAAATGCACAAACAGTAATTTCTCCGCATTGCAAGGTGCAATTCTGAAATTTTTTGCTTTTTCCTGCTCCTCTTAGCATGATAAAGAAGATTCAAAGAGAGTGAGATGCCAGCTCCTTTCATTCAGTCAGTAGCTTCAATCATTTCTGGACATTTTTCAATGGCAAAAATCAATGAATATTGTAAATGCACAAACAGTAATTTCTCCGCATTGCAAGGTGCAATTCTGAAATTTTTTGCTTTTTCCTGCTCCTCTTAGCATGATAAAGAAGATTCAAAGAGAGTGAGATGCCAGCTCCTTTCATTCAGTCAGTAGCTTCAAACATTTCTGGTATATGAATAACATGATGTTTTTCAATGGCAAAAATCAATGAATATTGTAAATGCACAAACAGTAATTTCTCAGTATTGCAAGGTGCAATTCTGAAATTTTTTGCTTTTTCCTGCTCCTCTTAGCATGATAAAGAAGATTCAAAGAGAGTGAGATGCCAGCTTCTTTCATTCAGTCAGTAGCTTCAATCATTTCTGGACGTTTTTCAATGGCAAAAATCAATGAATATTGTAAATGCACAAACAGTAATTTCTCCGCATTGCAAGGTGCAATTCTGAAATTTTTTGCTTTTTCCTGCTCCTCTTAACATGATAAAGAAGATTCAAAGAGAGTGAGATGCCAGCTCCTTTCATTCAGTCAGTAGCTTCAAACATTTCTGGTATATGAATAACATGATGTTTTTCAATGGCAAAAATCAATGAATATTGTAAATGCACAAACAGTAATTTCTCTGCATTGCAAGGTGCAATTCTGAAATTTTTTGCTTTTTCCTGCTCCTCTTAGCATGATAAAGAAGATTCAAAGAGAGTGAGATGCCAGCTCCTTTCATTCAGTCAGTAGCTTCAATCATTTCTGGACGTTTTTCAATGGCAAAAATCAATGAATATTGTAAATGCACAAACAGTAATTTCTCCGCATTGCAAGGTGCAATTCTGAAATTTTTTGCTTTTTCCTGCTCCTCTTAGCATGATAAAGAAGATTCAAAGAGAGTGAGATGCCAGCTCCTTTCATTCAGTCAGTAGCTTCAAACATTTCTGGTATATGAATAACATGATGTTTTTCAATGGCAAAAATCAATGAATATTGTAAATGCACAAACAGTAATTTCTCCACATTGCAAGGTGCAATTCTGAAATTTTTTGCTTTTTCCTGCTCCTCTTAGCATGATAAAGAAGATTCAAAGAGAGTGAGATGCCAGCTCCTTTCATTCAGTCAGTAGCTTCAATCATTTCTGGACGTTTTTCAATGGCAAAAATCAATGAATATTGTAAATGCACAAACAGTAATTTCTCCGCATTGCAAGGTGCAATTCTGAAATTTTTTGCTTTTTCCTGCTCCTCTTAGCATGATAAAGAAGATTCAAAGAGAGTGAGATGCCAGCTCCTTTCATTCAGTCAGTAGCTTCAATCATTTCTGGACATTTTTCAATGGCAAAAATCAATGAATATTGTAAATGCACAAACAGTAATTTCTCCGCATTGCAAGGTGCAATTCTGAAATTTTTTGCTTTTTCCTGCTCCTCTTAGCATGATAAAGAAGATTCAAAGAGAGTGAGATGCCAGCTCCTTTCATTCAGTCAGTAGCTTCAAACATTTCTGGTATATGAATAACATGATGTTTTTCAATGGCAAAAATCAATGAATATTGTAAATGCACAAACAGTAATTTCTCAGTATTGCAAGGTGCAAATCTGAAATTTTTTGCTTTTTCCTGCTCCTCTTAGCATGATAAAGAAGATTCAAAGAGAGTTAGATGCCAGCTCCTTTCATTCAGTCAGTAGCTTCAATCATTTCTGGACGTTTTTCAATGGCAAAAATCAATGAATATTGTAAATGCACAAACAGTAATTTCTCCGCATTGCAAAGTGCAATTCTGAAATTTTTTGCTTTTTCCTGCTCCTCTTAGCAAGATAAAGAAGATTCAAAGAGACTGAGATGCCAGCTCCTTTCATTCAGTCAGTAGCTTCAAACATTTCTGGTATATGAATAACATGATGTTTTTCAATGGCAAAAATCAATGAATATTGTAAATGCACAAACTAATTTCTCCGCATTGCAAGGTGCAATTCTGAAATTTTTTGCTTTTTCCTGCTCCTCTTAGCATGATAAAGAAGATTCAAAGAGACTGAGATGCCAGCTCCTTTCATTCAGTCAGTAGCTTCAATCATTTCTGGACGTTTTTCAATGGCAAAAATCAATTAATATTGTAAATGCACAAACAGTAATTTCTCCGCATTGCAAGGTGCAATTCTGAAATTTTTTGCTTTTTCCTGCTCCTCTTAGCATGATAAAGAAGATTCAAAGAGAGTGAGATGCCAGCTCCTTTCATTCAGTCAGTAGCTTCAAACATTTCTGGTATATGAATAACATGATGTTTTTCAATGGCAAAAATCAATGAATATTTTAAATGCACAAACAGTAATTTCTCCGCATTGCAAGGTGCAATTCTGAAATTTTTTGCTTTTTCCTGCTCCTCTTAGCATGATAAAGAAGATTCAAAGAGAGTGAGATACCAGCTCCTTTCATTCAGTCAGTAGCTTCAATCATTTCTGGACGTTTTTCAATGGCAAAAATCAATGAATATTGTAAATGCACAAACAGTAATTTCTCCGCATTGCAAGGTGCAATTCTGAAATTTTTTGCTTTTTCCTGCTCCTCTTAGCATGATAAAGAAGATTCAAAGAGAGTGAGATGCCAGCTCCTTTCATTCAGTCAGTAGCTTCAATCATTTCTGGACGTTTTTCAATGGCAAAAATCAATGAATATTGTAAATGCACAAACAGTAATTTCTCCGCATTGCAAGGTGCAATTCTGAAATTTTTTGCTTTTTCCTGCTCCTCTTAGCATGATAAAGAAGATTCAAAGAGAGTGAGATGCTAGCTCCTTTCATTCAGTCAGTAGCTTCAATCATTTCTGGACGTTTTTCAATGGCAAAAATCAATGAATATTGTAAATGCACAAACAGTAATTTCTCCGCATTGCAAGGTGCAATTCTGAAATTTTTTGCTTTTTCCTGCTCCTCTTAGCATGATAAAGAAGATTCAAAGAGAGTGAGATGCCAGCTCCTTTCATTCAGTCAGTAGCTTCAAACATTTCTGGTATATGAATAACATGATGTTTTTCAATGGCAAAAATCAATGAATATTGTAAATGCACAAACAGTAATTTCTCCGCATTGCAAGGTGCAATTCTGAAATTTTTTGCTTTTTCCTGCTCCTCTTAGCATGATAAAGAAGATTCAAAGAGAGTGAGATGCCAGCTCCTTTCATTCAGTCAGTAGCTTCAATCATTTCTGGACGTTTTTCAATGGCAAAAATCAATGAATATTGTAAATGCACAAACAGTAATTTCTCCGCATTGCAAGGTGCAATTCTGAAATTTTTTGCTTTTTCCTGCTCCTCTTAGCATGATAAAGAAGATTCAAAGAGAGTGAGATGCCAGCTCCTTTCATTCAGCCAGTAGCTTCAATCATTTCTGCACATTTTTCAATGGCAAAAATCAATGAATATTGTAAATGCACAAACAGTAATTTCTCCGCATTGCAAGGTGCAATTCTGAAATTTTTTGCTTTTTCCTGCTCCTCTTAGCATGATAAAGAAGATTCAAAGAGAGTGAGATGCCAGCTCCTTTCATTCAGTCAGTAGCTTCAAACATTTCTGGTATATGAATAACATGATGTTTTTCAATGGCAAAAATCAATGAATATTGTAAATGCACAAACAGTAATTTCTCAGTATTGCATGGTGCAATTCTGAAATTTTTTGCTTTTTCCTGCTCCTCTTAGCATGATAAAGAAGATTCAAAGAGAGTGAGATGCCAGCTCCTTTCATTCAGTCAGTAGCTTCAATCATTTCTGGACGTTTTTCAATGGCAAAAATCAATGAATATTGTAAATGCACAAACAGTAATTTCTCCGCATTGCAAGGTGCAATTCTGAAATTTTTTGCTTTTTCCTGCTCCTCTTAGCATGATAAAGAAGATTCAAAGAGAGTGAGATGCCAGCTCCTTTCATTCAGTCAGTAGCTTCAATCATTTCTGGACGTTTTTCAATGGCAAAAATCAATGAATATTGTAAATGCACAAACAGTAATTTCTCCGCATTGCAAGGTGCAATTCTGAAATTTTTTGCTTTTTCCTGCTCCTCTTAGCATGATAAAGAAGATTCAAAGAGAGTGAGATGCCAGCTCCTTTCATTCAGTCAGTAGCTTCAATCATTTCTGGACATTTTTCAATGGCAAAAATCAATGAATATTGTAAATGCACAAACAGTAATTTCTCCGCATTGCAAGGTGCAATTCTGAAATTTTTTGCTTTTTCCTGCTCCTCTTAGCATGATAAAGAAGATTCAAAGAGAGTGAGATGCCAGCTCCTTTCATTCAGTCAGTAGCTTCAAACATTTCTGGTATATGAATAACATGATGTTTTTCAATGGCAAAAATCAATGAATATTGTAAATGCACAAACAGTAATTTCTCAGTATTGCAAGGTGCAAATCTGAAATTTTTTGCTTTTTCCTGCTCCTCTTAGCATGATAAAGAAGATTCAAAGAGAGTTAGATGCCAGCTCCTTTCATTCAGTCAGTAGCTTCAATCATTTCTGGACGTTTTTCAATGGCAAAAATCAATGAATATTGTAAATGCACAAACAGTAATTTCTCCGCATTGCAAAGTGCAATTCTGAATTTTTTCGCTTTTTCCTGCTCCTCTTAGCAAGATAAAGAAGATTCAAAGAGACTGAGATGCCAGCTCCTTTCATTCAGTCAGTAGCTTCAAACATTTCTGGTATATGAATAACATGATGTTTTTCAATGGCAAAAATCAATGAATATTGTAAATGCACAAACTAATTTCTCCGCATTGCAAGGTGCAATTCTGAAATTTTTTGCTTTTTCCTGCTCCTCTTAGCATGATAAAGAAGATTCAAAGAGACTGAGATGCCAGCTCCTTTCATTCAGTCAGTAGCTTCAATCATTTCTGGACGTTTTTCAATGGCAAAAATCAATTAATATTGTAAATGCACAAACAGTAATTTCTCCGCATTGCAAGGTGCAATTCTGAAATTTTTTGCTTTTTCCTGCTCCTCTTAGCATGATAAAGAAGATTCAAAGAGAGTGAGATGCCAGCTCCTTTCATTCAGTCAGTAGCTTCAAACATTTCTGGTAAATGAATAACATGATGTTTTTCAATGGCAAAAATCAATGAATATTTTAAATGCACAAACAGTAATTTCTCCGCATTGCAAGGTGCAATTCTGAAATTTTTTGCTTTTTCCTGCTCCTCTTAGCATGATAAAGAAGATTCAAAGAGAGTGAGATACCAGCTCCTTTCATTCAGTCAGTAGCTTCAATCATTTCTGGACGTTTTTCAATGGCAAAAATCAATGAATATTGTAAATGCACAAACAGTAATTTCTCCGCATTGCAAGGTGCAATTCTGAAATTTTTTGCTTTTTCCTGCTCCTCTTAGCATGATAAAGAAGATTCAAAGAGAGTGAGATGCCAGCTCCTTTCATTCAGTCAGTAGCTTCAATCATTTCTGGACGTTTTTCAATGGCAAAAATCAATGAATATTGTAAATGCACAGACAGTAATTTCTCCGCATTGCAAGGTGCAATTCTGAAATTTTTTGCTTTTTCCTGCTCCTCTTAGCATGATAAAGAAGATTCAAAGAGAGTGAGATGCCAGCTCCTTTCATTCAGTCAGTAGCTTCAATCATTTCTGGACGTTTTTCAATGGCAAAAATCAATGAATATTGTAAATGCACAAACAGTAATTTCTCCGCATTGCAAGGTGCAATTCTGAAATTTTTTGCTTTTTCCTGCTCCTCTTAGCATGATAAAGAAGATTCAAAGAGAGTGAGATGCCAGCTCCTTTCATTCAGTCAGTAGCTTCAAACATTTCTGGTATATGAATAACATGATGTTTTTCAATGGCAAAAATCAATGAATATTGTAAATGCACAAACAGTAATTTCTCCGCATTGCAAGGTGCAATTCTGAAATTTTTTGCTTTTTCCTGCTCCTCTTAGCATGATAAAGAAGATTCAAAGAGAGTGAGATGCCAGCTCCTTTCATTCACTCAGTAGCTTCAATCATTTCTGGACGTTTTTCAATGGCAAAAATCAATGAATATTGTAAATGCACAAACAGTAATTTCTCCGCATTGCAAGGTGCAATTCTGAAATTTTTTGCTTTTTCCTGCTCCTCTTAGCATGATAAAGAAGATTCAAAGAGAGTGAGATGCCAGCTCCTTTCATTCAGTCAGTAGCTTCAATCATTTCTGCACATTTTTCAATGGCAAAAATCAATGAATATTGTAAATGCACAAACAGTAATTTCTCCGCATTGCAAGGTGCAATTCTGAAATTTTTTGCTTTTTCCTGCTCCTCTTAGCATGATAAAGAAGATTCAAAGAGAGTGAGATGCCAGCTCCTTTCATTCAGTCAGTAGCTTCAATCATTTCTGGACATTTTTCAATGGCAAAAATCAATGAATATTGTAAATGCACAAACAGTAATTTCTCCGCATTGCAAGGTGCAATTCTGAAATTTTTTGCTTTTTCCTGCTCCTCTTAGCATGATAAAGAAGATTCAAAGAGAGTGAGATGCCAGCTCCTTTCATTCAGTCAGTAGCTTCAAACATTTCTGGTATATGAATAACATGATGTTTTTCAATGGCAAAAATCAATGAATATTGTAAATGCACAAACAGTAATTTCTCAGTATTGCAAGGTGCAAATCTGAAATTTTTTGCTTTTTCCTGCTCCTCTTAGCATGATAAAGAAGATTCAAAGAGAGTTAGATGCCAGCTCCTTTCATTCAGTCAGTAGCTTCAATCATTTCTGGACGTTTTTCAATGGCAAAAATCAATGAATATTGTAAATGCACAAACAGTAATTTCTCCGCATTGCAAAGTGCAATTCTGAAATTTTTTGCTTTTTCCTGCTCCTCTTAGCAAGATAAAGAAGATTCAAAGAGACTGAGATGCCAGCTCCTTTCATTCAGTCAGTAGCTTCAAACATTTCTGGTATATGAATAACATGATGTTTTTCAATGGCAAAAATCAATGAATATTGTAAATGCACAAACTAATTTCTCCGCATTGCAAGGTGCAATTCTGAAATTTTTTGCTTTTTCCTGCTCCTCTTAGCATGATAAAGAAGATTCAAAGAGACTGAGATGCCAGCTCCTTTCATTCAGTCAGTAGCTTCAATCATTTCTGGACGTTTTTCAATGGCAAAAATCAATTAATATTGTAAATGCACAAACAGTAATTTCTCCGCATTGCAAGGTGCAATTCTGAAATTTTTTGCTTTTTCCTGCTCCTCTTAGCATGATAAAGAAGATTCAAAGAGAGTGAGATGCCAGCTCCTTTCATTCAGTCAGTAGCTTCAAACATTTCTGGTATATGAATAACATGATGTTTTTCAATGGCAAAAATCAATGAATATTTTAAATGCACAAACAGTAATTTCTCCGCATTGCAAGGTGCAATTCTGAAATTTTTTGCTTTTTCCTGCTCCTCTTAGCATGATAAAGAAGATTCAAAGAGAGTGAGATACCAGCTCCTTTCATTCAGTCAGTAGCTTCAATCATTTCTGGACGTTTTTCAATGGCAAAAATCAATGAATATTGTAAATGCACAAACAGTAATTTCTCCGCATTGCAAGGTGCAATTCTGAAATTTTTTGCTTTTTCCTGCTCCTCTTAGCATGATAAAGAAGATTCAAAGAGAGTGAGATGCCAGCTCCTTTCATTCAGTCAGTAGCTTCAATCATTTCTGGACGTTTTTCAATGGCAAAAATCAATGAATATTGTAAATGCACAAACAGTAATTTCTCCGCATTGCAAGGTGCAATTCTGAAATTTTTTGCTTTTTCCTGCTCCTCTTAGCATGATAAAGAAGATTCAAAGAGAGTGAGATGCTAGCTCCTTTCATTCAGTCAGTAGCTTCAATCATTTCTGGACGTTTTTCAATGGCAAAAATCAATGAATATTGTAAATGCACAAACAGTAATTTCTCCGCATTGCAAGGTGCAATTCTGAAATTTTTTGCTTTTTCCTGCTCCTCTTAGCATGATAAAGAAGATTCAAAGAGAGTGAGATGCCAGCTCCTTTCATTCAGTCAGTAGCTTCAAACATTTCTGGTATATGAATAACATGATGTTTTTCAATGGCAAAAATCAATGAATATTGTAAATGCACAAACAGTAATTTCTCCGCATTGCAAGGTGCAATTCTGAAATTTTTTGCTTTTTCCTGCTCCTCTTAGCATGATAAAGAAGATTCAAAGAGAGTGAGATGCCAGCTCCTTTCATTCAGTCAGTAGCTTCAATCATTTCTGGACGTTTTTCAATGGCAAAAATCAATGAATATTGTAAATGCACAAACAGTAATTTCTCCGCATTGCAAGGTGCAATTCTGAAATTTTTTGCTTTTTCCTGCTCCTCTTAGCATGATAAAGAAGATTCAAAGAGAGTGAGATGCCAGCTCCTTTCATTCAGCCAGTAGCTTCAATCATTTCTGCACATTTTTCAATGGCAAAAATCAATGAATATTGTAAATGCACAAACAGTAATTTCTCCGCATTGCAAGGTGCAATTCTGAAATTTTTTGCTTTTTCCTGCTCCTCTTAGCATGATAAAGAAGATTCAAAGAGAGTGAGATGCCAGCTCCTTTCATTCAGTCAGTAGCTTCAAACATTTCTGGTATATGAATAACATGATGTTTTTCAATGGCAAAAATCAATGAATATTGTAAATGCACAAACAGTAATTTCTCAGTATTGCATGGTGCAATTCTGAAATTTTTTGCTTTTTCCTGCTCCTCTTAGCATGATAAAGAAGATTCAAAGAGAGTGAGATGCCAGCTCCTTTCATTCAGTCAGTAGCTTCAATCATTTCTGGACGTTTTTCAATGGCAAAAATCAATGAATATTGTAAATGCACAAACAGTAATTTCTCCGCATTGCAAGGTGCAATTCTGAAATTTTTTGCTTTTTCCTGCTCCTCTTAGCATGATAAAGAAGATTCAAAGAGAGTGAGATGCCAGCTCCTTTCATTCAGTCAGTAGCTTCAATCATTTCTGGACGTTTTTCAATGGCAAAAATCAATGAATATTGTAAATGCACAAACAGTAATTTCTCCGCATTGCAAGGTGCAATTCTGAAATTTTTTGCTTTTTCCTGCTCCTCTTAGCATGATAAAGAAGATTCAAAGAGAGTGAGATGCCAGCTCCTTTCATTCAGTCAGTAGCTTCAATCATTTCTGGACATTTTTCAATGGCAAAAATCAATGAATATTGTAAATGCACAAACAGTAATTTCTCCGCATTGCAAGGTGCAATTCTGAAATTTTTTGCTTTTTCCTGCTCCTCTTAGCATGATAAAGAAGATTCAAAGAGAGTGAGATGCCAGCTCCTTTCATTCAGTCAGTAGCTTCAAACATTTCTGGTATATGAATAACATGATGTTTTTCAATGGCAAAAATCAATGAATATTGTAAATGCACAAACAGTAATTTCTCAGTATTGCAAGGTGCAAATCTGAAATTTTTTGCTTTTTCCTGCTCCTCTTAGCATGATAAAGAAGATTCAAAGAGAGTTAGATGCCAGCTCCTTTCATTCAGTCAGTAGCTTCAATCATTTCTGGACGTTTTTCAATGGCAAAAATCAATGAATATTGTAAATGCACAAACAGTAATTTCTCCGCATTGCAAAGTGCAATTCTGAATTTTTTCGCTTTTTCCTGCTCCTCTTAGCAAGATAAAGAAGATTCAAAGAGACTGAGATGCCAGCTCCTTTCATTCAGTCAGTAGCTTCAAACATTTCTGGTATATGAATAACATGATGTTTTTCAATGGCAAAAATCAATGAATATTGTAAATGCACAAACTAATTTCTCTGCATTGCAAGGTGCAATTCTGAAATTTTTTGCTTTTTCCTGCTCCTCTTAGCATGATAAAGAAGATTCAAAGAGACTGAGATGCCAGCTCCTTTCATTCAGTCAGTAGCTTCAATCATTTCTGGACGTTTTTCAATGGCAAAAATCAATGAATATTGTAAATGCACAAACAGTAATTTCTCCGCATTGCAAAGTGCAATTCTGAATTTTTTCGCTTTTTCCTGCTCCTCTTAGCAAGATAAAGAAGATTCAAAGAGACTGAGATGCCAGCTCCTTTCATTCAGTCAGTAGCTTCAAACATTTCTGGTATATGAATAACATGATGTTTTTCAATGGCAAAAATCAATGAATATTGTAAATGCACAAACTAATTTCTCCGCATTGCAAGGTGCAATTCTGAAATTTTTTGCTTTTTCCTGCTCCTCTTAGCATGATAAAGAAGATTCAAAGAGACTGAGATGCCAGCTCCTTTCATTCAGTCAGTAGCTTCAATCATTTCTGGACGTTTTTCAATGGCAAAAATCAATTAATATTGTAAATGCACAAACAGTAATTTCTCCGCATTGCAAGGTGCAATTCTGAAATTTTTTGCTTTTTCCTGCTCCTCTTAGCATGATAAAGAAGATTCAAAGAGAGTGAGATGCCAGCTCCTTTCATTCAGTCAGTAGCTTCAAACATTTCTGGTAAATGAATAACATGATGTTTTTCAATGGCAAAAATCAATGAATATTTTAAATGCACAAACAGTAATTTCTCCGCATTGCAAGGTGCAATTCTGAAATTTTTTGCTTTTTCCTGCTCCTCTTAGCATGATAAAGAAGATTCAAAGAGAGTGAGATACCAGCTCCTTTCATTCAGTCAGTAGCTTCAATCATTTCTGGACGTTTTTCAATGGCAAAAATCAATGAATATTGTAAATGCACAAACAGTAATTTCTCCGCATTGCAAGGTGCAATTCTGAAATTTTTTGCTTTTTCCTGCTCCTCTTAGCATGATAAAGAAGATTCAAAGAGAGTGAGATGCCAGCTCCTTTCATTCAGTCAGTAGCTTCAATCATTTCTGGACGTTTTTCAATGGCAAAAATCAATGAATATTGTAAATGCACAGACAGTAATTTCTCCGCATTGCAAGGTGCAATTCTGAAATTTTTTGCTTTTTCCTGCTCCTCTTAGCATGATAAAGAAGATTCAAAGAGAGTGAGATGCCAGCTCCTTTCATTCAGTCAGTAGCTTCAATCATTTCTGGACGTTTTTCAATGGCAAAAATCAATGAATATTGTAAATGCACAAACAGTAATTTCTCCGCATTGCAAGGTGCAATTCTGAAATTTTTTGCTTTTTCCTGCTCCTCTTAGCATGATAAAGAAGATTCAAAGAGAGTGAGATGCCAGCTCCTTTCATTCAGTCAGTAGCTTCAAACATTTCTGGTATATGAATAACATGATGTTTTTCAATGGCAAAAATCAATGAATATTGTAAATGCACAAACAGTAATTTCTCCGCATTGCAAGGTGCAATTCTGAAATTTTTTGCTTTTTCCTGCTCCTCTTAGCATGATAAAGAAGATTCAAAGAGAGTGAGATGCCAGCTCCTTTCATTCACTCAGTAGCTTCAATCATTTCTGGACGTTTTTCAATGGCAAAAATCAATGAATATTGTAAATGCACAAACAGTAATTTCTCCGCATTGCAAGGTGCAATTCTGAAATTTTTTGCTTTTTCCTGCTCCTCTTAGCATGATAAAGAAGATTCAAAGAGAGTGAGATGCCAGCTCCTTTCATTCAGTCAGTAGCTTCAATCATTTCTGCACATTTTTCAATGGCAAAAATCAATGAATATTGTAAATGCACAAACAGTAATTTCTCCGCATTGCAAGGTGCAATTCTGAAATTTTTTGCTTTTTCCTGCTCCTCTTAGCATGATAAAGAAGATTCAAAGAGAGTGAGATGCCAGCTCCTTTTATTCAGTCAGTAGCTTCAAACATTTCTGGTATATGAATAACATGATGTTTTTCAATGGCAAAAATCAATGAATATTGTAAATGCACAAACAGTAATTTCTCAGTATTGCATGGTGCAATTCTGAAATTTTTTGCTTTTTCCTGCTCCTCTTAGCATGATAAAGAAGATTCAAAGAGAGTGAGATGCCAGCTCCTTTCATTCAGTCAGTAGCTTCAATCATTTCTGGACGTTTTTCAATGGCAAAAATCAATGAATATTGTAAATGCACAAACAGTAATTTCTCCGCATTGCAAGGTGCAATTCTGAAATTTTTTGCTTTTTCCTGCTCCTCTTAGCATGATAAAGAAGATTCAAAGAGAGTGAGATGCCAGCTCCTTTCATTCAGTCAGTAGCTTCAAACATTTCTGGTATATGAATAACATGATGTTTTTCAATGGCAAAAATCAATGAATATTGTAAATGCACAAACAGTAATTTCTCTGCATTGCAAGGTGCAATTCTGAAATTTTTTGCTTTTTCCTGCTCCTCTTAGCATGATAAAGAAGATTCAAAGAGAGTGAGATGCCAGCTCCTTTCATTCAGTCAGTAGCTTCAATCATTTCTGGACGTTTTTCAATGGCAAAAATCAATGAATATTGTAAATGCACAAACAGTAATTTCTCCGCATTGCAAGGTGCAATTCTGAAATTTTTTGCTTTTTCCTGCTCCTCTTAGCATGATAAAGAAGATTCAAAGAGAGTGAGATGCCAGCTCCTTTCATTCAGTCAGTAGCTTCAATCATTTCTGGTATATGAATAACATGATGTTTTTCAATGGCAAAAATCAATGAATATTGTAAATGCACAAACAGTAATTTCTCCGCATTGCAAGGTGCAATTCTGACATTTTTTGCTTTTTCCTGCTCCTCTTAGCATGATAAAGAAGATTCAAAGAGAGTGAGATGCCAGCTCCTTTCATTCAGTCAGTAGCTTCAATCATTTCTGGTATATGAATAACATGATGTTTTTCAATGGCAAAAATCAATGAATATTTTAAATGCACAAACAGTAATTTCTCCGCATTGCAAGGTGCAATTCTGAAATTTTTTGCTTTTTAGTGCTCCTCTTAGCATGATAAAAAAGATTCAAAGAAAGTGAGATGCCAGCTCCTTTCATTCAGTCAGTAGCTTCAAACATTTCTGGTATATGAATAACATGATGTTTTTCAATGGCAAAAATCAATGAATATTGTAAATGCACAAACAGTAATTTCTCCGCATTGCAAGGTGCAATTCTGAAATTTTTTGCTTTTTCCTGCTCCTCTTAGCATGATAAAGAAGATTCAAAGAGAGTGAGATGCCAGCTCCTTTCATTCAGTCAGTAGCTTCAATCATTTCTGGACGTTTTTCAATGGCAAAAATCAATGAATATTGTAAATGCACAAACAGTAATTTCTCCGCATTGCAAGGTGCAATTCTGAAATTTTTTGCTTTTTCCTGCTCCTCTTAGCATGATAAAGAAGATTCAAAGAGAGTGAGATGCCAGGTCCTTTCATTCAGTCAGTAGCTTCAATCATTTCTGGTATATGAATAACATGATGTTTTTCAATGGCAAAAATCAATGAATATTGTAAATGCACAAACAGTAATTTCTCCGCATTGCAAGGTGCAATTCTGAAATTTTTTGCTTTTTCCTGCTCCTCTTAGCATGATAAAGAAGATTCAAAGAGAGTGAGATGCCAGCTCCTTTCATTCAGTCAGTAGCTTCAAACATATCTGGTATATGAATAACATGATGTTTTTCAATGGCAAAAATCAATGAATATTGTAAATGGACAAACAGTAATTTCTCCGCATTGCAAGGTGCAATTCTGAAATTTTTTGCTTTTTCCTGCTCCTCTTAGCATGATAAAGAAGATTCAAAGAGAGTGAGATGCCAGCTCCTTTCATTCAGTCAGTAGCTTCAAACATTTCTGGTATATGAATAACATGATGTTTTTCAATGGCAAAAATCAATGAATATTGTAAATGCACAAACAGGAATTTCTCCGCATTGCAAGGTGCAATTCTGAAATTTTTTGCTTTTTCCTGTTCCTCTTAGCATGATAAAGAAGATTCAAAGAGAGTGAGATGCCAGCTCCTTTCATTCAGTCAGTAGCTTCAATCATTTCTGGACGTTTTTCAATGGCAAAAATCAATGAATATTGTAAATGCACAAACAGTAATTTCTCCGCATTGCAAGGTGCAATTCTGAAATTTTTTGCTTTTTCCTGCTCCTCTTAGCATGATAAAGAAGATTCAAAGAGAGTGAGATGCCAGCTCCTTTCATTCAGTCAGTAGCTTCAAACATTTCTGGTATATGAATAACATGATGTTTTTCAATGGCAAAAATCAATGAATATTGTAAATGCACAAACAGTAATTTCTCAGTATTGCAAGGTGCAATTCTGAAATTTTTTGCTTTTTCCTGCTCCTCTTAGCATGATAAAGAAGATTCAAAGAGAGTGAGATGCCAGCTCCTTTCATTCAGTCAGTAGTTTCAATCATTTCTGGACGTTTTTCAATGGCAAAAATCAATGAATATTGTAAATGCACAAACAGTAATTTCTCCGCATTGCAAGGTGCAATTCTGAAATTTTTTGCTTTTTCCTGCTCCTCTTAGCATGATAAAGAATATTCAAAGAGAGTGAGATGCCAGCTCCTTTCATTCAGTCAGTAGCTTCAAACATTTCTGGTATATGAATAACATGATGTTTTTCAATGGCAAAAATCAATGAATATTGTAAATGCACAAACAGTAATTTCTCCGCATTGCAAGGTGCAATTCTGAAATTTTTTGCTTTTTCCTGCTCCTCTTAGCATGATAAAGAAGATTCAAAGAGAGTGAGATGCCAGCTCCTTTCATTCAGTCAGTAGCTTCAAACATTTCTGGTATATGAATAACATGATGTTTTTCAATGGCAAAAATCAATGAATATTGTAAATGCACAAACAGTAATTTCTCCGCATTGCAAGGTGCAATTCTGAAATTTTTTGCTTTTTCCTGCTCCTCTTAGCATGATAAAGAAGATTCAAAGAGAGTGAGATGCCAGCTCCTTTCATTCAGTCAGTAGCTTCAAACATTTCTGGTATATGAATAACATGATGTTTTTCAATGGCAAAAATCAATGAATATTGTAAATGCACAAACAGTAATTTGTCCGCATTGCAAGGTGCAATTCTGAAATTTTTTGCTTTTTCCTGCTCCTCTTAGCATGATAAAGAAGATTCAAAGAGAGTGAGATGCCAGCTCCTTTCATTCAGTCAGTAGCTTCAATCATTTCTGGACGTTTTTCAATGGCAAAAATCAATGAATATTGTAAATGCACAAACAGTAATTTCTCCGCATTGCAAGGTGCAATTCTGAAATTTTTTGCTTTTTCCTGCTCCTCTTAGCATGATAAAGAAGATTCAAAGAGAGTGAGATGCCAGCTCCTTTCATTCAGTCAGTAGCTTCAAACATATCTGGTATATGAATAACATGATGTTTTTCAATGGCAAAAATCAATGAATATTGTAAATGCACAAACAGTAATTTCTCCGCATTGCAAGGTGCAATTCTGAAATTTTTTGCTTTTTCCTGCTCCTCTTAGCATGATAAAGAAGATTCAAAGAGATTGAGATGCCAGCTCCTTTCATTCAGTCAGTAGCTTCAATCATTTCTGGACGTTTTTAAATGGCAAAAATCAATGAATATTGTAAATGCACAAACAGTAATTTCTCCGCATTGCAAGGTGCAATTCTGAAATTTTTTGCTTTTTCCTGCTCCTCTTAGCATGATAAAGAAGATTCAAAGAGAGTGAGATGCCAGCTCCTTTCATTCAGTCAGTAGCTTCAATCATTTCTGGACGTTTTTCAATGGCAAAAATCAATGAATATTGTAAATGCACAAACAGTAATTTCTCCGCATTGCAAGGTGCAATTCTGAAATTTTTTGCTTTTTCCTGCTCCTCTTAGCATGATAAAGAAGATTCAAAGAGAGTGAGATGCCAGCTCCTTTCATTCAGTCAGTAGCTTCAATCATTTCTGGTCGTTTTTCAATGGCAAAAATCAATGAATATTGTAAATGCACAAACAGTAATTTCTCCGCATTGCAAGGTGCAATTCTGAAATTTTTTAGTTTTTCCTGCTCCTCTTAGCATGATAAAGAAGATTCAAAGAGAGTGAGATGCCAGCTCCTTTCATTCAGTCAGTAGCTTCAAACATTTCTGGTATATGAATAACATGATGTTTTTCAATGGCAAAAATTAATGAATATTGTAAATGCACAAACAGTAATTTCTCCGCATTGCAAGGTGCAATTCTGAAATTTTTTGCTTTTTCCTGCTCCTCTTAGCATGATAAAGAAGATTCAAAGAGAGTGAGATGCCAGCTCCTTTCATTCAGTCAGTAGCTTCAATCATTTCTGGACGTTTTTCAATGGCAAAAATCAATGGATATTGTAAATGCACAAACAGTAATTTCTCCGCATTGCAAGGTGCAATTCTGAAATTTTTTGCTTTTTCCTGCTCCTCTTAGCATGATAAAGAAGATTCAAAGAGAGTGAGATGCCAGCTCCTTTCATTCAGTCAGTAGCTTCAATCATTTCTGGTATATGAATAACATGATGTTTTTCAATGGCAAAAATCAATGAATATTGTAAATGCACAAACAGTAATTTCTTCGCATTGCAAGGTGCAATTCTGAAATTTTTTGCTTTTTCCTGCTCCTCTTAGCATGATAAAGAAGATTCAAAGAGAGTGAGATGCCAGCTCCTTTCATTCAGTCAGTAGCTTCAATCATTTCTGTACGTTTTTCAATGGCAAAAATCAATGAATATTGTAAATGCACAAACAGTAATTTCTCCGCATTGCAAGGTGCAATTCTGAAATTTTTTGCTTTTTCCTGCTCCTCTTAGTATGATAAAGAAGATTCAAAGAGAGTGAGATGCCAGCTCCTTTCATTCAGTCAGTAGCTTCAATCATTTCTGGACGTTTTTCAATGGCAAAAATCAATGAATATTGTAAATGCACAAACAGTAATTTCTCCGCATTGCAAGGTGCAATTCTGAAATTTTTTGCTTTTTCCTGCTCCTCTTAGCATGATAAAGAAGATTCAAAGAGAGTGAGATGCCAGCTCCTTTCATTCAGTCAGTAGCTTCAAACATTTCTGGTATATGAATAACATGATGTTTTTCAATGGCAAAAATCAATGAATTTTGTAAATGCACAAACAGTAATTTCTCCGCATTGCAAGGTGCAATTCTGAAATTTTTTGCTTTTTCCTGCTCCTCTTAGCATGATAAAGAAGATTCAAAGAGAGTGAGATACCAGCTCCTTTCATTCAGTCAGTAGCTTCAATAATTTCTGGACGTTTTTCAATGGCAAAAATCAATGAATATTGTAAATGCACAAACAGTAATTTCTCCGCATTGCAAGGTGCAATTCTGAAATTTTTTGCTTTTTCCTGCTCCTCTTAGCATGATAAAGAAGATTCAAAGAGAGTGAGATGCCAGCTCCTTTCATTCAGTCAGTAGCTTCAATCATTTCTGGATGTTTTTCAATGGCAAAAATCAATGAATATTGTAAATGCACAGACAGTAATTTCTCCGCATTGCAAGGTGCAATTCTGAAATTTTTTGCTTTTTCCTGCTCCTCTTAGCATGATAAAGAAGATTCAAAGAGATTGAGATGCCAGCTCCTTTCATTCAGTCAGTAGCTTCAATCATTTCTGGACGTTTTTAAATGGCAAAAATCAATGAATATTGTAAATGCACAAACAGTAATTTCTCCGCATTGCAAGGTGCAATTCTGAAATTTTTTGCTTTTTCCTGCTCCTCTTAGCATGATAAAGAAGATTCAAAGAGAGTGAGATGCCAGCTCCTTTCATTCAGTCAGTAGCTTCAATCATTTCTGGACGTTTTTCAATGGCAAAAATCAATGGATATTGTAAATGCACAAACAGTAATTTCTCCGCATTGCAAGGTGCAATTCTGAAATTTTTTGCTTTTTCCTGCTCCTCTTAGCATGATAAAGAAGATTCAAAGAGAGTGAGATGCCAGCTCCTTTCATTCAGTCAGTAGCTTCAATCATTTCTGGTATATGAATAACATGATGTTTTTCAATGGCAAAAATCAATGAATATTGTAAATGCACAAACAGTAATTTCTTCGCATTGCAAGGTGCAATTCTGAAATTTTTTGCTTTTTCCTGCTCCTCTTAGCATGATAAAGAAGATTCAAAGAGAGTGAGATGCCAGCTCCTTTCATTCAGTCAGTAGCTTCAATCATTTCTGGACGTTTTTCAATGGCAAAAATCAATGGATATTGTAAATGCACAAACAGTAATTTCTCCGCATTGCAAGGTGCAATTCTGAAATTTTTTGCTTTTTCCTGCTCCTCTTAGCATGATAAAGAAGATTCAAAGAGAGTGAGATGCCAGCTCCTTTCATTCAGTCAGTAGCTTCAATCATTTCTGGTATATGAATAACATGATGTTTTTCAATGGCAAAAATCAATGAATATTGTAAATGCACAAACAGTAATTTCTTCGCATTGCAAGGTGCAATTCTGAAATTTTTTGCTTTTTCCTGCTCCTCTTAGCATGATAAAGAAGATTCAAAGAGAGTGAGATGCCAGCTCCTTTCATTCAGTCAGTAGCTTCAATCATTTCTGTACGTTTTTCAATGGCAAAAATCAATGAATATTGTAAATGCACAAACAGTAATTTCTCCGCATTGCAAGGTGCAATTCTGAAATTTTTTGCTTTTTCCTGCTCCTCTTAGTATGATAAAGAAGATTCAAAGAGAGTGAGATGCCAGCTCCTTTCATTCAGTCAGTAGCTTCAATCATTTCTGGACGTTTTTCAATGGCAAAAATCAATGAATATTGTAAATGCACAAACAGTAATTTCTCCGCATTGCAAGGTGCAATTCTGAAATTTTTTGCTTTTTCCTGCTCCTCTTAGCATGATATAGAAGATTCAAAGAGAGTGAGATGCCAGCTCCTTTCATTCAGTCAGTAGCTTCAAACATTTCTGGTATATGAATAACATGATGTTTTTCAATGGCAAAAATCAATGAATTTTGTAAATGCACAAACAGTAATTTCTCCGCATTGCAAGGTGCAATTCTGAAATTTTTTGCTTTTTCCTGCTCCTCTTAGCATGATAAAGAAGATTCAAAGAGAGTGAGATACCAGCTCCTTTCATTCAGTCAGTAGCTTCAATAATTTCTGGACGTTTTTCAATGGCAAAAATCAATGAATATTGTAAATGCACAAACAGTAATTTCTCCGCATTGCAAGGTGCAATTCTGAAATTTTTTGCTTTTTCCTTCTCCTCTTAGCATGATAAAGAAGATTCAAAGAGAGTGAGATGCCAGCTCCTTTCATTCAGTCAGTAGCTTCAATCATTTCTGGATGTTTTTCAATGGCAAAAATCAATGAATATTGTAAATGCACAGACAGTAATTTCTCCGCATTGCAAGGTGCAATTCTGAAATTTTTTGCTTTTTCCTGCTCCTCTTAGCATGATAAAGAAGATTCAAAGAGAGTGAGATGCCAGCTCCTTTCATTCAGTCAGTAGCTTCAATCATTTCTGGTATATGAATAACATGATGTTTTTCAATGGCAAAAATCAATGAATATTGTAAATGCACAAACAGTAATTTCTCCGCATTGCAAGGTGCAATTCTGAAATTTTTTGCTTTTTCCTGCTCCTCTTAGCATGATAAAGAAGATTCAAAGAGAGTGAGATGCCAGCTCCTTTTATTCAGTCTGTAGCTTCAATCATTTCTGTACGTTTTTCAATGGCAAAAATCAATGAATATTGTAAATGCACAAACAGTAATTTCTCCGCATTGCAAGGTGCAATTCTGAAATTTTTTGCTTTTTCCTGCTCCTCTTAGTATGATAAAGAAGATTCAAAGAGAGTGAGATGCCAGCTCCTTTCATTCAGTCAGTAGCTTCAATCATTTCTGGACGTTTTTCAATGGCAAAAATCAATGAATATTGTAAATGCACAAACAGTAATTTCTCCGCATTGCAAGGTGCAATTCTGAAATTTTTTGCTTTTTCCTGCTCCTCTTAGCATGATAAAGAAGATTCAAAGAGAGTGAGATGCCAGCTCCTTTCATTCAGTCAGTAGCTTCAATCATTTCTGGTCGTTTTTCAATGGCAAAAATCAATGAATATTGTAAATGCACAAACAGTAATTTCTCCGCATTGCAAGGTGCAATTCTGAAATTTTTTAGTTTTTCCTGCTCCTCTTAGCATGATAAAGAAGATTCAAAGAGAGTGAGATGCCAGCTCCTTTCATTCAGTCAGTAGCTTCAAACATTTCTGGTATATGAATAACATGATGTTTTTCAATGGCAAAAATCAATGAATATTGTAAATGCACAAACAGTAATTTCTCCGCATTGCAAGGTGCAATTCTGAAATTTTTTGCTTTTTCCTGCTCCTCTTAGCATGATAAAGAAGATTCAAAGAGAGTGAGATGCCAGCTCCTTTCATTCAGTCAGTAGCTTCAATCATTTCTGGACGTTTTTCAATGGCAAAAATCAATGGATATTGTAAACGCACAAACAGTAATTTCTCCGCATTGCAAGGTGCAATTCTGAAATTTGTTGCTTTTTCCTGCTCCTCTTAGCATGATAAAGAAGATTCAAAGAGAGTGAGATGCCAGCTCCTTTCATTCAGTCAGTAGCTTCAATCATTTCTGGTATATGAATAACATGATGTTTTTCAATGGCAAAAATCAATGAATATTGTAAATGCACAAACAGTAATTTCTCCGCATTGCAAGGTGCAATTCTGAAATTTTTTGCTTTTTCCTGCTCCTCTTAGCATGATAAAGAAGATTCAAAGAGAGTGAGATGCCAGCTCCTTTCATTCAGTCAGTAGCTTCAATCATTTCTGTACGTTTTTCAATGGCAAAAATCAATGAATATTGTAAATGCACAAACAGTAATTTCTCCGCATTGCAAGGTGCAATTCTGAAATTTTTTGCTTTTTCCTGCTCCTCTTAGTATGATAAAGAAGATTCAAAGAGAGTGAGATGCCAGCTCCTTTCATTCAGTCAGTAGCTTCAATCATTTCTGGACGTTTTTCAATGGCAAAAATCAATGAATATTGTAAATGCACAAACAGTAATTTCTCCGCATTGCAAGGTGCAATTCTGAAATTTTTTGCTTTTTCCTGCTCCTCTTAGCATGATAAAGAAGATTCAAAGAGAGTGAGATGCCAGCTCCTTTCATTCAGTCAGTAGCTTCAAACATTTCTGGTATATGAATAACATGATGTTTTTCAATGGCAAAAATCAATGAATTTTGTAAATGCACAAACAGTAATTTCTCCGCATTGCAAGGTGCAATTCTGAAATTTCTTCCTTTTTCCTGCTCCTCTTAGCATGATAAACAAGATTCAAAGAGAGTGAGATACCAGCTCCTTTCATTCAGTCAGTAGCTTCAATAATTTCTGGACGTTTTTCAATGGCAAAAATCAATGAATATTGTAAGTGCACAAACAGTAATTTCTCCGCATTGCAAGGTGCAATTCTGAAATTTTTTGCTTTTTCCTGCTCCTCTTAGCATGATAAAGAAGATTCAAAGAGAGTGAGATGCCAGCTCCTTTCATTCAGTCAGTAGCTTCAATCATTTCTGGATGTTTTTCAATGGCAAAAATCAATGAATATTGTAAATGCACAGACAGTAATTTCTCCGCATTGCAAGGTGCAATTCTGAAATTTTTTGCTTTTTCCTGCTCCTCTTAGCATGATAAAGAAGATTCAAAGAGAGTGAGATGCCAGCTCCTTTCATTCAGTCAGTAGCTTCAATCATTTCTGGTATATGAATAACATGATGTTTTTCAATGGCAAAAATCAATGAATATTGTAAATGCACAAACAGTAATTTCTCCGCATTGCAATGTGCAATTCTGAAATTTTTTGCTTTTTCCTGCTCCTCTTAGCATGATAAAGAAGATTCAAAGAGAGTGAGATGCCAGCTCCTTTTATTCAGTCTGTAGCTTCAATCATTTCTGTACGTTTTTCAATGGCAAAAATCAATGAATATTGTAAATGCACAAACAGTAATTTCTCCGCATTGCAAGGTGCAATTCTGAAATTTTTTGCTTTTTCCTGCTCCTCTTAGTATGATAAAGAAGATTCAAAGAGAGTGAGATGCCAGCTCCTTTCATTCAGTCAGTAGCTTCAATCATTTCTGGACGTTTTTCAATGGCAAAAATCAATGAATATTGTAAATGCACAAACAGTAATTTCTCCGCATTGCAAGGTGCAATTCTGAAATTTTTTGCTTTTTCCTGCTCCTCTTAGCATGATAAAGAAGATTCAAAGAGAGTGAGATGCCAGCTCCTTTCATTCAGTCAGTAGCTTCAATCATTTCTGGTCGTTTTTCAATGGCAAAAATCAATGAATATTGTAAATGCACAAACAGTAATTTCTCCGCATTGCAAGGTGCAATTCTGAAATTTTTTAGTTTTTCCTGCTCCTCTTAGCATGATAAAGAAGATTCAAAGAGAGTGAGATGCCAGCTCCTTTCATTCAGTCAGTAGCTTCAAACATTTCTGGTATATGAATAACATGATGTTTTTCAATGGCAAAAATCAATGAATATTGTAAATGCACAAACAGTAATTTCTCCGCATTGCAAGGTGCAATTCTGAAATTTTTTGCTTTTTCCTGCTCCTCTTAGCATGATAAAGAAGATTCAAAGAGAGTGAGATGCCAGCTCCTTTCATTCAGTCAGTAGCTTCAATCATTTCTGGACGTTTTTCAATGGCAAAAATCAATGGATATTGTAAATGCACAAACAGTAATTTCTCCGCATTGCAAGGTGCAATTCTGAAATTTGTTGCTTTTTCCTGCTCCTCTTAGCATGATAAAGAAGATTCAAAGAGAGTGAGATGCCAGCTCCTTTCATTCAGTCAGTAGCTTCAATCATTTCTGGTATATGAATAACATGATGTTTTTCAATGGCAAAAATCAATGAATATTGTAAATGCACAAACAGTAATTTCTCCGCATTGCAAGGTGCAATTCTGAAATTTTTTGCTTTTTCCTGCTCCTCTTAGCATGATAAAGAAGATTCAAAGAGAGTGAGATGCCAGCTCCTTTCATTCAGTCAGTAGCTTCAATCATTTCTGTACGTTTTTCAATGGCAAAAATCAATGAATATTGTAAATGCACAAACAGTAATTTCTCCGCATTGCAAGGTGCAATTCTGAAATTTTTTGCTTTTTCCTGCTCCTCTTAGTATGATAAAGAAGATTCAAAGAGAGTGAGATGCCAGCTCCTTTCATTCAGTCAGTAGCTTCAATCATTTCTGGACGTTTTTCAATGGCAAAAATCAATGAATATTGTAAATGCACAAACAGTAATTTCTCCGCATTGCAAGGTGCAATTCTGAAATTTTTTGCTTTTTCCTGCTCCTCTTAGCATGATAAAGAAGATTCAAAGAGAGTGAGATGCCAGCTCCTTTCATTCAGTCAGTAGCTTCAAACATTTCTGGTATATGAATAACATGATGTTTTTCAATGGCAAAAATCAATGAATTTTGTAAATGCACAAACAGTAATTTCTCCGCATTGCAATGTGCAATTCTGAAATTTCTTCCTTTTTCCTGCTCCTCTTAGCATGATAAAGAAGATTCAAAGAGAGTGAGATACCAGCTCCTTTCATTCAGTCAGTAGCTTCAATAATTTCTGGACGTTTTTCAATGGCAAAAATCAATGAATATTGTAAGTGCACAAACAGTAATTTCTCCGCATTGCAAGGTGCAATTCTGAAATTTTTTGCTTTTTCCTGCTCCTCTTAGCATGATAAAGAAGATTCAAAGAGAGTGAGATGCCATCTCCTTTCATTCAGTCAGTAGCTTCAATCATTTCTGGATGTTTTTCAATGGCAAAAATCAATGAATATTGTAAATGCACAGACAGTAATTTCTCCGCATTGCAAGGTGCAATTCTGAAATTTTTTGCTTTTTCCTGCTCCTCTTAGCATGATAAAGAAGATTCAAAGAGAGTGAGATGCCAGCTCCTTTCATTCAGTCAGTAGCTTCAATCATTTCTGGTATATGAATAACATGATGTTTTTCAATGGCAAAAATCAATGAATATTGTAAATGCACAAACAGTAATTTCTCCGCATTGCAAGGTGCAATTCTGAAATTTTTTGCTTTTTCCTGCTCCTCTTAGTATGATAAAGAAGATTCAAAGAGAGTGAGATGCCAGCTCCTTTCATTCAGTCAGTAGCTTCAATCATTTCTGGACGTTTTTCAATGGCAAAAATCAATGAATATTGTAAATGCACAAACAGTAATTTCTCCGCATTGCAAGGTGCAATTCTGAAATTTTTTGCTTTTTCCTGCTCCTCTTAGCATGATAAAGAAGATTCAAAGAGAGTGAGATGCCAGCTCCTTTCATTCAGTCAGTAGCTTCAATCATTTCTGGTCGTTTTTCAATGGCAAAAATCAATGAATATTGTAAATGCACAAACAGTAATTTCTCCGCATTGCAAGGTGCAATTCTGAAATTTTTTAGTTTTTCCTGCTCCTCTTAGCATGATAAAGAAGATTCAAAGAGAGTGAGATGCCAGCTCCTTTCATTCAGTCAGTAGCTTCAAACATTTCTGGTATATGAATAACATGATGTTTTTCAATGGCAAAAATCAATGAATATTGTAAATGCACAAACAGTAATTTCTCCGCATTGCAAGGTGCAATTCTGAAATTTTTTGCTTTTTCCTGCTCCTCTTAGCATGATAAAGAAGATTCAAAGAGAGTGAGATGCCAGCTCCTTTCATTCAGTCAGTAGCTTCAATCATTTCTGGACGTTTTTCAATGGCAAAAATCAATGGATATTGTAAATGCACAAACAGTAATTTCTCCGCATTGCAAGGTGCAATTCTGAAATTTGTTGCTTTTTCCTGCTCCTCTTAGCATGATAAAGAAGATTCAAAGAGAGTGAGATGCCAGCTCCTTTCATTCAGTCAGTAGCTTCAATCATTTCTGGTATATGAATAACATGATGTTTTTCAATGGCAAAAATCAATGAATATTGTAAATGCACAAACAGTAATTTCTCCGCATTGCAAGGTGCAATTCTGAAATTTTTTGCTTTTTCCTGCTCCTCTTAGCATGATAAAGAAGATTCAAAGAGAGTGAGATGCCAGCTCCTTTCATTCAGTCAGTAGCTTCAATCATTTCTGTACGTTTTTCAATGGCAAAAATCAATGAATATTGTAAATGCACAAACAGTAATTTCTCCGCATTGCAAGGTGCAATTCTGACATTTTTTGCTTTTTCCTGCTCCTCTTAGTATGATAAAGAAGATTCAAAGAGAGTGAGATGCCAGCTCCTTTCATTCAGTCAGTAGCTTCAAACATTTCTGGTATATGAATAACATGATGTTTTTCAATGGCAAAAATCAATGAATTTTGTAAATGCACAAACAGTAATTTCTCCGCATTGCAATGTGCAATTCTGAAATTTCTTCCTTTTTCCTGCTCCTCTTAGCATGATAAAGAAGATTCAAAGAGAGTGAGATACCAGCTCCTTTCATTCAGTCAGTAGCTTCAATAATTTCTGGACGTTTTTCAATGGCAAAAATCAATGAATATTGTAAGTGCACAAACAGTAATTTCTCCGCATTGCAAGGTGCAATTCTGAAATTTTTTGCTTTTTCCTGCTCCTCTTAGCATGATAAAGAAGATTCAAAGAGAGTGAGATGCCATCTCCTTTCATTCAGTCAGTAGCTTCAATCATTTCTGGATGTTTTTCAATGGCAAAAATCAATGAATATTGTAAATGCACAGACAGTAATTTCTCCGCATTGCAAGGTGCAATTCTGAAATTTTTTGCTTTTTCCTGCTCCTCTTAGCATGATAAAGAAGATTCAAAGAGAGTGAGATGCCAGCTCCTTTCATTCAGTCAGTAGCTTCAATCATTTCTGGTATATGAATAACATGATGTTTTTCAATGGCAAAAATCAATGAATATTGTAAATGCACAAACAGTAATTTCTCCGCATTGCAAGGTGCAATTCTGAAATTTTTTGCTTTTTCCTGCTCCTCTTAGCATGATAAAGAAGATTCAAAGAGAGTGAGATGCCAGCTCCTTTTATTCAGTCTGTAGCTTCAATCATTTCTGTACGTTTTTCAATGGCAAAAATCAATGAATATTGTAAATGCACAAACAGTAATTTCTCCGCATTGCAAGGTGCAATTCTGAAATTTTTTGCTTTTTCCTGCTCCTCTTAGTATGATAAAGAAGATTCAAAGAGAGTGAGATGCCAGCTCCTTTCATTCAGTCAGTAGCTTCAATCATTTCTGGACGTTTTTCAATGGCAAAAATCAATGAATATTGTAAATGCACAAACAGTAATTTCTCCGCATTGCAAGGTGCAATTCTGAAATTTTTTGCTTTTTCCTGCTCCTCTTAGCATGATAAAGAAGATTCAAAGAGAGTGAGATGCCAGCTCCTTTCATTCAGTCAGTAGCTTCAATCATTTCTGGTCGTTTTTCAATGGCAAAAATCAATGAATATTGTAAATGCACAAACAGTAATTTCTCCGCATTGCAAGGTGCAATTCTGAAATTTTTTAGTTTTTCCTGCTCCTCTTAGCATGATAAAGAAGATTCAAAGAGAGTGAGATGCCAGCTCCTTTCATTCAGTCAGTAGCTTCAAACATTTCTGGTATATGAATAACATGATGTTTTTCAATGGCAAAAATCAATGAATATTGTAAATGCACAAACAGTAATTTCTCCGCATTGCAAGGTGCAATTCTGAAATTTTTTGCTTTTTCCTGCTCCTCTTAGCATGATAAAGAAGATTCAAAGAGAGTGAGATGCCAGCTCCTTTCATTCAGTCAGTAGCTTCAATCATTTCTGGACGTTTTTCAATGGCAAAAATCAATGGATATTGTAAATGCACAAACAGTAATTTCTCCGCATTGCAAGGTGCAATTCTGAAATTTGTTGCTTTTTCCTGCTCCTCTTAGCATGATAAAGAAGATTCAAAGAGAGTGAGATGCCAGCTCCTTTCATTCAGTCAGTAGCTTCAATCATTTCTGGTATATGAATAACATGATGTTTTTCAATGGCAAAAATCAATGAATATTGTAAATGCACAAACAGTAATTTCTCCGCATTGCAAGGTGCAATTCTGAAATTTTTTGCTTTTTCCTGCTCCTCTTAGCATGATAAAGAAGATTCAAAGAGAGTGAGATGCCAGCTCCTTTCATTCAGTCAGTAGCTTCAATCATTTCTGTACGTTTTTCAATGGCAAAAATCAATGAATATTGTAAATGCACAAACAGTAATTTCTCCGCATTGCAAGGTGCAATTCTGACATTTTTTGCTTTTTCCTGCTCCTCTTAGTATGATAAAGAAGATTCAAAGAGAGTGAGATGCCAGCTCCTTTCATTCAGTCAGTAGCTTCAATCATTTCTGGACGTTTTTCAATGGCAAAAATCAATGAATATTGTAAATGCACAAACAGTAATTTCTCCGCATTGCAAGGTGCAATTCTGAAATTTTTTGCTTTTTCCTGCTCCTCCTAGCATGATAAAGAAGATTCAAAGAGAGTGAGATGCCAGCTCCTTTCATTCAGTCAGTAGCTTCAAACATTTCTGGTATATGAATAACATGATGTTTTTCAATGGCAAAAATCATTGAATTTTGTAAATGCACAAACAGTAATTTCTCCGCATTGCAAGGTGCAATTCTGAAATTTCTTCCTTTTTCCTGCTCCTCTTAGCATGATAAAGAAGATTCAAAGAGAGTGAGATACCAGCTCCTTTGATTCAGTCAGTAGCTTCAATAATTTCTGGACGTTTTTCAATGGCAAAAATCAATGAATATTGTAAATGCACAAACAGTAATTTCTCCGCATTGCAAGGTGCAATTCTGAAATTTTTTGCTTTTTCCTGCTCCTCTTAGCATGATAAAGAAGATTCAAAGAGAGTGAGATGCCAGCTCCTTTCATGCAGTCAGTAGCTTCAAACATTTCTGGTATATGAATAACATGATGTTTTTCAATGGCAAAAATCAATGAATATTGTAAATGCACAAACAGTAATTTCTCCGCATTGCAAGGTGCAATTCTGAAATTTTTTGCTTTTTCCTGCTCCTCTTAGCATGATAAAGAAGATTCAAAGAGAGTGAGATGCCAGCTCCTTTCATTCAGTTAGTAGCTTCAATCATTTCTGGACGTTTTTCATTGGCAAAAATCAATGAATATTGTAAATGCACAAACAGTAATTTCTCCGCATTGCAAGGTGCAATTCTGAAATTTTTTGCTTTTTCCTGCTCCTCTTAGCATGATAAAGAAGATTCAAAGAGAGTGAGATGCCAGCTCCTTTCATTCAGTCAGTAGCTTCAATCATTTCTGGATGTTTTTCAATGGCAAAAATCAATGAATATTGTAAATGCACAGACAGTAATTTCTCCGCATTGCAAGGTGCAATTCTGAAATTTTTTGCTTTTTCCTGCTCCTCTTAGCATGATAAAGAAGATTCAAAGAGAGTGAGATGTCAGCTCCTTTCATTCAGTCAGTAGCTTCAAACATTTCTGGTATATGAATAACATGATGTTTTTCAATGGCAAAAATCAATGAATATTGTAAATGCACAAACAGTAATTTCTCCGCATTGCAAGGTGCAATTCTGAAATTTTTTGCTTTTTCCTGCTCCTCTTAGCATGATAAAGAAGATTCAAAGAGAGTGAGATGCCAGCTCCTTTCATTCAGTTAGTAGCTTCAATCATTTCTGGACGTTTTTCAATGGCAAAAATCAATGAATATTGTAAATGCACAAACAGTAATTTCTCCGCATTGCAAGGTGCAATTCTGAAATTTTTTGCTTTTTCCGGCTCCTCTTAGCATGATAAAGAAGATTCAAAGAGAGTGAGATGCCAGCTCCTTTCATTCAGTCAGTAGCTTCAATCATTTCTGGACGTTTTTCAATGGCAAAAATCAATGAATATTGTAAATGCACAAACAGTAATTTCTCCGCATTGCAAGGTGCAATTCTGAAATTTTTTGCTTTTTCCTGCTCCTCTTAGCATGACAAAGAAGATTCAAAGAGAGTGAGATGCCAGCTCCTTTCATTCAGTCAGTAGCTTCAATCATTTCTGGACGTTTTTCAATGGCAAAAATCAATGAATATTGTAAATGCACAAACAGTAATTTCTCCGCATTGCAAGGTGCAATTCTGAAATTTTTTGCTTTTTCCTGCTCCTCTTAGCATGATAAAGAAGATTCAAAGAGTGAGATGCCAGCTCCTTTCATTCAGTCAGTAGCTTCAAACATTTCTGGACGTTTTTCAATGGCAAAAATCAATGAATATTGTAAATGCACAAACAGTAATTTCTCCGCATTGCAAAGTGCAATTCTGAAATTTTTTGCTTTTTCCTGCTCCTCTTAGCAAGATAAAGAAGATTCAAAGAGAGTGAGATGCCAGCTCCTTTCATTCAGTCAGTAGCTTCAAACATTTCTGGTATATGAATAACATGATGTTTTTCAATGGCAAAAATCAATGAATATTGTAAATGCACAAACAGTAATTTCTCCGCATTGCAAGGTGCAATTCTGAAATTTTTTGCTTTTTCCTGCTCCTCTTAGCATGATAAAGAAGATTCAAACAGACTGAGATGCCAGCTCCTTTCATTCAGTCAGTAGCTTCAATCATTTCTGGACGTTTTTCAATGGCAAAAATCAATGAATATTGTAAATGCACAAACAGTAATTTCTCCGCATTGCAAGGTGCAATTCTGAAATTTTTTGCTTTTTCCTGCTCCTCTTAGCATGATAAAGAAGATTCAAAGAGAGTGAGATGCCAGCTCCTTTCATTCAGTAAGTAGCTTCAAACATTTCTGGTATATGAATAACATGATGTTTTTCAATGGCAAAAATCAATGAATATTTTAAATGCACAAACAGTAATTTCTCCGCATTGCAAGGTGCAATTCTGAAATTTTTTGCTTTTTCCTGCTCCTCTTAGCATGATAAAGAAGATTCAAAGAGTGAGATGCCAGCTCCTTTCATTCAGTCAGTAGCTTCAATCATTTCTGGACGTTTTTCAATGGCAAAAATCAATGAATATTGTAAATGCACAGACAGTAATTTCTCCGCATTGCAAGGTGCAATTCTGAAATTTTTTGATTTTTCCTGCTCCTCTTAGCATGATAAAGAAGATTCAAAGAGAGTGAGATGTCAGCTCCTTTCATTCAGTCAGTAGCTTCAAACATTTCTGGTATATGAATATCATGATGTTTTTCAATGGCAAAAATCAATGTATATTGTAAATGCACAAACAGTAATTTCTCCGCATTGCAAGGTGCAATTCTGAAATTTTTTGCTTTTTCCTGCTCCTCTTAGCATGATAAAGAAGATTCAAAGAGAGTAAGATGCCAGCTCCGTTCATTCAGTCAGTAGCTTCAATCATTTCTGGACGTTTTTCAATGGCAAAAATCAATGAATATTGTAAATGCACAAACAGTAATTTCTCCGCATTGCAAGGTGCAATTCTGAAATTTTTTGCTTTTTCCTGCTCCTCTTAGCATGATAAAGAAGATTCAAAGAGTGAGATGCCAGCTCCTTTCATTCAGTCAGTAGCTTCAAACATTTCTGGACGTTTTTCAATGGCAAAAATCAATGAATATTGTAAATGCACAAACAGTAATTTCTCCGCATTGCAAAGTGCAATTCTGAAATTTTTTGCTTTTTCCTGCTCCTCTTAGCAAGATAAAGAAGATTCAAAGAGAGTGAGATGCCAGCTCCTTTCATTCAGTCAGTAGCTTCAAACATTTCTGGTATATGAATAACATGATGTTTTTCAATGGCAAAAATCAATGAATATTGTAAATGCACAAACAGTAATTTCTCCGCATTGCAAGGTGCAATTCTGAAATTTTTTGCTTTTTCCTGCTCCTCTTAGCATGATAAAGAAGATTCAAACAGACTGAGATGCCAGCTCCTTTCATTCAGTCAGTAGCTTCAATCATTTCTGGACGTTTTTCAATGGCAAAAATCAATGAATATTGTAAATGCACAAACAGTAATTTCTCCGCATTGCAAGGTGCAATTCTGAAATTTTTTGCTTTTTCCTGCTCCTCTTAGCATGATAAAGAAGATTCAAAGAGAGTGAGATGCCAGCTCCTTTCATTCAGTAAGTAGCTTCAAACATTTCTGGTATATGAATAACATGATGTTTTTCAATGGCAAAAATCAATGAATATTTTAAATGCACAAACAGTAATTTCTCCGCATTGCAAGGTGCAATTCTGAAATTTTTTGCTTTTTCCTGCTCCTCTTAGCATGATAAAGAAGATTCAAAGAGTGAGATGCCAGCTCCTTTCATTCAGTCAGTAGCTTCAATCATTTCTGGACGTTTTTCAATGGCAAAAATCAATGAATATTGTAAATGCACAGACAGTAATTTCTCCGCATTGCAAGGTGCAATTCTGAAATTTTTTGATTTTTCCTGCTCCTCTTAGCATGATAAAGAAGATTCAAAGAGAGTGAGATGTCAGCTCCTTTCATTCAGTCAGTAGCTTCAAACATTTCTGGTATATGAATATCATGATGTTTTTCAATGGCAAAAATCAATGTATATTGTAAATGCACAAACAGTAATTTCTCCGCATTGCAAGGTGCAATTCTGAAATTTTTTGCTTTTTCCTGCTCCTCTTAGCATGATAAAGAAGATTCAAAGAGAGTAAGATGCCAGCTCCGTTCATTCAGTCAGTAGCTTCAATCATTTCTGGACGTTTTTCAATGGCAAAAATCAATGAATATTGTAAATGCACAAACAGTAATTTCTCCGCATTGCAAGGTGCAATTCTGAATTTTTTTGCTTTTTCCTGCTCCTCTTAGCATGATAAAGAAGATTCAAAGAGAATGAGATGCCAGCTCCTTTCATTCAGTCAGTATCTTCAATCATTTCTGGACGTTTTTCAATGGCAAAAATCAATGAATATTGTAAATGCACAAACAGTAATTTCTCCGCATTGCAAGGTGCAATTCTGAAATTTTTTGCTTTTTCCTGCTCCTCTTAGCATGATAAAGAAGATTCAAAGAGACTGAGATACCAGCTCCTTTCATTCAGTCAGTAGCTTCAATCATTTCTGGACGTTTTTCAATGGCAAAAATCAATGAATATTGTAAATGCACAAACAGTAATTTCTCCGCATTGCAAGGTGCAATTCTGAAATTTTTTGCTTTTTCCTGCTCCTCTTAGCATGATAAAGAAGATTCAAAGAGAGTGAGATGCCAGCTCCTTTCATTCAGTCAGTAGCTTCAATCATTTCTGGACGTTTTTCAATGGCAAAAATCAATGAATATTGTAAATGCACAGACAGTAATTTCTCCGCATTGCAAGGTGCAATTCTGAAATTTTTTGATTTTTCCTGCTCCTCTTAGCATGATAAAGAAGATTCAAAGAGAGTGAGATGTCAGCTCCTTTCATTCAGTCAGTAGCTTCAAACATTTCTGGTATATGAATATCATGATGTTTTTCAATGGCAAAAATCAATGTATATTGTAAATGCACAAACAGTAATTTCTCCGCATTGCAAGGTGCAATTCTGAAATTTTTTGCTTTTTCCTGCTCCTCTTAGCATGATAAAGAAGATTCAAAGAGAGTAAGATGCCAGCTCCTTTCATTCAGTCAGTAGCTTCAATCATTTCTGGACGTTTTTCAATGGCAAAAATCAATGAATATTGTAAATGCACAAACAGTAATTTCTCCGCATTGCAAGGTGCAATTCTGAATTTTTTTGCTTTTTCCTGCTCCTCTTAGCATGATAAAGAAGATTCAAAGAGAGTGAGATGCCAGCTCCTTTCATTCAGTCAGTATCTTCAATCATTTCTGGACGTTTTTCAATGGCAAAAATCAATGAATATTGTAAATGCACAAACAGTAATTTCTCCGCATTGCAAGGTGCAATTCTGAAATTTTTTGCTTTTTCCTGCTCCTCTTAGCATGATAAAGAAGATTCAATGAGAGTGAGATGCCAGCTCCTTTCATTCAGTCAGTAGCTTCAAACATTTCTGGTATATGAATAACATGATGTTTTTCAATGGCAAAAATCAATGAATATTGTAAATGCACAAACAGTAATTTCTCCGCATTGCAAGGTGCAATTCTGAAATTTTTTGCTTTTTCCTGCTCCTCTTAGCATGATAAAGAAGATTCAAAGAGAGTGAGATGCCAGCTCCTTTCATTCAGTCAGTAGCTTCAATCATTTCTGGACGTTTTTCAATGGCAAAAATCAATGAATATTGTAAATGCACAAACAGTAATTTCTCCGCATTGCAAGGTGCAATTCTGAAATTTTTTGCTTTTTCCTGCTCCTCTTAGCATGATAAAGAAGATTCAAAGAGAGTGAGATGCCAGCTCCTTTCATTCAGTCAGTAGCTTCAATCATTTCTGGACGTTTTTCAATGGCAAAAATCAATGAATATTGTAAATGCACAAACAGTAATTTCTCCGCATTGCAAGGTGCAATTCTGAAATTTTTTGCTTTTTCCTGCTCCTCTTAGCATGATAAAGAAGATTCAAAGAGAGTGAGATGCCAGCTCCTTTCATTCAGTCAGTAGCTTCAATCATTTCTGGACGTTTTTCAATGGCAAAAATCAATGAATATTGTAAATGCACAAACAGTAATTTCTCCGCATTGCAAGGTGCAATTCTGAAATTTTTTGCTTTTTCTTGCTCCTCTTAGCATGATAAAGAAGATTCAAAGAGAGTGAGATGCCAGCTCCTTTCATTCAGTCAGTAGCTTCAAACATTTCTGGTATATGAATAACATGATGTTTTTCAATGGCAAAAATCAATGTATATTGTAAATGCACAAACAGTAATTTCTCCGCATTGCAAGGTGCAATTCTGAAATTTTTTGCTTTTTCCTGCTCCTCTTAGCATGATAAAGAAGATTCAAAGAGAGCAAGATGCCAGCTCCTTTCATTCAGTCAGTAGCTTCAATCATTTCTGGATGTTTTTCAATGGCAAAAATCAATGAATATTGTAAATGCACAAACAGTAATTTCTCCGCATTGCAAGGTGCAATTCTGAAATTTTTTGCTTTTTCCTGCTCCTCTTAGCATGATAAAGAAGATTCAAAGAGAGTGAGATGCCAGCTCCTTTCATTCAGTCAGTAGCTTCAATCATTTCTGGACGTTTTTCAATGGCAAAAATCAATGAATATTGTAAATGCACAAACAGTAATTTCTCCGCATTGCAAGGTGCAATTCTGAAATTTTTTGCTTTTTCCTGCTCCTCTTAGCATGATAAAGAAGATTCAAAGAGAGTGAGATGCCAGCTCCTTTCATTCAGTCAGTAGCTTCAAACATTTCTGGTATATGAATAACATGATGTTTTTCAATGGCAAAAATCAATGTATATTGTAAATGCACAAACAGTAATTTCTCCGCATTGCAAGGTGCAATTCTGAAATTTTTTGCTTTTTCCTGCTCCTCTTAGCATGATAAAGAAGATTCAAAGAGAGTAAGATGCCAGCTCCTTTCATTCAGTCAGTAGCTTCAATCATTTCTGGACGTTTTTCAATGGCAAAAATCAATGAATATTGTAAATGCACAAACAGTAATTTCTCCGCATTGCAAGGTGCAATTCTGAATTTTTTTGCTTTTTCCTGCTCCTCTTAGCATGATAAAGAAGATTCAAAGAGAGTGAGATGCCAGCTCCTTTCATTCAGTCAGTATCTTCAATCATTTCTGGACGTTTTTCAATGGCAAAAATCAATGAATATTGTAAATGCACAAACAGTAATTTCTCCGCATTGCAAGGTGCAATTCTGAAATTTTTTGCTTTTTCCTGCTCCTCTTAGCATGATAAAGAAGATTCAATGAGAGTGAGATGCCAGCTCCTTTCATTCAGTCAGTAGCTTCAATCATTTCTGGACGTTTTTCAATGGCAAAAATCAATGAATATTGTAAATGCACAGACAGTAATTTCTCCGCATTGCAAGGTGCAATTCTGAAATTTTTTGATTTTTCCTGCTCCTCTTAGCATGATAAAGAAGATTCAAAGAGAGTGAGATGTCAGCTCCTTTCATTCAGTCAGTAGCTTCAAACATTTCTGGTATATGAATAACATGATGTTTTTCAATGGCAAAAATCAATGTATATTGTAAATGCACAAACAGTAATTTCTCCGCATTGCAAGGTGCAATTCTGAAATTTTTTGCTTTTTCCTGCTCCTCTTAGCATGATAAAGAAGATTCAAAGAGAGTAAGATGCCAGCTCCTTTCATTCAGTCAGTAGCTTCAATCATTTCTGGACGTTTTTCAATGGCAAAAATCAATGAATATTGTAAATGCACAAACAGTAATTTCTCCGCATTGCAAGGTGCAATTCTGAATTTTTTTGCTTTTTCCTGCTTCTATTAGCATGATAAAGAAGATTCAAAGAGAGTGAGATGCCAGCTCCTTTCATTCAGTCAGTATCTTCAATCATTTCTGGACGTTTTTCAATGGCAAAAATCAATGAATATTGTAAATGCACAAACAGTAATTTCTCCGCATTGCAAGGTGCAATTCTGAAATTTTTTGCTTTTTCCTGCTCCTCTTAGCATGATAAAGAAGATTCAATGAGAGTGAGATGCCAGCTCCTTTCATTCAGTCAGTAGCTTCAAACATTTCTGGTATATGAATAACATGATGTTTTTCAATGGCAAAAATCAATGAATATTGTAAATGCACAAACAGTAATTTCTCCGCATTGCAAGGTGCAATTCTGAAATTTTTTGCTTTTTCCTGCTCCTCTTAGCATGATAAAGAAGATTCAAAGAGAGTGAGATGCCAGCTCCTTTCATTCAGTCAGTAGCTTCAATCATTTCTGGACGTTTTTCAATGGCAAAAATCAATGAATATTGTAAATGCACAAACAGTAATTTCTCCGCATTGCAAGGTGCAATTCTGAAATTTTTTGCTTTTTCCTGCTCCTCTTAGCATGATAAAGAAGATTCAAAGAGAGTGAGATGCCAGCTCCTTTCATTCAGTCAGTAGCTTCAAACATTTCTGGTATATGAATAACATGATGTTTTTCAATGGCAAAAATCAATGAATATTGTAAATGCACAAACAGTAATTTCTCCGCATTGCAAGGTGCAATTCTGAAATTTTTTGCTTTTTCCTGCTCCTCTTAGCATGATAAAGAAGATTCAAAGAGAGTGAGATGCCAGCTCCTTTCATTCAGTCAGTAGCTTCAATCATTTCTGGACGTTTTTCAATGGCAAAAATCAATGAATATTGTAAATGCACAAACAGTAATTTCTCCGCATTGCAAGGTGCAATTCTGAAATTTTTTGCTTTTTCCTGCTCCTCTTAGCATGATAAAGAAGATTCAAAGAGAGTGAGATGCCAGCTCCTTTCATTCAGTCAGTAGCTTCAATCATTTCTGGACGTTTTTCAATGGCAAAAATCAATGAATATTGTAAATGCACAAACAGTAATTTCTCCGCATTGCAAGGTGCAATTCTGAAATTTTTTGCTTTTTCCTGCTCCTCTTAGCATGATAAAGAAGATTCAAAGAGAGTGAGATGCCAGCTCCTTTCATTCAGTCAGTAGCTTCAAACATTTCTGGTATATGAATAACATGATGTTTTTCAATGGCAAAAATCAATGAATATTGTAAATGCACAAACAGTAATTTCTCCGCATTGCAAGGTGCAATTCTGAAATTTTTTGCTTTTTCCTGCTCCTCTTTGCATGATAAAGAAGATTCAAAGAGAGTGAGATGCCAGCTCCTTTCATTCAGTCAGTAGCTTCAATCATTTCTGGACGTTTTTCAATGGCAAAAATCAATGAATATTGTAAATGCACAAACAGTAATTTCTCCGCATTGCAAGGTGCAATTCTGAAATTTTTTGCTTTTTCCTGCTCCTCTTAGCATGATAAAGAAGATTCAAAGAGAGTGAGATGCCAGCTCCTTTCATTCAGTCAGTAGCTTCAATCATTTCTGGACGTTTTTCAATGGCAAAAATCAATGAATATTGTAAATGCACAAACAGTAATTTCTCCGCATTGCAAGGTGCAATTCTGAAATTTTTTGCTTTTTCCTGCTCCTCTTAGCATGATAAAGAAGATTCAAAGAGAGTGAGATGCCAGCTCCTTTCATTCAGTCAGTAGCTTCAAACATTTCTGGTATATGAATAACATGATGTTTTTCAATGGCAAAAATCAATGAATATTGTAAATGCACAAACAGTAATTTCTCCGCATTGCAAGGTGCAATTCTGAAATTTTTTGCTTTTTCCTGCTCCTCTTAGCATGATAAAGAAGATTCAAAGAGAGTGAGATGCCAGCTCCTTTCATTCAGTCAGTAGCTTCAATCATTTCTGGACGTTTTTCAATGGCAAAAATCAATGAATATTGTAAATGCACAAACAGTAATTTCTCCGCATTGCAAGGTGCAATTCTGAAATTTTTTGCTTTTTCCTGCTCCTCTTAGCATGATAAAGAAGATTCAAAGAGAGTGAGATGCCAGCTCCTTTCATTCAGTCAGTAGCTTCAATCATTTCTGGACGTTTTTCAATGGCAAAAATCAATGAATATTGTAAATGCACAAACAGTAATTTCTCCGCATTGCAAGGTGCAATTCTGAAATTTTTTGCTTTTTCCTGCTCCTCTTAGCATGATAAAGAAGATTCAAAGAGAGTGAGATGCCAGCTCCTTTCATTCAGTCAGTAGCTTCAAACATTTCTGGTATATGAATAACATGATGTTTTTCAATGGCAAAAATCAATGAATATTGTAAATGCACAAACAGTAATTTCTCCGCATTGCAAGGTGCAATTCTGAAATTTTTTGCTTTTTCCTGCTCCTCTTAGCATTATAAAGAAGATTCAAAGAGAGTGAGATGCCAGCTCCTTTCATTCAGTCAGTAGCTTCAATCATTTCTGGACGTTTTTCAATGGCAAAAATCAATGAATATTGTAAATGCACAAACAGTAATTTCTCCGCATTGCAAGGTGCAATTCTGAAATTTTTTGCTTTTTCCTGCTCCTCTTAGCATGATAAAGAAGATTCAAAGAGAGTGAGATGTCAGCTCCTTTCATTCAGTCAGTAGCTTCAAACATTTCTGGTATATGAATAACATGATGTTTTTCAATGGCAACAATCAATGAATATTGTAAATGCACAAACAGTAATTTCTCCGCATTGCAAGGTGCAATTCTGAAATTTTTTGCTTTTTCCTGCTCCTCTTTGCATGATAAAGAAGATTCAAAGAGAGTGAGATGCCAGCTCCTTTCATTCAGTCAGTAGCTTCAATCATTTCTGGACGTTTTTCAATGGCAAAAATCAATGAATATTGTAAATGCACAAACAGTAATTTCTCCGCATTGCAAGGTGCAATTCTGAAATTTTTTGCTTTTTCCTGCTCCTCTTAGCATGATAAAGAAGATTCAAAGAGAGTGAGATGCCAGCTCCTTTCATTCAGTCAGTAGCTTCAATCATTTCTGGACGTTTTTCAATGGCAAAAATCAATGAATATTGTAAATGCACAAACAGTAATTTCTCCGCATTGCAAGGTGCAATTCTGAAATTTTTTGCTTTTTCCTGCTCCTCTTAGCATGATAAAGAAGATTCAAAGAGAGTGAGATGCCAGCTCCTTTCATTCAGTCAGTAGCTTCAAACATTTCTGGTATATGAATAACATGATGTTTTTCAATGGCAAAAATCAATGAATATTGTAAATGCACAAACAGTAATTTCTCCGCATTGCAAGGTGCAATTCTGAAATTTTTTGCTTTTTCCTGCTCCTCTTAGCATGATAAAGAAGATTCAAAGAGAGTGAGATGTCAGCTCCTTTCATTCAGTCAGTAGCTTCAAACATTTCTGGTATATGAATAACATGATGTTTTTCAATGGCAACAATCAATGAATATTGTAAATGCACAAACAGTAATTTCTCCGCATTGCAAGGTGCAATTCTGAAATTTTTTGCTTTTTCCTGCTCCTCTTTGCATGATAAAGAAGATTCAAAGAGAGTGAGATGCCAGCTCCTTTCATTCAGTCAGTAGCTTCAATCATTTCTGGACGTTTTTCAATGGCAAAAATCAATGAATATTGTAAATGCACAAACAGTAATTTCTCCGCATTGCAAGGTGCAATTCTGAAATTTTTTGCTTTTTCCTGCTCCTCTTAGCATGATAAAGAAGATTCAAAGAGAGTGAGATGCCAGCTCCTTTCATTCAGTCAGTAGCTTCAATCATTTCTGGACGTTTTTCAATGGCAAAAATCAATGAATATTGTAAATGCACAAACAGTAATTTCTCCGCATTGCAAGGTGCAATTCTGAAATTTTTTGCTTTTTCCTTCTCCTCTTAGCATGATAAAGAAGATTCAAAGAGAGTGAGATGCCAGCTCCTTTCATTCAGTCAGTAGCTTCAAACATTTCTGGTATATGAATAACATGATGTTTTTCAATGGCAAAAATCAATGAATATTGTAAATGCACAAACAGTAATTTCTCCGCATTGCAAGGTGCAATTCTGAAATTTTTTGCTTTTTCCTGCTCCTCTTAGCATGATAAAGAAGATTCAAAGAGAGTGAGATGCCAGCTCCTTTCATTCAGTCAGAAGCTTCAATCATTTCTGGACGTTTTTCAATGGCAAAAATCAATGAATATTGTAAATGCACAAACAGTAATTTCTCCGCATTGCAAGGTGCAATTCTGAAATTTTTTGCTTTTTCCTGCTCCTCTTAGCATGATAAAGAAGATTCAAAGAGAGTGAGATGCCAGCTCCTTTCATTCAGTCAGTAGCTTCAAACATTTCTGGTATATGAATAACATGATGTTTTTCAATGGCAAAAATCAATGAATATTGTAAATGCACAAACAGTAATTTCTCCGCATTGCAAGGTGCAATTCTGAAATTTTTTGCCTTTTCCTGCTCCTCTTAGCATGATAAAGAAGATTCAAAGAGAGTGAGATGCCAGCTCCTTTCATTCAGTCAGAAGCTTCAATCATTTCTGGACGTTTTTCAATGGCAAAAATCAATGAATATTGTAAATGCACAAACAGTAATTTCTCCGCATTGCAAGGTGGAATTCTGAAATTTTTTGCTTTTTCCTGCTCCTCTTAGCATGATAAAGAAGATTCAAAGAGAGTGAGATGCCAGCTCCTTTCATTCAGTCAGTAGCTTCAAACATTTCTGGTATATGAATAACATGATATTTTTCAATGGCAAAAATCAATGAATATTGTAAATGCACAAACAGTAATTTCTCCACATTGCAAGGTGCAATTCTGAAATTTTTTGCTTTTTCCTGCTCCTCTTAGCATGATAAAGAAGATTCAAAGAGAGTGAGATGCCAGCTCCTTTCATTCAGTCAGTAGCTTCAATCATTTCTGGACGTTTTTCAATGGCAAAAATCAATGAATATTGTAAATGCACAAACAGTAATTTCTCCGCATTGCAAGGTGCAATTCTGAATTTTTTTGCTTTTTCCTGCTCCTCTTAGCATGATAAAGAAGATTCAAAGAGAGTGAGATGCCAGCTCCTTTCATTCAGTCAGTAGCTTCAATCATTTCTGGACGTTTTTCAATGGCAAAAATCAATGAATATTGTAAATGCACAAACAGTAATTTCTCCGCATTGCAAGGTGCAATTCTGAAATTTTTTGCTTTTTCCTGCTCCTCTTAGCATGATAAAGAAGATTCAAAGAGAGTGAGATGCCAGCTCCTTTCATTCAGTCAGTAGCTTCAAACATTTCTGGTATATGAATAACATGATGTTTTTCAATGGCAAAAATCAATGAATATTGTAAATGCACAAACAGTAATTTCTAAGCATTGCAAGGTGCAATTCTGAAATTTTTTGCTTTTTCCTGCTCCTCTTAGCATTATAAAGAAGATTCAAAGAGAGTGAGATGCCAGCTCCTTTCATTCAGTCAGTAGCTTCAAACATTTCTGGTATATGAATAACATGATGTTTTTCAATGGCAAAAATCAATGAATATTGTAAATGCACAAACAGTAATTTCTCCGCATTGCAAGGTGCAATTCTGAAATTTTTTGCTTTTTCCTGCTCCTCTTAGCATGATAAAGAACATTCAAAGAGAGTGAGATGTCAGCTCCTTTCATTCAGTCAGTAGCTTCAAACATTTCTGGTATATGAATAACATGATGTTTTTCAATGGCAACAATCAATGAATATTGTAAATGCACAAACAGTAATTTCTCCGCATTGTAAGGTGCAATTCTGAAATTTTTTGCTTTTTCCTGCTCCTCTTAGCATGATAAAGAAGATTCAAAGAGAGTGAGATGCCAGCTCCTTTCATTCAGTCAGTAGCTTCAATCATTTCTGGACGTTTTTCAATGGCAAAAATCAATGAATATTGTAAATGCACAAACAGTAATTTCTCCGCATTGCAAGGTGCAATTCTGAAATTTTTTGCTTTTTCCTGCTCCTCTTAGCATGATAAAGAAGATTCAAAGAGAGTGAGATGCCAGCTCCTTTCATTCAGTCAGTAGCTTCAAACATTTCTGGTATATGAATAACATGATGTTTTTCAATGGCAAAAATCAATGAATATTGTAAATGCACAAACAGTAATTTCTCCGCATTGCAAGGTGCAATTCTGAAATTTTTTGCTTTTTCCTGCTCCTCTTAGCATGATAAAGAAGATTCAAAGAGAGTGAGATGCCAGCTCCTTTCATTCAGTCAGAAGCTTCAATCATTTCTGGACGTTTTTCAATGGCAAAAATCAATGAATATTGTAAATGCACAAACAGTAATTTCTCCGCATTGCAAGGTGCAATTCTGAAATTTTTTGCTTTTTCCTGCTCCTCTTAGCATGATAAAGAAGATTCAAAGAGAGTGAGATGCCAGCTCCTTTCATTCAGTCAGTAGCTTCAAACATTTCTGGTATATGAATAACATGATATTTTTCAATGGCAAAAATCAATGAATATTGTAAATGCACAAACAGTAATTTCTCCACATTGCAAGGTGCAATTCTGAAATTTTTTGCTTTTTCCTGCTCCTCTTAGCATGATAAAGAAGATTCAAAGAGAGTGAGATGCCAGCTCCTTTCATTCAGTCAGTAGCTTCAATCATTTCTGGACGTTTTTCAATGGCAAAAATCAATGAATATTGTAAATGCACAAACAGTAATTTCTCCGCATTGCAAGGTGCAATTCTGAAATTTTTTGCTTTTTCCTGCTCCTCTTAGCATGATAAAGAAGATTCAAAGAGAGTGAGATGCCAGCTCCTTTCATTCAGTCAGTAGCTTCAATCATTTCTGGACGTTTTTCAATGGCAAAAATCAATGAATATTGTAAATGCACAAACAGTAATTTCTCCGCATTGCAAGGTGCAATTCTGAAATTTTTTGCTTTTTCCTGCTCCTCTTAGCATGATAAAGAAGATTCAAAGAGAGTGAGATGCCAGCTCCTTTCATTCAGTCAGTAGCTTCAAACATTTCTGGTATATGAATAACATGATGTTTTTCAATGGCAAAAATCAATGAATATTGTAAATGCACAAACAGTAATTTCTAAGCATTGCAAGGTGCAATTCTGAAATTTTTTGCTTTTTCCTGCTCCTCTTAGCATTATAAAGAAGATTCAAAGAGAGTGAGATGCCAGCTCCTTTCATTCAGTCAGTAGCTTCAATCATTTCTGGACGTTTTTCAATGGCAAAAATCAATGAATATTGTAAATGCACAAACAGTAATTTCTCCGCATTGCAAGGTGCAATTCTGAAATTTTTTGCTTTTTCCTGCTCCTCTTAGCATGATAAAGAAGATTCAAATAGAGTGAGATGTCAGCTCCTTTCATTCAGTCAGTAGCTTCAAACATTTCTGGTATATGAATAACATGATGTTTTTCAATGGCAACAATCAATGAATATTGTAAATGCACAAACAGTAATTTCTCCGCATTGCAAGGTGCAATTCTGAAATTTTTTGCTTTTTCCTGCTCCTCTTTGCATGATAAAGAAGATTCAAAGAGAGTGAGATGAAAGCTCCTTTCATTCAGTCAGTAGCTTCAATCATTTCTGGACGTTTTTCAATGGCAAAAATCAATGAATATTGTAAATGCACAAACAGTAATTTCTCCGCATTGCAAGGTGCAATTCTGAAATTTTTTGCTTTTTCCTGCTCCTCTTAGCATGATAAAGAAGATTCAAAGAGAGTGAGATGCCAGCTCCTTTCATTCAGTCAGTAGCTTCAATCATTTCTGGACGTTTTTCAATGGCAAAAATCAATGAATATTGTAAATGCACAAACAGTAATTTCTCCGCATTGCAAGGTGCAATTCTGAAATTTTTTGCTTTTTCCTGCTCCTCTTAGCATGATAAAGAAGATTCAAAGAGAGTGAGATGCCAGCTCCTTTCATTCAGTCAGTAGCTTCAAACATTTCTGGTATATGAATAACATGATGTTTTTCAATGGCAAAAATCAAGGAATATTGTAAATGCACAAACAGTAATTTCTCCGCATTGCAAGGTGCAATTCTGAAATTTTTTGCTTTTTCCTGCTCCTCTTAGCATGATAAAGAAGATTCAAAGAGAGTGAGATGCCAGCTCCTTTCATTCAGTCAGTAGCTTCAAACATTTCTGGTATATGAATAACATGTTTTTCAATGGCAAAAATCAATGAATATTGTTAATGCACAAACAGTAATTTCTCCTCATTGCACGGTGCAATTCTGAAATTTTTTGCTTTTTCCTGCTCCTCTTAGCATGATAAAGAAGATTCAAAGAGAGTGAGATGCCAGCTCCTTTCATTCAGTCAGTAGCTTCAATCATTTCTGGACGTTTTTCAATGGCAAAAATCAATGAATATTGTAAATGCACAAACAGTAATTTCTCCGCATTGCAAGGTGCAATTCTGAAATTTTTTGCTTTTTCCTGCTCCTCTTAGCATGATAAAGAAGATTCAAAGAGAGTGAGATGCCAGCTCCTTTCATTCAGTCAGTAGCTTCAAACATTTCTGGTATATGAATAACATGTTTTTCAATGGCAAAAATCAATGAATATTGTTAATGCACAAACAGTAATTTCTCCTCATTGCACGGTGCAATTCTGAAATTTTTTGCTTTTTCCTGCTCCTCTTAGCATGATAAAGAAGATTCAAAGAGAGTGAGATGCCAGCTCCTTTCATTCAGTCAGTAGCTTCAATCATTTCTGGACGTTTTTCAATGGCAAAAATCAATGAATATTGTAAATGCACAAACAGTAATTTCTCCGCATTGCAAGGTGCAATTCTGAAATTTTTTGCTTTTTCCTGCTCCTCTTAGCATGGTAAAGAAGATTCAAAGAGAGTGAGATGCCAGCTCCTTTCATTCAGTCAGTAGCTTCAAACATTTCTGGTATATGAATAACATGTTTTTCAATGGCAAAAATCAATGAATATTGTTAATGCACAAACAGTAATTTCTCCTCATTGCACGGTGCAATTCTGAAATTTTTTGCTTTTTCCTGCTCCTCTTAGCATGATAAAGAAGATTCAAAGAGAGTGAGATGCCAGCTCCTTTCATTCAGTCAGTAGCTTCAATCATTTCTGGACGTTTTTCAATGGCAAAAATCAATGAATATTGTAAATGCACAAACAGTAATTTCTCCGCATTGCAAGGTGCAATTCTGAAATTTTTTGCTTTTTCCTGCTCCTCTTAGCATGATAAAGAAGATTCAAAGAGAGTGAGATGCCAGCTCCTTTCATTCAGTCAGTAGCTTCAAACATTTCTGGTATATGAATAACATGATGTTTTTCAATGGCAAAAATCAATGAATATTGTAAATGCACAAACAGTAATTTCTCCGCATTGCAAGGTGCAATTCTGAAATTTTTTGCTTTTTCCTGCTCCTCTTAGCATGATAAAGAAGATTCAAAGAGAGTGAGATGCCAGCTCCTTTCATTCAGTCAGTAGCTTCAATCATTTCTGGACATTTTTCAATGGCAAAAATCAATGAATATTGTAAATGCACAAACAGTAATTTCTACGCATTGCAAGGTGCAAGTCTGAAATTTTTTGCTTTTTCCTGCTCCTCTTAGCATGATAAAGAAGATTCAAAGAGAGTGAGATGCCAGCTCCTTTCATTCAGTCAGTAGCTTCAAACATTTCTGGTATATGAATAACATGATGTTTTTCAATGGCAAAAATCAATGAATATTGTAAATGCACAAACAGTAATTTCTCCGCATTGCAAGGTGCAATTCTGAAATTTTTTGCTTTTTCCTGCTCCTCTTAGCATGATAAAGAAGATTCAAAGAGAGTGAGATGCCAGCTCCTTTCATTCAGTCAGTAGCTTCAATCATTTCTGGACGTTTTTCAATGGCAAAAATCAATGAATATTGTAAATGCACAAACAGTAATTTCTCCGCATTGCAAGGTGCAATTCTGAAATTTTTTGCTTTTTCCTGCTCCTCTTAGCATGATAAAGAAGATTCAAAGAGAGTGAGATGCCAGCTCCTTTCATTCAGTCAGTAGCTTCAAACATTTCTGGTATATGAATAACATGATGTTTTTCAATGGCAAAAATCAATGAATATTGTAAATGCACAAACAGTAATTTCTCCGCATTGCAAGGAGCAATTCTGAAATTTTTTGCTTTTTCCTGCTCCTCTTAGCATGATAAAGAAGATTCAAAGAGAGTGAGATGCCAGCTCCTTTCATTCAGTCAGTAGCTTCAATCATTTCTGGACGTTTTTCAATGGCAAAAATCAATGAATATTGTAAATACACAAACAGTAATTTCTCCGCATTGCAAGGTGCAATTCTGAAATTTTTTGCTTTTTCCTGCTCCTCTTAGCATGATAAAGAAGATTCAAAGAGAGTGAGATGCCAGCTCCTTTCATTCAGTCAGTAGCTTCAATCATTCCTGGTATATGAATAACATGATGTTTTTCAATGGCAAAAATCAATGAATATTGTAAATGCACAAACAGTAATTTCTCCGCATTGCAAGGTGCAATTCTGAAATTTTTTGCTTTTTCCTGCTCATCTTAGCATGATAAAGAAGATTCAAAGAGAGTGACATGTCATCTCCTTTCATTCAGTCAGTAGCTTCAAACATTTCTGGTATATGAATAACATGATGTTTTTCAATGGCAAAAATCAATGAATATTGTAAATGCACAAACAGTAATTTCTCCGCATTGCAAGGTGCAATTCTGAAATTTTTTGCTTTTTCCTGCTCCTCTTAGCATGATAAAGAAGATTCAAAGAGAGTAAGATGCCAGCTCCTTTCATTCAGTCAGTAGCTTCAATCATTTCTGGACGTTTTTCAATGGCAAAAATCAATGAATATTGTAAATGCACAAACAGTAATTTCTCCGCATTGCAAGGTGCAATTCTGAAATTTTTTGCTTTTTCCTGCTCCTCTTAGCATGATAAAGAAGATTCAAAGAGAGTGAGATGCCAGCTCCTTTCATTCAGTCAGTAGATTCAATCATTTCTGGACGTTTTTCAATGGCAAAAATCAATGAATATTGTAAATGCACAAACAGTAATTTCTCCGCATTGCAAGGTGCAATTCTGAAATTTTTTGCTTTTTCCTGCTCCTCTTAGCATGATAAAGAAGATTCAAAGAGAGTGAGATACCAGCTCCTTTCATTCAGTCAGTAGCTTCAATCATTTCTGGACGTTTTTCAATGGCAAAAATCAATGAATATTGTAAATGCACAGACAGTAATTTCTCCGCATTGCAAGGTGCAATTCTGAAATTTTTTGCTTTTTCCTGCTCCTCCTAGCATGATAAAGAAGATTCAAAGAGAGTGAGATGTCAGCTCCTTTCATTCAGTCAGTAGCTTCAAACATTTCTGGTATATGAATAACATGATGTTTTTCAATGGCAAAAATCAATGAATATTGTAAATGCACAAACAGTAATTTCTCCGCATTGCAAGGTGCAATTCTGAAATTTTTTGCTTTTTCCTGCTCCTCTTAGCATGATAAAGAAGATTCAAAGAGAGTAAGATGCCAGCTCCTTTCATTCAGTCAGTAGCTTCAATCATTTCTGGACGTTTTTCAATGGCAAAAATCAATGAATATTGTAAATGCACAAACAGTAATTTCTCCGCATTGCAAGGTGCAATTCTGAAATTTTTTGCTTTTTCCTGCTCCTCTTAGCATGATAAAGAAGATTCAAAGAGAGTGAGATGCCAGCTCCTTTCATTCAGTCAGTAGCTTCAATCATTTCTGGACGTTTTTCAATGGCAAAAATCAATGAATATTGTAAATGCACAAACAGTAATTTCTCCGCATTGCAAGGTGCAATTCTGAAACTTTTTGCTTTTTCCTGCTCCTCTTAGCATGATAAAAAAGATTCAAAGAGAGTGAGATGTCAGCTCCTTTCATTCAGTCAGTAGCTTCAAACATTTCTGGTATATGAATAACATGATGTTTTTCAATGGCAAAAATCAATGAATATTGTAAATGCACAAACAGTAATTTCTCCGCATTGCAAGGTGCAATTCTGAAATTTTTTGCTTTTTCCTGCTCCTCTTAGCATGATAAAGAAGATTCAAAGAGAGTAAGATGCCAGCTCCTTTCATTCAGTCAGTAGCTTCAATCATTTCTGGACGTTTTTCAATGGCAAAAATCAATGAATATTGTAAATGCACAAACAGTAATTTCTCCGCATTGCAAGGTGCAATTCTGAAATTTTTTGCTTTTTCCTGCTCCTCTTAGCATGATAAAGAAGATTCAAAGAGAGTGAGATGCCAGCTCCTTTCATTCAGTCAGTAGCTTCAATCATTTCTGGACGTTTTTCAATGGTAAAAATCAATGAATATTGTAAATGCACAAACAGTAATTTCTCCGCATTGCAAGGTGCAATTCTGAAATTTTTTGCTTTTTCCTGCTCCTCTTAGCATGATAAAGAAGATTCAAAGAGAGTGAGATGCCAGCTCCTTTCATTCAGTCAGTAGCTTCAAACATTTCTGGTATATGAATAACATGATGTTTTTCAATGGCAAAAATCAATGAATATTGTAAATGCACAAACAGTAATTTCTCCGCATTGCAAGGTGCAATTCTGAAATTTTTTGCTTTTTCCTGCTCCTCTTAGCATGATAAAGAAGATTCAAAGAGAGTGAGATGCCAGCTCCTTTCATTCAGTCAGTAGCTTCAATCATTTCTGGACGTTTTTCAATGGCAAAAATCAATGAATATTGTAAATACACAAACAGTAATTTCTCCGCATTGCAAGGTGCAATTCTGAAATTTTTTGCTTTTTCCTGCTCCTCTTAGCATGATAAAGAAGATTCAAAGAGAGTGAGATGCCAGCTCCTTTCATTCAGTCAGTAGCTTCAATCATTCCTGGTATATGAATAACATGATGTTTTTCAATGGCAAAAATTAATGAATATTGTAAATGCACAAACAGTAATTTCTCCGCATTGCAAGGTGCAATTCTGAAATTTTTTGCTTTTTCCTGCTCCTCTTAGCATGATAAAGAAGATTCAAAGAGAGTGACATGTCATCTCCTTTCATTCAGTCAGTAGCTTCAAACATTTCTGGTATATGAATAACATGATGTTTTTCAATGGCAAAAATCAATGAATATTGTAAATGCACAAACAGTAATTTCTCCGCATTGCAAGGTGCAATTCTGAAATTTTTTGCTTTTTCCTGCTCCTCTTAGCATGATAAAGAAGATTCAAAGAGAGTAAGATGCCAGCTCCTTTCATTCAGTCAGTAGCTTCAATCATTTCTGGACGTTTTTCAATGGCAAAAATCAATGAATATTGTAAATGCACAAACAGTAATTTCTCCGCATTGCAAGGTGCAATTCTGAAATTTTTTGCTTTTTCCTGCTCCTCTTAGCATGATAAAGAAGATTCAAAGAGAGTGAGATGCCAGCTCCTTTCATTCAGTCAGTAGCTTCAATCATTTCTGGACGTTTTTCAATGGCAAAAATCAATGAATATTGTAAATGCACAAACAGTAATTTCTCCGCATTGCAAGGTGCAATTCTGAAATTTTTTGCTTTTTCCTGCTCCTCTTAGCATGATAAAAAAGATTCAAAGAGAGTGAGATGTCAGCTCCTTTCATTCAGTCAGTAGCTTCAAACATTTCTGGTATATGAATAACATGATGTTTTTCAATGGCAAAAATCAATGAATATTGTAAATGCACAAACAGTAATTTCTCCGCATTGCAAGGTGCAATTCTGAAATTTTTTGCTTTTTCCTGCTCCTCTTAGCATGATAAAGAAGATTCAAAGAGAGTAAGATGCCAGCTCCTTTCATTCAGTCAGTAGCTTCAATCATTTCTGGACGTTTTTCAATGGCAAAAATCAATGAATATTGTAAATGCACAAACAGTAATTTCTCCGCATTGCAAGGTGCAATTCTGAAATTTTTTGCTTTTTCCTGCTCCTCTTAGCATGATAAAGAAGATTCAAAGAGAGTGAGATGCCAGCTCCTTTCATTCAGTCAGTAGCTTCAATCATTTCTGGACGTTTTTCAATGGCAAAAATCAATGAATATTGTAAATGCACAAACAGTAATTTCTCCGCATTGCAAGGTGCAATTCTGAAATTTTTTGCTTTTTCCTGCTCCTCTTAGCATGATAAAGAAGATTCAAAGAGAGTGAGATGCCAGCTCCTTTCATTCAGTCAGTAGCTTCAAACATTTCTGGTATATGAATAACATGATGTTTTTCAATGACAAAAATCAATGAATATTGTAAATGCACAAACAGTAATTTCTCCGCATTGCAAGGTGCAATTCTGAAATTTTTTGCTTTTTCCTGCTCCTCTTAGCATGATAAAGAAGATTCAAAGAGAGTGAGATGCCAGCTCCTTTCATTCAGTCAGTAGCTTCAAACATTTCTGGTATATGAATAACATGATGTTTTTCAATGGCAAAAATCAATGAATATTGTAAATGCACAAACAGTAATTTCTCCGCATTGCAAGGTGCAATTCTGAAATTTTTTGCTTTTTCCTGCTCCTCTTAGCATGATAAAGAAGATTCAAAGAGAGTGAGATGCCAGCTCCTTTCATTCAGTCAGTAGCTTCAATCATTTCTGGACGTTTTTCAATGGCAAAAATCAATGAATATTGTAAATACACAAACAGTAATTTCTCCGCATTGCAAGGTGCAATTCTGAAATTTTTTGCTTTTTCCTGCTCCTCTTAGCATGATAAAGAAGATTCAAAGAGAGTGAGATGCCAGCTCCTTTCATTCAGTCAGTAGCTTCAATCATTCCTGGTATATGAATAACATGATGTTTTTCAATGGCAAAAATCAATGAATATTGTAAATGCACAAACAGTAATTTCTCCGCATTGCAAGGTGCAATTCTGAAATTTTTTACTTTTTCCTGCTCCTCTTAGCATGATAAAGAAGATTCAAAGAGAGTGACATGTCATCTCCTTTCATTCAGTCAGTAGCTTCAAACATTTCTGGTATATGAATAACATGATGTTTTTCAATGGCAAAAATCAATGAATATTGTAAATGCACAAACAGTAATTTCTCCGCATTGCAAGGTGCAATTCTGAAATTTTTTGCTTTTTCCTGCTCCTCTTAGCATGATAAAGAAGATTCAAAGAGAGTGAGATGCCAGCTCCTTTCATTCAGTCAGTAGCTTCAATCATTTCTGGACGTTTTTCAATGGCAAAAATCAATGAATATTGTAAATGCACAAACAGTAATTTCTCCGCATTGCAAGGTGCAATTCTGAAATTTTTTGCTTTTTCCTGCTCCTCTTAACATTTTAAAGAAGATTCAAAGAGAGTGAGATGCCAGCTCCTTACATTCAGTCAGTAGCTTCAATCATTTCTGGACGTTTTTCAATGGCAAAAATCAATGAATATTGTAAATGCACAAACAGTAATTTCTCCGCATTGCAAGGTGCAATTCTGAAATTTTTTGCTTTTTCCTGCTCCTCTTAGCATGATAAAGAAGATTCAAAGAGAGTGAGATACCAGCTCCTTTCATTCAGTCAGTAGCTTCAATCATTTCTGGACGTTTTTCAATGGCAAAAATCAATGAATATTGTAAATGCACAAACAGTAATTTCTCCGCATTGCAAGGTGCAATTCTGAAATTTTTTGCTTTTTCCTGCTCCTCTTAGCATGATAAAGAAGATTCAAAGAGAGTGAGATGCCAGCTCCTTTCATTCAGTCAGTAGCTTCAAACATTTCTGGTATATGAATAACATGATGTTTTTCAATGGCAAAAATCAATGAATATTGTAAATGCACAAACAGTAATTTCTCCGCATTGCAAGGTGCAATTCTGAAATTTTTTGCTTTTTCCTGCTCCTCTTAGCATGATAAAGAAGATTCAAAGAGAGTGAGATGCCAGCTCCTTTCATTCAGTCAGTAGCTTCAATCATTTCTGGACGTTTTTGAATGGCAAAAATCAATGAATATTGTAAATACACAAACAGTAATTTCTCCGCATTGCAAGGTGCAATTCTGAAATTTTTTGCTTTTTCCTGCTCCTCTTAGCATGATAAAGAAGATTCAAAGAGAGTGAGATGCCAGCTCCTTTCATTCAGTCAGTAGCTTCAATCATTCCTGGTATATGAATAACATGATGTTTTTCAATGGCAAAAATCAATGAATATTGTAAATGCACAAACAGTAATTTCTCCGCATTGCAAGGTGCAATTCTGAAATTTTTTGCTTTTTCCTGCTCCTCTTAGCATGATAAAGAAGATTCAAAGAGAGTGACATGTCATCTCCTTTCATTCAGTCAGTAGCTTCAAACATTTCTGGTATATGAATAACATGATGTTTTTCAATGGCAAAAATCAATGAATATTGTAAATGCACAAACAGTAATTTCTCCGCATTGCAAGGTGCAATTCTGAAATTTTTTGCTTTTTCCTGCTCCTCTTAGCATGATAAAGAAGATTCAAAGAGAGTGAGATGCCAGCTCCTTTCATTCAGTCAGTAGCTTCAATCATTTCTGGACGTTTTTCAATGGCAAAAATCAATGAATATTGTAAATGCACAAACAGTAATTTCTCCGCATTGCAAGGTGCAATTCTGAAATTTTTTGCTTTTTCCTGCTCCTCTTAACATTATAAAGAAGATTCAAAGAGAGTGAGATGCCAGCTCCTTTCATTCAGTCAGTAGCTTCAATCATTTCTGGACGTTTTTCAATGGCAAAAATCAATGAATATTGTAAATGCACAGACAGTAATTTCTCCGCATTGCAAGGTGCAATTCTGAAATTTTTTGCTTTTTCCTGCTCCTCTTAGCATGATAAAGAAGATTCAAAGAGTGTGAGATGCCAGCTCCTTTCATTCAGTCAGTAGCTTCAAACATTTCTGGTATATGAATAACATGATGTTTTTCAATGGCAAAAATCAATGAATATTGTAAATGCACAAACAGTAATTTCTCCGCATTGCAAGGTGCAATTCTGAAATTTTTTGCTTTTTCATGCTCCTCTTAGCATGATAAAGAAGATTCAAAGAGAGTGAGATACCAGCTCCTTTCATTCAGTCAGTAGCTTCAATCATTTCTGGACGTTTTTCAATGGCAAAAATCAATGAATATTGTAAATGCACAGACAGTAATTTCTCCGCATTGCAAGGTGCAATTCTGAAATTTTTTGCTTTTTCCTGCTCCTCTTAGCATGATAAAGAAGATTCAAAGAGAGTGAGATGTCAGCTCCTTTCATTCAGTCAGTAGCTTCAAACATTTCTGGTATATGAATAACATGATGTTTTTCAATGGCAAAAATCAATGAATATTGTAAATGCACAAACAGTAATTTCTCCGCATTGCAAGGTGCAATTCTGAAATTTTTTGCTTTTTACTGCTCCTCTTTGCATGATAAAGAATATTCAAAGAGAGTGAGATGCCAGCTCCTTTCATTCAGTCAGTAGCTTCAATCATTTCTGGACGTTTTTCAATGGCAAAAATCAATGAATATTGTAAATGCACAAACAGTAATTTCTCCGCATTGCAAGGTGCAATTCTGAAATTTTTTGCTTTTTCCTGCTCCTCTTAACATTATAAAGAAGATTCAAAGAGAGTGAGATGCCAGCTCCTTTCATTCAGTCAGTAGCTTCAATCATTTCTGGACGTTTTTCAATGGCAAAAATCAATGAATATTGTAAATGCACAGACAGTAATTTCTCCGCATTGCAAGGTGCAATTCTGAAATTTTTTGCTTTTTCCTGCTCCTCTTAGCATGATAAAGAAGATTCAAAGAGAGTGAGATGCCAGCTCCTTTCATTCAGTCAGTAGCTTCAAACATTTCTGGTATATGAATAACATGATGTTTTTCAATGGCAAAAATCAATGAATATTGTAAATGCACAAACAGTAATTTCTCCGCATTGCAAGGTGCAATTCTGAAATTTTTTGCTTTTTCATGCTCCTCTTAGCATGATAAAGAAGATTCAAAGAGAGTGAGATACCAGCTCCTTTCATTCAGTCAGTAGCTTCAATCATTTCTGGACGTTTTTCAATGGCAAAAATCAATGAATATTGTAAATGCACAAACAGTAATTTCTCCGCATTGCAAGGTGCAATTCTGAAATTTTTTGCTTTTTCCTGCTCCTCTTAGCATGATAAAGAAGATTCAAAGAGAGTGAGATGCCAGCTCCTTTCATTCAGTCAGTAGCTTCAAACATTTCTGGTATATGAATAACATGATGTTTTTCAATGGCAAAAATCAATGAATATTGTAAATGCACAAACAGTAATTTCTCCGCATTGCAAGGTGTAATTCTGAAATTTTTTGCTTTTTCCTGCTCCTCTTTGCATGATAAAGAAGATTCAAAGAGAGTGAGATGCCAGCTCCTTTCATTCAGTCAGTAGCTTCAATCATTTCTGGACGTTTTTCAATGGCAAAAATCAATGAATATTGTAAATGCACAAACAGTAATTTCTCCGCATTGGAAGGTGCAATTCTGAAATTATTTGCTTTTTCCTGCTCCTCTTAGCATGATAAAGAAGATTCAAAGAGAGTGAGATGCCAGCTCCTTTCATTCAGTCAGTAGCTTCAATCATTTCTGGACGTTTTTCAATGGCAAAAGTCAATGAATATTAAAAATGCACAAACAGTAATTTCTCCGCATTGCAAGGTGCAATTCTGAAATTTTTTGCTTTTTCCTGCTCCTCTTAGCATGATAAAGAAGATTCAAAGAGAGTGAGATGCCAGCTCCTTTCATTCAGTCAGTAGCTTCAATCATTTCTGGACGTTTTTCAATGGCAAAAATCAATGAATATTGTAAATGCACAAACAGTAATTTCTCCGCATTGCAAGGTGCAATTCTGACATTTTTTGCTTTTCCTGCTCCTCTTAGCATGATAAAGAAGATTCAAAGAGAGTGAGATGCCAGCTCCTTTCATTCAGTCAGTAGCTTCAAACATTTCTGGTATATGAATAACATGATGTTTTTCAATGTCAAAAATCAATGAATATTGTAAATGCACAAACAGTAATTTCTCCGCATTGCAAGGTGCAATTCTGAAATTTTTTGCTTTTTCATGCTCCTCTTAGCATGATAAAGAAGATTCAAAGAGAGTGAGATGCCAGCTCCTTTCATTCAGTCAGTAGCTTCAATCATTTCTGGACGTTTTTCAATGGCAAAAATCAATGAATATTGTAAATGCACAGACAGTAATTTCTCCGCATTGCAAGGTGCAATTCTGAAATTTTTTGCTTTTTCCTGCTCCTCTTAGCATGATAAAGAAGATTCAAAGAGAGTGAGATGTCAGCTCCTTTCATTCAGTCAGTAGCTTCAAACATTTCTGGTATATGAATAACATGATGTTTTTCAATGGCAAAAATCAATGAATATTGTAAATACACAAACAGTAATTTCTCCGCATTGCAAGGTGCAATTCTGAAATTTTTTGCTTTTTCCTGCTTCTCTTAGCATGATAAAGAAGATTAAAAGAGAGTAAGATGCCAGCTCCTTTTATTCAGTCAGTAGCTTCAATCATTTCTGGACGTTTTTCAATGGCAAAAATCAATGAATATTGTAAATGCACAAACAGTAATTTCTCCGCATTGCAAGGTGCAATTCTGAAATTTTTTGCTTTTTCCTGCTCCTCTTAGCATGATAAAGAAGATTCAAAGAGAGTGAGATGCCAGCTCCTTTCATTCAGTCAGTAGCTTCAATCATTTCTGGACGTTTTTCAATGGCAAAAATCAATGAATATTGTAAATGCACAAACAGTAATTTCTCCGCATTGCAAGGTGCAATTCTGAAATTTTTTGCTTTTTCCTGCTCCTCTTAGCATGATAAAGAAGATTCAAAGAGAGTGAGATGTCAGCTCCTTTCATTCAGTCAGTAGCTTCAAACATTTCTGGTATATGAATAACATGATGTTTTTCAATGGCAAAAATCAATGAATATTGTAAATGCACAAACAGTAATTTCTCCGCATTGCAAGGTGCAATTCTGAAATTTTTTGCTTTTTCCTGCTCCTCTTAGCATGATAAAGAAGATTCAAAGAGAGTAAGATGCCAGCTCCTTTCATTCAGTCAGTAGCTTCAATCATTTCTGGACGTTTTTCAATGGCAAAAATCAATGAATATTGTAAATGCACAAACAGTAATTTCTCCGCATTGGAAGGTGCAATTCTGAAATTTTTTGCTTTTTCCTGCTCCTCTTAGCATGATAAAGAAGATTCAAAGAGAGTGAGATGCCAGCTCCTTTCATTCAGTCAGTAGCTTCAATCATTTCTGGACGTTTTTCAATGGCAAAAATCAATGAATATTAAAAATGCACAAACAGTAATTTCTCCGCATTGCAAGGTGCAATTCTGAAATTTTTTGCTTTTTCCTGCTCCTCTTAGCATGATAAAGAAGATTCAAAGAGAGTGACATGTCATCTCCTTTCATTCAGTCAGTAGCTTCAAACATTTCTGGTATATGAATAACATGATGTTTTTCAATGGCAAAAATCAATGAATATTGTAAATGCACAAACAGTAATTTCTCCGCATTGCAAAATGCAATTCTGAAATTTTTTGCTTTTTCCTGCTCCTCTTAGCATGATAAAGAAGATTCAAAGAGAGTGAGATGCCAGCTCCTTTCATTCAGTCAGTAGCTTCAATCATTTCTGGACGTTTTTCAATGGCAAAAATCAATGAATATTGTAAATGCACAAACAGTAATTTCTCCGCATTGCAAGGTGCAATTCTGAAATTTTTTGCTTTTTCCTGCTCCTCTTAACATTATAAAGAAGATTCAAAGAGAGTGAGATGCCAGCTCCTTTCATTCAGTCAGTAGCTTCAATCATTTCTGGACGTTTTTCAATGGCAAAAATCAATGAATATTGTAAATGCACAAACAGTAATTTCTCCGCATTGCAAGGTGCAATTCTGAAATTTTTTGCTTTTTTCTGCTCCTCTTAGCATGATAAAGAAGATTCAAAGAGAGTGAGATACCAGCTCCTTTCATTCAGTCAGTAGCTTCAATCATTTCTGGACGTTTTTCAATGGCAAAAATCAATGAATATTGTAAATGCACAAACAGTAATTTCTCCGCATTGCAAGGTGCAATTCTGAAATTTTTTGCTTTTTCCTGCTCCTCTTAGCATGATAAAGAAGATTCAAAGAGAGTGAGATGCCAGCTCCTTTCATTCAGTCAGTAGCTTCAAACATTTCTGGTATATGAATAACATGATGTTTTTCAATGGCAAAAATCAATGAATATTGTAAATGCACAAACAGTAATTTCTCCGCATTGCAAGGTGTAATTCTGAAATTTTTTGCTTTTTCCTGCTCCTCTTTGCATGATAAAGAAGATTCAAAGAGAGTGAGATGCCAGCTCCTTTCATTCAGTCAGTAGCTTCAATCATTTCTGGACGTTTTTCAATGGCAAAAATCAATGAATATTGTAAATGCACAAACAGTAATTTCTCCGCATTGGAAGGTGCAATTCTGAAATTATTTGCTTTTTCCTGCTCCTCTTAGCATGATAAAGAAGATTCAAAGAGAGTGAGATGCCAGCTCCTTTCATTCAGTCAGTAGCTTCAATCATTTCTGGACGTTTTTCAATGGCAAAAGTCAATGAATATTAAAAATGCACAAACAGTAATTTCTCCGCATTGCAAGGTGCAATTCTGAAATTTTTTGCTTTTTCCTGCTCCTCTTAGCATGATAAAGAAGATTCAAAGAGAGTGAGATGCCAGCTCCTTTCATTCAGTCAGTAGCTTCAATCATTTCTGGACGTTTTTCAATGGCAAAAATCAATGAATATTGTAAATGCACAAACAGTAATTTCTCCGCATTGCAAGGTGCAATTCTGACATTTTTTGCTTTTCCTGCTCCTCTTAGCATGATAAAGAAGATTCAAAGAGAGTGAGATGCCAGCTCCTTTCATTCAGTCAGTAGCTTCAAACATTTCTGGTATATGAATAACATGATGTTTTTCAATGTCAAAAATCAATGAATATTGTAAATGCACAAACAGTAATTTCTCCGCATTGCAAGGTGCAATTCTGAAATTTTTTGCTTTTTCATGCTCCTCTTAGCATGATAAAGAAGATTCAAAGAGAGTGAGATGCCAGCTCCTTTCATTCAGTCAGTAGCTTCAATCATTTCTGGACGTTTTTCAATGGCAAAAATCAATGAATATTGTAAATGCACAGACAGTAATTTCTCCGCATTGCAAGGTGCAATTCTGAAATTTTTTGCTTTTTCCTGCTCCTCTTAGCATGATAAAGAAGATTCAAAGAGAGTGAGATGTCAGCTCCTTTCATTCAGTCAGTAGCTTCAAACATTTCTGGTATATGAATAACATGATGTTTTTCAATGGCAAAAATCAATGAATATTGTAAATACACAAACAGTAATTTCTCCGCATTGCAAGGTGCAATTCTGAAATTTTTTGCTTTTTCCTGCTCCTCTTAGCATGATAAAGAAGATTAAAAGAGAGTAAGATGCCAGCTCCTTTTATTCAGTCAGTAGCTTCAATCATTTCTGGACGTTTTTCAATGGCAAAAATCAATGAATATTGTAAATGCACAAACAGTAATTTCTCCGCATTGCAAGGTGCAATTCTGAAATTTTTTGCTTTTTCCTGCTCCTCTTAGCATGATAAAGAAGATTCAAAGAGAGTGAGATGCCAGCTCCTTTCATTCAGTCAGTAGCTTCAATCATTTCTGGACGTTTTTCAATGGCAAAAATCAATGAATATTGTAAATGCACAAACAGTAATTTCTCCGCATTGCAAGGTGCAATTCTGAAATTTTTTGCTTTTTCCTGCTCCTCTTAGCATGATAAAGAAGATTCAAAGAGAGTGAGATGTCAGCTCCTTTCATTCAGTCAGTAGCTTCAAACATTTCTGGTATATGAATAACATGATGTTTTTCAATGGCAAAAATCAATGAATATTGTAAATGCACAAACAGTAATTTCTCCGCATTGCAAGGTGCAATTCTGAAATTTTTTGCTTTTTCCTGCTCCTCTTAGCATGATAAAGAAGATTCAAAGAGAGTAAGATGCCAGCTCCTTTCATTCAGTCAGTAGCTTCAATCATTTCTGGACGTTTTTCAATGGCAAAAATCAATGAATATTGTAAATGCACAAACAGTAATTTCTCCGCATTGGAAGGTGCAATTCTGAAATTTTTTGCTTTTTCCTGCTCCTCTTAGCATGATAAAGAAGATTCAAAGAGAGTGAGATGCCAGCTCCTTTCATTCAGTCAGTAGCTTCAATCATTTCTGGACGTTTTTCAATGGCAAAAATCAATGAATATTAAAAATGCACAAACAGTAATTTCTCCGCATTGCAAGGTGCAATTCTGAAATTTTTTGCTTTTTCCTGCTCCTCTTAGCATGATAAAGAAGATTCAAAGAGAGTGACATGTCATCTCCTTTCATTCAGTCAGTAGCTTCAAACATTTCTGGTATATGAATAACATGATGTTTTTCAATGGCAAAAATCAATGAATATTGTAAATGCACAAACAGTAATTTCTCCGCATTGCAAAATGCAATTCTGAAATTTTTTGCTTTTTCCTGCTCCTCTTAGCATGATAAAGAAGATTCAAAGAGAGTGAGATGCCAGCTCCTTTCATTCAGTCAGTAGCTTCAATCATTTCTGGACGTTTTTCAATGGCAAAAATCAATGAATATTGTAAATGCACAAACAGTAATTTCTCCGCATTGCAAGGTGCAATTCTGAAATTTTTTGCTTTTTCCTGCTCCTCTTAACATTATAAAGAAGATTCAAAGAGAGTGAGATGCCAGCTCCTTTCATTCAGTCAGTAGCTTCAATCATTTCTGGACGTTTTTCAATGGCAAAAATCAATGAATATTGTAAATGCACAAACAGTAATTTCTCCGCATTGCAAGGTGCAATTCTGAAATTTTTTGCTTTTTTCTGCTCCTCTTAGCATGATAAAGAAGATTCAAAGAGAGTGAGATACCAGCTCCTTTCATTCAGTCAGTAGCTTCAATCATTTCTGGACGTTTTTCAATGGCAAAAATCAATGAATATTGTAAATGCACAAACAGTAATTTCTCCGCATTGCAAGGTGCAATTCTGAAATTTTTTGCTTTTTCCTGCTCCTCTTAGCATGATAAAGAAGATTCAAAGAGAGTGAGATGCCAGCTCCTTTCATTCAGTCAGTAGCTTCAAACATTTCTGGTATATGAATAACATGATGTTTTTCAATGGCAAAAATCAATGAATATTGTAAATGCACAAACAGTAATTTCTCCGCATTGCAAGGTGCAATTCTGAAATTTTTTGCTTTTTCCTGCTCCTCTTAGCATGATAAAGAAGTTTCAAAGAGAGTGAGATGTCAGCTCCTTTCATTCAGTCAGTAGCTTCAAACATTTCTGGTATATGAATAACATGATGTTTTTCAATGGCAAAAATCAATGAATATTGTAAATGCACAAACAGTAATTTCTCCGCATTGCAAGGTGTAATTCTGAAATTTTTTGCTTTTTCCTGCTCCTCTTTGCATGATAAAGAAGATTCAAAGAGAGTGAGATGCCAGCTCCTTTCATTCAGTCAGTAGCTTCAATCATTTCTGGACGTTTTTCAATGGCAAAAATCAATGAATATTGTAAATGCACAAACAGTAATTTCTCCGCATTGCAAGGTGCAATTCTGAAATTTTTTGCTTTTTCCTGCTCCTCTTAGCATGATAAAGAAGGTTCAAAGAGAGTGAGATGTCAGCTCCTTTCTTTCAGTCAGTATCTTCAATCATTTCTGGACGTTTTTCAATGGCAAAAATCAATGAATATTGTAAATGCACAAACAGTAATTTCTCCGCATTGCAAGGTGCAATTCTGAAATTTTTTGCTTTTTCCTGCTCCTCTTAGCATGATAAAGAAGATTCAATGAGAGTGAGATGCCAGCTCCTTTCATTCAGTCAGTAGCTTCAAACATTTCTGGTATATGAATAACATGATGTTTTTCAATGGCAAAAATCAATGAATATTGTAAATGCACAAACAGTAATTTCTCCGCATTGGAAGGTGCAATTCTGAAATTTTTTGCTTTTTCCTGCTCCTCTTAGCATGATAAAGAAGATTCAAAGAGAGTGAGATGCCAGCTCCTTTCATTCAGTCAGTAGCTTCAATCATTTCTGAACGTTTTTCAATGGCAAAAATCAATGAATATTAAAAATGCACAAACAGTAATTTCTCCGCATTGCAAGGTGCAATTCTGAAATTTTTTGCTTTTTCCTGCTCCTCTTAGCATGGTAAAGAAGATTCAAAGAGAGTGAGATGCCAGCTCCTTTCATTCAGTCAGTAGCTTCAATCATTTCTGGACGTTTTTCAATGGCAAAAATCAATGAATATTGTAAATGCACAAACAGTAATTTCTCCGCATTGCAAGGTGCAATTCTGAAATTTTTTGCTTTTCCTGCTCCTCTTAGCATGATAAAGAAGATTCAAAGAGAGTGAGATGCCAGCTCCTTTCATTCAGTCAGTAGCTTCAAACATTTCTGGTATATGAATAACATGATGTTTTTCAATGGCAAAAATCAATGAATATTGTAAATGCACAAACAGTAATTTCTCCGCATTGCAAGGTGCAATTCTGAAATTTTTTGCTTTTTCCTGCTCCTCTTAGCATGATAAAGAAGATTCAAAGAGAGTGAGATGTCAGCTCCTTTCATTCAGTCAGTAGCTTCAATCATTTCTGGACGTTTTTCAATGGCAAAAATCAATGAATATTGTAAATGCACAAACAGTAATTTCTCCGCATTGCAAGGTGCAATTCTGAAATTTTTTGCTTTTTCCTGCTCCTCTTAGCATGATAAAGAAGATTCAAAGAGAGTGAGATGTCAGCTCCTTTCATTCAGTCAGTAGCTTCAAACATTTCTGGTATATGAATAACGATGTTTTTCAATGGCAAAAATCAATGAATATTGTAAATGTACAAACAGTAATTTCTCCGCATTGCAAGGTGCAATTCTGAAATTTTTTGCTTTTTCCTGCTCCTCTTAGCATGATAAAGAAGATTCAAAGAGAGTAAGATGCCAGCTCCTTTCATTCAGTCAGTAGCTTCAATCATTTCTGGACGTTTTTCAATGGCAAAAATCAATGAATATTGTAAATGCACAAACAGTAATTTCTCCGCATTGGAAGGTGCAATTCTGAAATTTTTTGCTTTTTCCTGCTCCTCTTAGCATGATAAAGAAGATTCAAAGAGAGTGAGATGCCAGCTCCTTTCATTCAGTCAGTAGCTTCAATCATTTCTGGACGTTTTTCAATGGCAAAAATCAATGAATATTAAAAATGCACAAACAGTAATTTCTCCGCATTGCAAGGTGCAATTCTGAAATTTTTTGCTTTTTCCTGCTCCTCTTAGCATGATAAAGAAGATTCAAAGAGAGTGACATGTCATCTCCTTTCATTCAGTCAGTATCTTCAATCATTTCTGGACGTTTTTCAATGGCAAAAATCAATGAATATTGTAAATGCACAAACAGTAATTTCTCCGCATTGCAAGGTGCAATTCTGAAATTTTTTGCTTTTTCCTGCTCCTCTTAGCATGATAAAGAAGATTCAATGAGAGTGAGATGCCAGCTCCTTTCATTCAGTCAGTAGCTTCAAACATTTCTGGTATATGAATAACATGATGTTTTTCAATGGCAAAAATCAATGAATATTGTAAATGCACAAACAGTAATTTCTCCGCATTGGAAGGTGCAATTCTGAAATTTTTTGCTTTTTCCTGCTCCTCTTAGCATGATAAAGAAGATTCAAAGAGAGTGAGATGCCAGCTCCTTTCATTCAGTCAGTAGCTTCAATCATTTCTGAACGTTTTTCAATGGCAAAAATCAATGAATATTAAAAATGCACAAACAGTAATTTCTCCGCATTGCAAGGTGCAATTCTGAAATTTTTTGCTTTTTCCTGCTCCTCTTAGCATGGTAAAGAAGATTCAAAGAGAGTGAGATGCCAGCTCCTTTCATTCAGTCAGTAGCTTCAATCATTTCTGGACGTTTTTCAATGGCAAAAATCAATGAATATTGTAAATGCACAAACAGTAATTTCTCCGCATTGCAAGGTGCAATTCTGAAATTTTTTGCTTTTCCTGCTCCTCTTAGCATGATAAAGAAGATTCAAAGAGAGTGAGATGCCAGCTCCTTTCATTCAGTCAGTAGCTTCAAACATTTCTGGTATATGAATAACATGATGTTTTTCAATGGCAAAAATCAATGAATATTGTAAATGCACAAACAGTAATTTCTCCGCATTGCAAGGTGCAATTCTGAAATTTTTTGCTTTTTCCTGCTCCTCTTAGCATGATAAAGAAGATTCAAAGAGAGTGAGATGTCAGCTCCTTTCATTCAGTCAGTAGCTTCAATCATTTCTGGACGTTTTTCAATGGCAAAAATCAATGAATATTGTAAATGCACAAACAGTAATTTCTCCGCATTGCAAGGTGCAATTCTGAAATTTTTTGCTTTTTCCTGCTCCTCTTAGCATGATAAAGAAGATTCAAAGAGAGTGAGATGTCAGCTCCTTTCATTCAGTCAGTAGCTTCAAACATTTCTGGTATATGAATAACGATGTTTTTCAATGGCAAAAATCAATGAATATTGTAAATGTACAAACAGTAATTTCTCCGCATTGCAAGGTGCAATTCTGAAATTTTTTGCTTTTTCCTGCTCCTCTTAGCATGATAAAGAAGATTCAAAGAGAGTAAGATGCCAGCTCCTTTCATTCAGTCAGTAGCTTCAATCATTTCTGGACGTTTTTCAATGGCAAAAATCAATGAATATTGTAAATGCACAAACAGTAATTTCTCCGCATTGGAAGGTGCAATTCTGAAATTTTTTGCTTTTTCCTGCTCCTCTTAGCATGATAAAGAAGATTCAAAGAGAGTGAGATGCCAGCTCCTTTCATTCAGTCAGTAGCTTCAATCATTTCTGGACGTTTTTCAATGGCAAAAATCAATGAATATTAAAAATGCACAAACAGTAATTTCTCCGCATTGCAAGGTGCAATTCTGAAATTTTTTGCTTTTTCCTGCTCCTCTTAGCATGATAAAGAAGATTCAAAGAGAGTGACATGTCATCTCCTTTCATTCAGTCAGTAGCTTCAAACATTTCTGGTATATGAATAACATGATGTTTTTCAATGGCAAAAATCAATGAATATTGTAAATGCACAAACAGTAATTTCTCCGCATTGCAAGGTGCAATTCTGAAATTTTTTGCTTTTTCCTGCTCCTCTTAGCATGATAAAGAAGATTCAAAGAGAGTGAGATGCCAGCTCCTTTCATTCAGTCAGTAGCTTCAATCATTTCTGGACGTTTTTCAATGGCAAAAATCAATGAATATTGTAAATGCACAAACAGTAATTTCTCCGCATTGCAAGGTGCAATTCTGAAATTTTTTGCTTTTTCCTGCTCCTCTTAACATTATAAAGAAGATTCAAAGAGAGTGAGATGCCAGCTCCTTTCATTCAGTCAGTAGCTTCAATCATTTCTGGACGTTTTTCAATGGCAAAAATCAATGAATATTGTAAATGCACAAACAGTAATTTCTCCGCATTGCAAGGTGCAATTCTGAAATTTTTTGCTTTTTTCTGCTCCTCTTAGCATGATAAAGAAGATTCAAAGAGAGTGAGATACCAGCTCCTTTCATTCAGTCAGTAGCTGCAATCATTTCTGGACGTTTTTCAATGGCAAAAATCAATGAATATTGTAAATGCACAAACAGTAATTTCTCCGCATTGCAAGGTGCAATTCTGAAATTTTTTGCTTTTTCCTGCTCCTCTTAGCATGATAAAGAAGATTCAAAGAGAGTGAGATGCCAGCTCCTTTCATTCAGTCAGTAGCTTCAAACATTTCTGGTATATGAATAACATGATGTTTTTCAATGGCAAAAATCAATGAATATTGTAAATGCACAAACAGTAATTTCTCCGCATTGCAAGGTGCAATTCTGAAATTTTTTGCTTTTTCCTGCTCCTCTTAGCATGATAAAGAAGATTCAAAAGAGTGAGATGCCAGCTCCTTTCATTCAGTCAGTAGCTTCAATCATTTCTGGACGTTTTTCAATGGCAAAAATCAATGAATATTGTAAATACACAAACAGTAATTTCTCCGCATTGCAAGGTGCAATTCTGAAATTTTTTGCTTTTTCCTGCTCCTCTTAGCATGATAAAGAAGATTCAAAGAGAGTGAGATGCCAGCTCCTTTCATTCACTCAGTAGCTTCAATCATTCCTGGTATATGAATAACATGATGTTTTTCAATGGCAAAAATCAATGAATATTGTAAATGCACAAACAGTAATTTCTCCGCATTGCAAGGTGCAATTCTGAAATTTTTTGCTTTTTCCTGCTCCTCTTAGCATGATAAAGAAGATTCAAAGAGAGTGACATGTCATCTCCTTTCATTCAGTCAGTAGCTTCAAACATTTCTGGTATATGAATAACATGATGTTTTTCAATGGCAAAAATCAATGAATATTGTAAATGCACAAACAGTAATTTCTCCGCATTGCAAGGTGCAATTCTGAAATTTTTTGCTTTTTCCTGCTCCTCTTAACATTATAAAGAAGATTCAAAGAGAGTGAGATGCCAGCTCCTTTCATTCAGTCAGTAGCTTCAATCATTTCTGGACGTTTTTCAATGGCAAAAATCAATGAATATTGTAAATGCACAGACAGTAATTTCTCCGCATTGCAAGGTGCAATTCTGAAATTTTTTGCTTTTTCCTGCTCCTCTTAGCATGATAAAGAAGATTCAAAGAGAGTGAGATGCCAGCTCCTTTCATTCAGTCAGTAGCTTCAAACATTTCTGGTATATGAATAACATGATGTTTTTCAAAGGCAAAAATCAATGAATATTGTAAATGCACAAACAGTAATTTCTCCGCATTGCAAGGTGCAATTCTGAAATTTTTTGCTTTTTCATGCTCCTCTTAGCATGATAAAGAAGATTCAAAGAGAGTGAGATACCAGCTCCTTTCATTCAGTCAGTAGCTTCAATCATTTCTGGACGTTTTTCAATGGCAAAAATCAATGAATATTGTAAATGCACAGACAGTAATTTCTCCGCATTGCAAGGTGCAATTCTGAAATTTTTTGCTTTTTCCTGCTCCTCTTAGCATGATAAAGAAGATTCAAAGAGAGTGAGATGTCAGCTCCTTTCATTCAGTCAGTAGCTTCAAACATTTTTGGTATATGAATAACATGATGTTTTTCAATGGCAAAAATCAATGAATATTGTAAATGCACAAACAGTAATTTCTCCGCATTGCAAGGTGCAATTCTGAAATTTTTTCCTTTTTCCTGCTCCTCTTTGCATGATAAAGAAGATTCAAAGAGAGTGAGATGCCAGCTCCTTTCATTCAGTCAGTAGCTTCAATCATTTCTGGACGTTTTTCAATGGCAAAAATCAATGAATATTGTAAATGCACAAACAGTAATTTCTCCGCATTGCAAGGTGCAATTCTGAAATTTTTTGCTTTTTCCTGCTCCTCTTAACATTATAAAGAAGATTCAAAGAGAGTGAGATGCCAGCTCCTTTCATTCAGTCAGTAGCTTCAATCATTTCTGGACGTTTTTCAATGGCAAAAATCAATGAATATTGTAAATGCACAGACAGTAATTTCTCCGCATTGCAAGGTGCAATTCTGAAATTCTTTGTAAAACATCATGTTATTCATATACCAGAAATGTTTGAAGCTACTGACTGAATGAAAGGAGCTGGCATCTCACTCTCTTTGAATCTTCTTTATCATGCTAAGAGGAGCAGGAAAAAGCAAAGAATTTCAGAATTGCACCTTGCAATGCGGATAAATTACTGTTTGTGCATTTACAATATTCATTGATTTTTGCCATTGAAAAACATCATGTTATTCATATACCAGAAATGATTGAAGCTACTGACTGAATGAAAGGAGCTGGCATCTCACTCTCTTTGAATCTTCTTTATCATGCTAAGAGGAGCAGGATAAAGCAAAAAATTTCAGAATTGCACCTTGCAATGCGGAGAAATTACTGTTTGTGCATTTACAATATTCATTGATTTTTGCCATTGAAAAACATCATGTTATTCATATACCAGAAATGATTGAAGCTACTGACTGAATGAAAGTAGCTGGCATCTCACTCTCTTTGAATCTTCTTTATCATGCTAAGAGGAGCAGGAAAAAGCAAAAAATTTCAGAATTGCACCTTGCAATGCGGAGAAATTACTGTTTGTGCATTTACAATATTCATTGATTTTTGCAATTGAAAAACGTCCAGAAATGATTGAAGCTACTGACTGAATGAAAGGAGCTGGCATCTCACTCTCTTTGAATCTTCTTTATCATGCTAAGAGGAGCAGGAAAAAGCAAAAAATTTCAGAATTGCACCTTGCAATGCGGAGAAATTACTGTTTGTGCATTTACAATATTCATTGATTTTTGCCATTGAAAAACATCATGTTATTCATATACCAGAAATGTTTGAAGCTACTGACTGAATGAAAGGAGCTGGCATCTCACTCTCTTTGAATCTTCTTTATCATGCTAAGAGGAGCAGGAAAAAGCAAAAAATTTCAGAATTGCACCTTGCAATGCGGAGAAATTACTGTTTGTGCATTTACAATATTCATTGATTTTTGCCATTGAAAAACGTCCAGAAATGATTGAAGCTACTGACTGAATGAAAGGAGCTGTTATCTCACTCTCTTTGAATCTTGTTTATCATGCTAAGAGGAGCAGGAAAAAGCAAAAAATTTCAGAATTGCACCTTGCAATGCGGAGAAATTACTGTTTGTGCATTTACAATATTCATTGATTTTTGCCATTGAAAAACATCATGTTATTCATATACCAGAAATGATTGAAGCTACTGACTGAATGAAAGGAGCTGGCATCTCACTCTCTTTGAATCTTCTTTATCATGCTAAGAGGAGCAGGAAAAAGTAAAAAATTTCAGAATTGCACCTTGCAATGCGGAGAAATTACTGTTTGTGCATTTACAATATTCAATGATTTTTGCCATTGAAAAACGTCCAGAAATGATTGAAGCTACTGACTGAACGAAAGGAGCTGGCATCTCACTCTCTTTGAATCTTCTTTATCATGCTAAGAGGAGCAGGAAAAAGCAAAAAATTTCAGAATTGCACCTTGCAATGCGGAGAAATTACTGTTTGTGCATTTACAATATTCATTGATTTTTGCCATTGAAAAACATCATGTTATTCATATACCAGAAATGTTTGAAGCTACTGACTGAATGAAAGGAGCTGGCATCTCACTCTCTTTGAATCTTCTTTATCATGCTAAGAGGAGCAGGAAAAAGCAAAAAATTTCAGAATTGCACCTTGCAATGCGGAGGAATTACTGTTTGTGCATTTACAATATTCATTGATTTTTGCCATTGAAAAACGTCCAGAAATGATTGAAGTTACTGACTGAATGAAAGGAGCTGGCATCTCACTCTCTTTGAATCTTCTTTATCATGCTAAGAGGAGCAGGAAAAAGCAAAAAATTTCAGAATTGCACCTTGCAATGCGGAGAAATTACTGTTTGTGCATTTACAATATTCATTGATTTTTGCCATTGAAAAACATCATGTTATTCATATACCAGAAATGTTTGAAGCTACTGACTGAATGAAAGGAGCTGGCATCTCACTCTCTTTGAATCTTCTTTATCATGCTAAGAGGAGCAGGAAAAAGCAAAAAATTTCAGAATTGCACCTTGCAATGCAGAGAAATTACTGTTTGTGCATTTACAATATTCATTGATTTTTGCAATTGAAAAACGTCCAGAAATGATTGAAGCTACTGACTGAATGAAAGGAGCTGGCATCTCACTCTCTTTGAACCTTCTTTATCATGCTAAGAGGAGCAGGAGAAAGCAAAAAATTTCAGAATTGCACCTTGCAATGCGGAGAAATTACTGTTTGTGCATTTACAATATTCATTGATTTTTGCCATTGAAAAACATCATGTTATTCATATACCAGAAATGTTTGAAGCTACTGACTGAATGAAAGGAGCTGGCATCTCACTCTCTTTGAATCTTCTTTATCATGCTAAGAGGAGCAGGAAAAAGCAAAAAATTTCAGAATTGCACCTTGCAATGCGGAGAAATTACTGTTTGTGCATTTACAATATTCATTGATTTTTCCCATTGAAAAACGTCCAGAAATGATTGAAGCTACTGACTGAATGAAAGGAGCTGTTATCTCACTCTCTTTGAATCTTGTTTATCATGCTAAGAGGAGCAGGAAAAAGCAAAAAATTTCAGAATTGACCTTGCAATGCGGAGAAATTACTGTTTGTGCATTTACAATATTCATTGATTTTTGCCATTGAAAAACATCATGTTATTCATATACCTGAAATGTTTGAAGCTACTGACTGAATGAAAGGAGCTGGCATCTCACTCTCTTTGAATCTTCTTTATCATGCTAAGAGGAGCAGGAAAAAGCAAAAAATTTCAGAATTGCACCTTGCAATGCGGAGAAATTACTGTTTGTGCATTTACAATATTCATTGATTTTTGCCATTGAAAAACATCATGTTATTCATATACCAGAAATGTTTGAAGCTACTGACTGAATGAAAGGAGCTGGCATCTCACTCTCTTTGAATCTTCTTTATCATGCTAAGAGGAGCAGGAAAAAGCAAAAAATTTCAGAATTGCACCTTGCAATGCGGAGAAATTACTGTTTGTGCATTTACAATATTCATTGATTTTTACCATTGAAAAACGTCCAGAAATGATTGAAGCTACTGACTGAACGAAAGGAGCTGGCATCTCACTCTCTTTGAATCTTCTTTATCATGCTAAGAGGAGCAGGAAAAAGCAAAAAATTTCAGAATTGCACCTTGCAATGCGGAGAAATTACTGTTTGTGCATTTACAATATTCATTGATTTTTGGCATTGAAAAACATCATGTTATTCATATACCAGAAATGTTTGAAGCTACTGACTGAATGAAAGGAGCTGGCATCTCACTCTCTTTGAATCTTCTTTATCATGCTAAGAGGAGCAGGAAAAAGCAAAAAATTTCAGAATTGCACCTTGCAATGCGGAGAAATTACTGTTTGTGCATTTACAATATTCATTGATTTTTGCCATTGAAAAACGTCCAGAAATGATTGAAGCTACTGACTGAATGAAAGGAGCTGGCATCTCACTCTCTTTGAATCTTCTTTATCATGCTAAGAGGAGCAGGAAAAAGCAAAAAATTTCAGAATTGCACCTTGCAATGCGGAGAAATTACTGTTTGTGCATTTACAAAATTCATTGATTTTTGCCATTGAAAAACATCATGTTATTCATATACCAGAAATGATTGAAGCTACTGACTGAATGAAAGGAGCTGGCATCTCACTCTCTTTGAATCTTCTTTATCATGCTAAGAGGAGCAGGAAAAAGCAAAAAATTTCAGAATTGCACCTTGCAATGCGGAGAAATTACTGTTTGTGCATTTACAATATTCATTGATTTTTGCCATTGAAAAACTTCCAGAAATGATTGAAGCTACTGACTGAATGAAAGGAGCTGGCATCTCACTCTCTTTGAATCTTCTTTATCATGCTAAGAGGAGCAGGAAAAAGCAAAAAATTTCAGAATTGCACCTTGCAATGCAGAGAAATTACTGTTTGTGCATTTACAATATTCATTGATTTTTGCATTTGAAAAACGTCCAGAAATGATTGAAGCTACTGACTGAATGAAAGGAGCTGGCATCTCACTCTCTTTGAACCTTCTTTATCATGCTAAGAGGAGCAGGAGAAAGCAAAAAATTTCAGAATTGCACCTTGCAATGCGGAGAAATTACTGTTTGTGCATTTACAATATTCATTGATTTTTGCCCTTGAAAAACATCATATTATTCATATACCAGAAATGTTTGAAGCTACTGACTGAATGAAAGGAGCTGGCATCTCACTCTCTTTGAATCTTCTTTATCATGCTAAGAGGAGCAGGAAAAAGCAAAAAATTTCAGAATTGCACCTTGCAATGCGGAGAAATTACTGTTTGTGCATTTACAATATTCATTGATTTTTCCCATTGAAAAACGTCCAGAAATGATTGAAGCTACTGACTGAATGAAAGGAGCTGTTATCTCACTCTCTTTGAATCTTGTTTATCATGCTAAGAGGAGCAGGAAAAAGCAAAAAATTTCAGAATTGACCTTGCAATGCGGAGAAATTACTGTTTGTGCATTTACAATATTCATTGATTTTTGCCATTGAAAAACATCATGTTATTCATATACCAGAAATGTTTGAAGCTACTGACTGAATGAAAGGAGCTGGCATCTCACTCTCTTTGAATCTTCTTTATCATGCTAAGAGGAGCAGGAAAAAGCAAAAAATTTCAGAATTGCACCTTGCAATGCGGAGAAATTACTGTTTGTGCATTTACAATATTCATTGATTTTTGCCATTGAAAAACATCATGTTATTCATATACCAGAAATGTTTGAAGCTACTGACTGAATGAAAGGAGCTGGCATCTCACTCTCTTTGAATCTTCTTTATCATGCTAAGAGGAGCAGGAAAAAGCAAAAAATTTCAGAATTGCACCTTGCAATGCGGAGAAATTACTGTTTGTGCATTTACAATATTCATTGATTTTTGGCATTGAAAAACATCATGTTATTCATATACCAGAAATGTTTGAAGCTACTGACTGAATGAAAGGAGCTGGCATCTCACTCTCTTTGAATCTTCTTTATCATGCTAAGAGGAGCAGGAAAAAGCAAAAAATTTCAGAATTGCACCTTGCAATGCGGAGAAATTACTGTTTGTGCATTTACAATATTCATTGATTTTTGCCATTGAAAAACGTCCAGAAATGATTGAAGCTACTGACTGAATGAAAGGAGCTGGCATCTCACTCTCTTTGAATCTTCTTTATCATGCTAAGAGGAGCAGGAAAAAGCAAAAAATTTCAGAATTGCACCTTGCAATGCGGAGAAATTACTGTTTGTGCATTTACAAAATTCATTGATTTTTGCCATTGAAAAACATCATGTTATTCATATACCAGAAATGATTGAAGCTACTGACTGAATGAAAGGAGCTGGCATCTCACTCTCTTTGAATCTTCTTTATCATGCTAAGAGGAGCAGGAAAAAGCAAAAAATTTCAGAATTGCACCTTGCAATGCGGAGAAATTACTGTTTGTGCATTTACAATATTCATTGATTTTTGCCATTGAAAAACTTCCAGAAATGATTGAAGCTACTGACTGAATGAAAGGAGCTGGCATCTCACTCTCTTTGAATCTTCTTTATCATGCTAAGAGGAGCAGGAAAAAGCAAAAAATTTCAGAATTGCACCTTGCAATGCGGAGAAATTACTGTTTGTGCATTTACAATATTCATTGATATTTGCCATTGAAAAACATCATGTTATTCATATACCAGAAATGTTTGAAGCTACTGACTGAATGAAAGGAGCTGGCATCTCACTCTCTTTGAATCTTCTTTATCATGCTAAAAGGAGCAGGAAAAAGCAAAAAATTTCAGAATTGCACCTTGCAATGCGGATAAATTACTGTTTGTGCATTTACAATATTCATTGATTTTTGCCATTGAAAAACATCATGTTATTCATATACCAGAAATGATTGAAGCTACTGGCTGAATAAAAGGAGCTGGCATCTCACTCTCTTTGAATCTTCTTTATCATGCTAAGAGGAGCAGACAAAAGCAAAAAATTTCAGAATTGCACCTTGCAATGCGGAGAAATTACTGTGTGTGCATTTACAATATTCATTGATTTTTGCCATTGAAAAACATCATGTTATTCATATACCAGAAATGATTGAAGCTACTGACTGAATGAAAGTAGCTGGCATCTCACTCTCTTTGAATCTTCTTTATCATGCTAAGAGGAGCAGGAAAAAGCAAAAAATTTCAGAATTGCACCTTGCAATGCGGAGAAATTACTGTTTGTGCATTTACAATATTCATTTATTTTTCCCATTGAAAAACGTCCAGAAATGATTGAAGCTACTGACTGAATGAAAGGAGCTGTTATCTCACTCTCTTTGAATCTTGTTTATCATGCTAAGAGGAGCAGGAAAAAGCAAAAAATTTCAGAATTGACCTTGCAATGCGGAGAAATTACTGTTTGTGCATTTACAATATTCAATGATTTTTGCCATTGAAAAACATCATGTTATTCATATACCAGAAATGATTGAAGCTACTGACTGAATGAAAGGAGCTGGCATCTCACTCTCTTTGAATCTTCTTTATCATGCTAAGAGGAGCAGGAAAAAGTAAAAAATTTCAGAATTGCACCTTGCAATGCGGAGAAATTACTGTTTGTGCATTTACAATATTCAATGATTTTTGCCATTGAAAAACGTCCAGAAATGATTGAAGCTACTGACTGAACGAAAGGAGCTGGCATCTCACTCTCTTTGAATCTTCTTTATCATGCTAAGAGGAGCAGGAAAAAGCAAAAAATTTCAGAATTGCACCTTGCAATGCGGAGAAATTACTGTTTGTGCATTTACAATATTCATTGATTTTTGCCATTGAAAAACATCATGTTATTCATATACCAGAAATGTTTGAAGCTACTGACTGAATGAAAGGAGCTGGCATCTCACTCTCTTTGAATCTTCTTTATCATGCTAAGAGGAGCAGGAAAAAGCAAAAAATTTCAGAATTGCACCTTGCAATGCGGAGAAATTACTGTTTGTGCATTTACAATATTCATTGATTTTTCCCATTGAAAAACGTCCAGAAATGATTGAAGCTACTGACTGAATGAAAGGAGCTGTTATCTCACTCTCTTTGAATCTTGTTTATCATGCTAAGAGGAGCAGGAAAAAGCAAAAAATTTCAGAATTGACCTTGCAATGCGGAGAAATTACTGTTTGTGCATTTACAATATTCAATGATTTTTGCCATTGAAAAACATCATGTTATTCATATACCAGAAATGATTGAAGCTACTGACTGAATGAAAGGAGCTGGCATCTCACTCTCTTTGAATCTTCTTTATCATGCTAAGAGGAGCAGGAAAAAGTAAAAAATTTCAGAATTGCACCTTGCAATGCGGAGAAATTACTGTTTGTGCATTTACAATATTCAATGATTTTTGCCATTGAAAAACGTCCAGAAATGATTGAAGCTACTGACTGAACGAAAGGAGCTGGCATCTCACTCTCTTTGAATCTTCTTTATCATGCTAAGAGGAGCAGGAAAAAGCAAAAAATTTCAGAATTGCACCTTGCAATGCGGAGAAATTACTGTTTGTGCATTTACAATATTCATTGATTTTTGCCATTGAAAAACATCATGTTATTCATATACCAGAAATGTTTGAAGCTACTGACTGAATGAAAGGAGCTGGCATCTCACTCTCTTTGAATCTTCTTTATCATGCTAAGAGGAGCAGGAAAAAGCAAAAAATTTCAGAATTGCACCTTGCAATGCGGAGAAATTACTGTTTGTGCATTTACAATATTCATTGATTTTTGCCATTGAAAAACGTCCAGAAATGATTGAAGCTACTGACTGAATGAAAGGAGCTGGCATCTCACTCTCTTTGAATCTTCTTTATCATGCTAAGAGGAGCAGGAAAAAGCAAAAAATTTCAGAATTGCACCTTGCAATGCGGAGAAATTACTGTTTGTGCATTTACAATATTCATTGATTTTTGCCATTGAAAAACATCATGTTATTCATATACCAGAAATGTTTGAAGCTACTGACTGAATGAAAGGAGCTGGCATCTCACTCTCTTTGAATCTTCTTTATCATGCTAAGAGGAGCAGGAAAAACCAAAAAATTTCAGAATTACACCTTGCAATGCGGAGAAATTACTGTTTGTGCATTTACAATATTCATTGATTTTTGCCATTGAAAAACGTCCAGAAATGATTGAAGCTACTGACTGAATGAAAGGAGCTGGCATCTCACTCTCTTTGAATCTTCTTTATCATGCTAAGAGGAGCAGGAAAAAGCAAAAAATTTCAGAATTGCACCTTGCAATGCGGAGAAATTACTGTTTGTGCATTTACAATATTCATTGATTTTTCCCATTGAAAAACGTCCAGAAATGATTGAAGCTACTGACTGAATGAAAGGAGCTGTTATCTCACTCTCTTTGAATCTTGTTTATCATGCTAAGAGGAGCAGGAAAAAGCAAAAAATTTCAGAATTGACCTTGCAATGCGGAGAAATTACTGTTTGTGCATTTACAATATTCAATGATTTTTGCCATTGAAAAACATCATGTTATTCATATACCAGAAATGATTGAAGCTACTGACTGAATGAAAGGAGCTGGCATCTCACTCTCTTTGAATCTTCTTTATCATGCTAAGAGGAGCAGGAAAAAGTAAAAAATTTCAGAATTGCACCTTGCAATGCGGAGAAATTACTGTTTGTGCATTTACAATATTCAATGATTTTTGCCATTGAAAAACGTCCAGAAATGATTGAAGCTACTGACTGAACGAAAGGAGCTGGCATCTCACTCTCTTTGAATCTTCTTTATCATGCTAAGAGGAGCAGGAAAAAGCAAAAAATTTCAGAATTGCACCTTGCAATGCGGAGAAATTACTGTTTGTGCATTTACAATATTCATTGATTTTTGCCATTGAAAAACATCATGTTATTCATATACCAGAAATGTTTGAAGCTACTGACTGAATGAAAGGAGCTGGCATCTCACTCTCTTTGAATCTTCTTTATCATGCTAAGAGGAGCAGGAAAAAGCAAAAAATTTCAGAATTGCACCTTGCAATGCGGAGAAATTACTGTTTGTGCATTTACAATATTCATTGATTTTTCCCATTGAAAAACGTCCAGAAATGATTGAAGCTACTGACTGAATGAAAGGAGCTGTTATCTCACTCTCTTTGAATCTTGTTTATCATGCTAAGAGGAGCAGGAAAAAGCAAAAAATTTCAGAATTGACCTTGCAATGCGGAGAAATTACTGTTTGTGCATTTACAATATTCAATGATTTTTGCCATTGAAAAACATCATGTTATTCATATACCAGAAATGATTGAAGCTACTGACTGAATGAAAGGAGCTGGCATCTCACTCTCTTTGAATCTTCTTTATCATGCTAAGAGGAGCAGGAAAAAGTAAAAAATTTCAGAATTGCACCTTGCAATGCGGAGAAATTACTGTTTGTGCATTTACAATATTCAATGATTTTTGCCATTGAAAAACGTCCAGAAATGATTGAAGCTACTGACTGAACGAAAGGAGCTGGCATCTCACTCTCTTTGAATCTTCTTTATCATGCTAAGAGGAGCAGGAAAAAGCAAAAAATTTCAGAATTGCACCTTGCAATGCGGAGAAATTACTGTTTGTGCATTTACAATATTCATTGATTTTTGCCATTGAAAAACATCATGTTATTCATATACCAGAAATGTTTGAAGCTACTGACTGAATGAAAGGAGCTGGCATCTCACTCTCTTTGAATCTTCTTTATCATGCTAAGAGGAGCAGGAAAAAGCAAAAAATTTCAGAATTGCACCTTGCAATGCGGAGAAATTACTGTTTGTGCATTTACAATATTCATTGATTTTTGCCATTGAAAAACGTCCAGAAATGATTGAAGCTACTGACTGAATGAAAGGAGCTGGCATCTCACTCTCTTTGAATCTTCTTTATCATGCTAAGAGGAGCAGGAAAAAGCAAAAAATTTCAGAATTGCACCTTGCAATGCGGAGAAATTACTGTTTGTGCATTTACAATATTCATTGATTTTTGCCATTGAAAAACATCATGTTATTCATATACCAGAAATGTTTGAAGCTACTGACTGAATGAAAGGAGCTGGCATCTCACTCTCTTTGAATCTTCTTTATCATGCTAAGAGGAGCAGGAAAAACCAAAAAATTTCAGAATTGCACCTTGCAATGCGGAGAAATTACTGTTTGTGCATTTACAATATTCATTGATTTTTGCCATTGAAAAACGTCCAGAAATGATTGAAGCTACTGACTGAATGAAAGGAGCTGGCATCTCACTCTCTTTGAATCTTCTTTATCATGCTAAGAGGAGCAGGAAAAAGCAAAAAATTTCAGAATTGCACCTTGCAATGCGGAGAAATTACTGTTTGTGCATTTACAATATTCATTGATTTTTCCCATTGAAAAACGTCCAGAAATGATTGAAGCTACTGACTGAATGAAAGGAGCTGTTATCTCACTCTCTTTGAATCTTGTTTATCATGCTAAGAGGAGCAGGAAAAAGCAAAAAATTTCAGAATTGACCTTGCAATGCGGAGAAATTACTGTTTGTGCATTTACAATATTCAATGATTTTTGCCATTGAAAAACATCATGTTATTCATATACCAGAAATGATTGAAGCTACTGACTGAATGAAAGGAGCTGGCATCTCACTCTCTTTGAATCTTCTTTATCATGCTAAGAGGAGCAGGAAAAAGTAAAAAATTTCAGAATTGCACCTTGCAATGCGGAGAAATTACTGTTTGTGCATTTACAATATTCAATGATTTTTGCCATTGAAAAACGTCCAGAAATGATTGAAGCTACTGACTGAACGAAAGGAGCTGGCATCTCACTCTCTTTGAATCTTCTTTATCATGCTAAGAGGAGCAGGAAAAAGCAAAAAATTTCAGAATTGCACCTTGCAATGCGGAGAAATTACTGTTTGTGCATTTACAATATTCATTGATTTTTGCCATTGAAAAACATCATGTTATTCATATACCAGAAATGTTTGAAGCTACTGACTGAATGAAAGGAGCTGGCATCTCACTCTCTTTGAATCTTCTTTATCATGCTAAGAGGAGCAGGAAAAAGCAAAAAATTTCAGAATTGCACCTTGCAATGCGGAGAAATTACTGTTTGTGCATTTACAATATTCATTGATTTTTGCCATTGAAAAACGTCCAGAAATGATTGAAGCTACTGACTGAATGAAAGGAGCTGGCATCTCACTCTCTTTGAATCTTCTTTATCATGCTAAGAGGAGCAGGAAAAAGCAAAAAATTTCAGAATTGCACCTTGCAATGCGGAGAAATTACTGTTTGTGCATTTACAATATTCATTGATTTTTGCCATTGAAAAACATCATGTTATTCATATACCAGAAATGTTTGAAGCTACTGACTGAATGAAAGGAGCTGGCATCTCACTCTCTTTGAATCTTCTTTATCATGCTAAGAGGAGCAGGAAAAACCAAAAAATTTCAGAATTGCACCTTGCAATGCGGAGAAATTACTGTTTGTGCATTTACAATATTCATTGATTTTTGCCATTGAAAAACGTCCAGAAATGATTGAAGCTACTGACTGAATGAAAGGAGCTGGCATCTCACTCTCTTTGAATCTTCTTTATCATGCTAAGAGGAGCAGGAAAAAGCAAAAAATTTCAGAATTGCACCTTGCAATGCGGAGAAATTACTGTTTGTGCATTTACAATATTCATTGATTTTTGCCATTGAAAAACATCATGTTATTCATATACCAGAAATGTTTGAAGCTACTGACTGAATGAAAGGAGCTGGCATCTCACTCTCTTTGAATCTTCTTTATCATGCTAAGAGGAGCAGGAAAAAGCAAAAAATTTCAGAATTGCACCTTGCAATGCGGAGAAATTACTGTTTGTGCATTTACAATATTCATTGATTTTTGCCATTGAAAAACATCATGTTATTCATATACCAGAAATGTTTGAAGCTACTGACTGAATGAAAGGAGCTGGCATCTCACTCTCTTTGAATCTTCTTTATCATGCTAAGAGGAGCAGGAAAAAGCAAAAAATTTCAGAATTGCACCTTGCAATGCGGAGAAATTACTGTTTGTGCATTTACAATATTCATTGATTTTTACCATTGAAAAACGTCCAGAAATGATTGAAGCTACTGACTGAATGAAAGTAGCTGGCATCTCAGTCTCTTTGAATCTTCTTTATCATGCTAAGAGGAGCAGGAAAAAGCAAAAAATTTCAGACTTGCACCTTGCAATGCGGAGAAATTACTGTTTGTGCATTTACAATATTCATTGATTTTTGCCATTGAAAAACATCATGTTATTCATATACCAGAAATGTTTGAAGCTACTGACTGAATGAAAGGAGCTGGCATCTCACTCTCTTTGAATCTTCTTTATCATGCTAAGAGGAGCAGGAAAAAGCAAAAAATTTCAGAATTGCACCTTGCAATGCGGAGAAATTACTGTTTGTGCATTTACAATATTCATTGATTTTTGCCATTGAAAAACGTCCAGAAATGATTGAAGCTACTGACTGAATGAAAGTAGCTGGCATCTCACGCTCTTTGAATCTTCTTTATCATGCTAAGAGGAGCAGGAAAAAGCAAAAAATTTCAGAATTGCACCTTGCAATGCGGAGAAATTACTGTTTGTGCATTTACAATATTCATTGATTTTTGCCATTGAAAAACGTCCAGAAATGATTGAAGCTACTGACTGAATGAAAGGAGCTGGCATCTCACTCTCTTTGAATCTTGTTTATCATGCTAAGAGGAGCAGGAAAAAGCAAAAAATTTCAGAATTGCACCTTGCAATGCGGAGAAATTACTGTTTGTGCATTTACAATATTCATTGATTTTTGCCATTGAAAAACATTTTATTCATATACCAGAAATGTTTGAAGCTACTGACTGAATGAAAGGAGCTGGCACCTCACTCTCTTTGAATCTTCTTTATCATGCTAAGAGGAGCAGGAAAAAGCAAAAAGTTTCAGAATTGCACCTTGCAATGCGGAGAAATTACTGTTTGTGCATTTACAATATTCATTGATTTTTGCCATTGAAAAACGTCCAGAAATGATTGAAGCTACTGACTGAATGAAAGGAGCTGGCATCTCACTCTCTTTGAATCTTCTTTATCATGCTAAGAGGAGCAGGAAAAAGCAAAAAATTTCAGAATTGCACCTTGCAATGCGGAGAAATTACTGTTTGTGCATTTACAATATTCATTGATTTTTGCCATTGAAAAACATCCAGAAATGATTGAAGCTACTGACTGAATGAAAGGAGCTGGCATCTCACTCTCTTTGAATCTTCTTTATCATGCTAAGAGGAGCAGGAAAAAGCAAATAATTTCAGAATTGCGCCTTGCAATGCGGAGAAATTACTTTTTGTGCATTTACAAAATTCATTGATTTTTGCCATTGAAAAACATCATGTTATCCATTTACCAGAAATGATTGAAGCTACTGAGTGAATGAAAGGAGCTGGCATCTCACTCTCTTTGAATCTTCTTTATCATGCTAAGAGGAGCAGGAAAAAGCAAAAAATTTCAGAATTGCACCTTGCAATGCGGAGAAATTACTGTTTGTGCATTTACAATATTCATTGATTTTTGCCATTGAAAAACATCCAGAAATGATTGAAGCTACTGACTGAATGAAAGGAGCTGGCATCTCACTCTCTTTGAATCTTCTTTATCATGCTAAGAGGAGCAGGAAAAAGCAAAAAATTTCAGAATTGCACCTTGCAATGCGGAGAAATTACTGTTTGTGCATTTACAATATTCATTGAATTTTGCCATTGAAAAACATCATGTTATTCATATACCAGAAATGATTGAAGCTACTGACTGAATGAAAGGAGCTGGCATCTCACTCTCTTTGAATCTTCTTTATCATGCTAAGAGGAGCAGGAAAAAGTAAAAAATTTCAGAATTGCACCTAGCAATGCGGAGAAATTACTGTTTGTGCATTTACAATATTCAATGATTTTTGCCATTGAAAAACGTCCAGAAATGATTGAAGCTACTGACTGAACGAAAGGAGCTGGCATCTCACTCTCTTTGAATCTTCTTTATCATGCTAAGAGGAGCAGGAAAAAGCAAAAAATTTCAGAATTGCACCTTGCAATGCGGAGAAATTACTGTTTGTGCATTTACAATATTCATTGATTTTTGCCTTTGAAAAACATCATGTTATTCATATACCAGAAATGTTTGAAGCAACTGACTGAATGAAAGGAGCTGGCATCTCACTCTCTTTGAATCTTCTTTATCATGCTAAGAGGAGCAGGAAAAAGCAAAAAATTTCAGAATTGCACCTTGCAATGCGGAGAAATTACTGTTTGTGCATTTACAATATTCATTGATTTTTGCCATTGAACAACGTCCAGAAATGATTGAAGCTACTGACTGAATGAAAGGAGCAGGCATCTCACTCTCTTTGAATCTTCTTTATCATGCTAAGAGGAGCAGGAAAAAGCAAAAAATTTCAGAATTGCACCTTGCAATGCGGAGAAATTACTGTTTGTGCATTTACAATATTCATTGATTTTTGCCATTGAAAAACATCATGTTATTCATATACCAGAAATGTTTGAAGCTACTGACTGAATGAAAGGAGCTGGCATCTCACTCTCTTTGAATCTTCTTTATCATGCTAAGAGGAGCAGGAAAAAGCAAAAAATTTCAGAATTGCACCTTGCAATGCGGATAAATTACTGTTTGTGCATTTACAATATTCATTGATTTTTGCCATTGAAAAACATCATGTTATTCATATACCAGAAATGATTGAAGCTACTGACTGAATGAAAGGAGCTGGCATCTCATTCTCTTTGAATCTTCTTTATCATGCTAAGAGGAGCAGGAAAAAGCAAAAAATTTCAGAATTGCACCTTGCAATGCGGAGAAATTACTGTTTGTGCATTTACAATATTCATTGATTTTTGCCATTGAAAAACATCCAGAAATGATTGAAGCTACTGACTGAATGAAAGGAGCTGGCATCTCACTCTCTTTGAATCTTCTTTATCATGCTAAGAGGAGCAGGAAAAAGCAAAAAATTTCAGAATTGCACCTTGCAATGCGGAGAAATTACTGTTTGTGCATTTACAATATTCATTGATTTTTGCCATTGTAAAACATCATGTTATTCATATACCAGAAATGATTGAAGCTACTGACTGAATGAAAGGAGCTGGCATCTCACTCTCTTTGAATCTTCTTTATCATGCTAAGAGGAGCAGGAAAAAGTAAAAAATTTCAGAATTGCACCTTGCAATGCGGAGAAATTACTGTTTGTGCATTTACAATATTCAATGATTTTTGCCATTGAAAAACGTCCAGAAATGATTGAAGCTACTGACTGAACGAAAGGAGCTGGCATCTCACTCTCTTTGAATCTTCTTTATCATGCTAAGAGGAGCAGGAAAAAGCAAAAAATTTCAGAATTGCACCTTGCAATGCGGAGAAATTACTGTTTGTGCATTTACAATATTCATTGATTTTTGCCATTGAAAAACATCATGTTATTCATATACCAGAAATGTTTGAAGCTACTGACTGAATGAAAGGAGCTGGCATCTCACTCTCTTTGAATCTTCTTTATCATGCTAAGAGGAGCAGGAAAAAGCAAAAAATTTCAGAATTGCACCTTGCAATGCGGAGAAATTACTGTTTGTGCATTTACAATATTCATTGATTTTTGCCATTGAAAAACGTCCAGAAATGATTGAAGCTACTGACTGAATGAAAGGAGCTGGCATCTCACTCTCTTTGAATCTTCTTTATCATGCTAAGAGGAGCAGGAAAAAGCAAAAAATTTCAGAATTGCACCTTGCAATGCGGAGAAATTACTGTTTGTGCATTTACAATATTCATTGATTTTTGCCATTGAAAAACGTCCAGAAATGATTGAAGCTACTGACTGAATGAAAGGAGCAGGCATCTCACTCTCTTTGAATCTTCTTTATCATGCTAAGAGGAGCAGGAAAAAGCAAAAAATTTCAGAATTGCACCTTGCAATGCGGAGAAATTACTGTTTGTGCATTTACAATACTCATTGATTTTTGCCATTGAAAAACATCATGTTATTCATATACCAGAAATATTTGAAGCTACTGACTGAATGAAAGGAGCTGGCATCTCACTCTCTTTGAATCTTCTTTATCATGCTAAGAGGAGCAGGAAAAAGCAAAAAATTTCAGAATTGCACCTTGCAATGCGGATAAATTACTGTTTGTGCATTTACAATATTCATTGATTTTTGCCATTGAAAAACATCATGTTATTCATGTACCAGAAATGATTGAAGCTACTGACTGAATGAAAGGAGCTGGCATCTCACTCTCTTTGAATCTTCTTTATCATGCTAAGAGGAGCAGGAAAAAGCAAAAAATTTCAGAATTGCACCTTGCAATGCGGATAAATTACTGTTTGTGCATTTACAATATTCATTGATTTTTGCCATTGAAAAACATAATGTTATTCATATACCAGAAATGATTGAAGCTACTGACTGAATGAAAGGAGCTGGCATCTCACTCTCTTTGAATCTTCTTTATCATGCTAAGAGGAGCAGGAAAAAGCAAAAAATTTCAGAATTGCACCTTGCAATGCGGAGAAATTACTGTTTGTGCATTTACAATATTCATTGATTTTTGCCATTGAAAAACATCATGTTATTCATATACCAGAAATGATTGAAGCTACTGACTGAATGAAAGGAGCTGGCATCTCACTCTCTTTGAATCTTCTTTATCATGCTAAGAGGAGCAGAAAAAAGCAAAAAATTTCAGAATTGCACCTTGCAATGCGGAGAAATTACTGTTTGTGCATTTACAATATTCATTGATTTTTGCAATTGAAATACGTCCAGAAATGATTGAAGCTACTGACTGAATGAAAGGAGCTGGCATCTCACTCTCTTTGAATCTTCTTTATCATGCTAAGAGGAGCAGGAAAAAGCAAAAAATTTCAGAATTGCACCTTGCAATGCGGAGAAATTACTGTTTGTGCATTTACAATATTCATTGATTTTTGCCATTGAAAAACGTCCAGAAATGATTGAAGCTACTGACTGAATGAAAGGAGCTGGCATCTCACTCTCTTTGAATCTTGTTTATCATGCTAAGAGGAGCAGGAAAAAGCAAAAAATTTCAGAATTGCACCTTGCAATGCGGAGAAATTACTGTTTGTGCATTTACAATATTCATTGATTTTTGCCATTGAAAAACATCATGTTATTCATATACCAGAAATGATTGAAGCTACTGACTGAATGAAAGGAGCTGGCATCTCACTCTCTTTGAATCTTCTTTATCATGCTAAGAGGAGCAGGAAAAAGTAAAAAATTTCAGAATTGCACCTTGCAATGCGGAGAAATTACTGTTTGTGCATTTACAATATTCAATGATTTTTGCCATTGAAAAACGTCCAGAAATGATTGAAGCTACTGACTGAACGAAAGGAGCTGGCATCTCACTCTCTTTGAATCTTCTTTATCATGCTAAGAAGAGCAGGAAAAAGCAAAAAATTTCAGAATTGCACCTTGCAATGCGGAGAAATTACTGTTTGTGCATTTACAATATTCATTGATTTTTGCCATTGAAAAACGTCCAGAAATGTTTGAAGCTACTGACTGAATGAAAGGAGCTGGCATCTCACTCTCTTTGAATCTTCTTTATCATGCTAGGATTAGCAGGAAAAAGCAAAAAATTTCAGAATTGCACCTTGCAATGTGGAGATATTACTGTTTGTGCATTTACAATATTCATTGATTTTTGCCATTGAAAAACATGTTTTTCATATACCAGAAATGTTTGAAGCTACTGACTGAATGAAAGGAGCTGGCATCTCACTCTCTTTGAATCTTCTTTATCATGCTAGGATTAACAGGAAAAAGCAAAAAATTTCAGAATTGCACCTTGCAATGTGGAGATATTACTGTTTGTGCATTTACAATATTCATTGATTTTTGCCATTGAAAAACGTCCAGAAATGTTTGATGCTACTGACTGAATGAAAGGAGCTGGCATCTCACTCTCTTTGAATCTTCTTTATCATGCTAGGATTAACAGGAAAAAGCAAAAAATTTCAAAATTGCACCTTGCAATGTGGAGATATTACTGTTTGTGCATTTACAATATTCATTGATTTTTGCCATTGAAAAACATGTTTTTCATATACCAGAAATGTTTGAAGCTACTGACTGAATGAAAGGAGCTGGCATCTCACTCTCTTTGAATCTTCTTTATCATGCTAGGATTAGCAGGAAAAAGCAAAAAATTTCAGAATTGCACCTTGCAATGTGGAGATATTACTGTTTGTGCATTTACAATATTCATTGATTTTTGCCATTGAAAAACATGTTTTTCATATACCAGAAATGTTTGAAGCTACTGACTGAATGAAAGGAGCTGGCATCTCACTCTCTTTGAATCTTCTTTATCCTGCTAGGATTAGCAGGAAAAAGCAAAAAATTTCAGAATTGCACCTTGCAATGTGGAGATATTACTGTTTGTGCATTTACAATATTCACTGAATTTTTGCCATTGAAAAACGTCAGAAATGTTTGAAGCTACTGACTGAAAGAAAGGAGTTGGCATCTCACTCTCTTTGAATCTTCTTTATCATGCTAGGATTAGCAGGAAAAAGCAAAAAATTTCAGAATTGCACCTTGCAATGTGGAGATATTACTGTTTGTGCATTTACAATATTCATTGATTTTTGCCATTGAAAAACATCATGTTATTCATATACCAGAAATGTTTGAAGCTACTGACTGAATGAAAGGAGCTGGCATCTCACTCTATTTGAATCTTCTTTATCATGCTAGGATTAACAGGAAAAAGCAAAAAAATTCAGAATTGCACCTTGCAATGTGGAGATATTACTGTTTGTGCATTTACAATATTCATTGATTTTTGCCATTGAAAAACGTCCAGAAATGTTTGAAGCTACTGACTGAATGAAAGGAGCTGGCATCTCACTCTCTTTGAATCTTCTTTATCATGCTAGGATTAGCAGGAAAAAGCAAAAAATTTCAGAATTGCACCTTGCAATGTGGAGATATTACTGTTTGTGCATTTACAATATTCATTGATTTTTGCCATTGAAAAACGTTTTTCATATACCAGAAATGTTTGAAGCTACTGACTGAATGAAAGGAGCTGGCATCTCACTCTCTTTGAATCTTCTTTATCATGCTAAGAGGAGCAGGAAAAAGCAAAAAATTTCAGAATTGCACCTTGCAATGCGGAGAAATTACTGTTTGTGCATTTACAATATTCATTGATTTTTGCCATTGAAAAACATCATGTTATTCATATACCAGAAATGATTGAAGCTACTGACAATGAAAGGAGCTGGCATCTCACTCTCTTTGAATCTTCTTTATCATGCTAAGAGGAGCAGGAAAAAGCAAAAAATTTCAGAATTGCACCTTGCAATGCGGAGAAATTACTGTTTGTGCATTTACAATATTCATTGATTTTTGCAATTGAAATACGTCCAGAAATGATTGAAGCTACTGACTGAATGAAAGGAGCTGGCATCTCACTCTCTTTGAATCTTCTTTATCATGCTAAGAGGAGCAGGAAAAAGCAAAAAATTTCAGAATTGCACCTTGCAATGCGGAGAAATTACTGTTTGTGCATTTACAATATTCATTGATTTTTGCCATTGAAAAACGTCCAGAAATGATTGAAGCTACTGACTGAATGAAAGGAGCTGGCATCTCACTCTCTTTGAATCTTGTTTATCATGCTAAGAGGAGCAGGAAAAAGCAAAAAATTTCAGAATTGCACCTTGCAATGCGGAGAAATTACTGTTTGTGCATTTACAATATTCATTGATTTTTGCCATTGAAAAACATCATGTTATTCATATACCAGAAATGATTGAAGCTACTGACTGAATGAAAGGAGCTGGCATCTCACTCTCTTTGAATCTTCTTTATCATGCTAAGAGGAGCAGGAAAAAGTAAAAAATTTCAGAATTGCACCTTGCAATGCGGAGAAATTACTGTTTGTGCATTTACAATATTCAATGATTTTTGCCATTGAAAAACGTCCAGAAATGATTGAAGCTACTGACTGAACGAAAGGAGCTGGCATCTCACTCTCTTTGAATCTTCTTTATCATGCTAAGAGGAGCAGGAAAAAGCAAAAAATTTCAGAATTGCACCTTGCAATGCGGAGAAATTACTGTTTGTGCATTTACAATATTCATTGATTTTTGCCATTGAAAAACGTCCAGAAATGTTTGAAGCTACTGACTGAATGAAAGGAGCTGGCATCTCACTCTCTTTGAATCTTCTTTATCATGCTAGGATTAGCAGGAAAAAGCAAAAAATTTCAGAATTGCACCTTGCAAAGTGGAGATATTACTGTTTGTGCATTTACAATATTCATTGATTTTTGCCATTGAAAAACATGTTTTTCATATACCAGAAATGTTTGAAGCTACTGACTGAATGAAAGGAGCTGGCATCTCACTCTCTTTGAATCTTCTTTATCATGCTAGGATTAACAGGAAAAAGCAAAAAATTTCAGAATTGCACCTTGCAATGTGGAGATATTACTGTTTGTGCATTTACAATATTCATTGATTTTTGCCATTGAAAAACGTCCAGAAATGTTTGATGCTACTGACTGAATGAAAGGAGCTGGCATCTCACTCTCTTTGAATCTTCTTTATCATGCTAGGATTAGCAGGAAAAAGAAAAAATTTCAGAATTGCACCTTGCAATGTGGAGATATTACTGTTTGTGCATTTACAATATTCATTGATTTTTGCCATTGAAAAACATGTTTTTCATATACCAGAAATGTTTGAAGCTACTGACTGAATGAAAGGAGCTGGCATCTCACTCTCTTTGAATCTTCTTTATCATGCTAGGATTAACAGGAAAAAGCAAAAAATTTCAGAATTGCACCTTGCAATGTGGAGATATTACTGTTTGTGCATTTACAATATTCATTGATTTTTGCCATTGAAAAACATGTTTTTCATATACCAGAAATGTTTGAAGCTACTGACTGAATGAAAGGAGCTGGCATCTCACTCTCTTTGAATCTTCTTTATCATGCTAGGATTAGCAGGAAAAAGCAAAAAATTTCAGAATTGCACCTTGCAATGTGGAGATATTACTGTTTGTGCATTTACAATATTCATTGATTTTTGCCATTGAAAAACATGTTTTTCATATACCAGAAATGTTTGAAGCTACTGACTGAATGAAAGGAGCTGGCATCTCACTCTCTTTGAATCTTCTTTATCCTGCTAGGATTAGCAGGAAAAAGCAAAAAATTTCAGAATTGCACCTTGCAATGTGGAGATATTACTGTTTGTGCATTTACAATATTCATTGATTTTTGCCATTGAAAAACGTCCAGAAATGTTTGAAGCTACTGACTGAAAGAAAGGAGTTGGCATCCCACTCTCTTTGAATCTTCTTTATCATGCTAGGATTAGCAGGAAAAAGCAAAAAATTTCAGAATTGCACCTTGCAATGTGGAGATATTACTGTTTGTGCATTTACAATATTCATTGATTTTTGCTATTGAAAAACATCATGTTATTCATATACCAGAAATGTTTGAAGCTACTGACTGAATGAAAGGAGCTGGCATCTCACTCTCTTTGAATCTTCTTTATCATGCTAGGATTAGCAGGAAAAAGCAAAAAATTTCAGAATTGCACCTTGCAATGTGGAGATATTACTGTTTGTGCATTTACAATATTCATTGATTTTTGCCATTGAAAAACGTTTTTCATATACCAGAAATGTTTGAAGCTACTGACTGAATGAAAGGAGCTGGCATCTCACTCTCTTTGAATCTTCTTTATCATGCTAGGATTAGCAGGAAAAAGCAAAAAATTTCAGAATTGCACCTTGCAATGTGGAGATATTACTGTTTGTGCATTTACAATATTCATTGATTTTTGCCATTGAAAAACATGTTTTTCATATACCAGAAATGTTTGAAGCTACTGACTGAATGAAAGGAGCTGGCATCTCACTCTCTTTGAATCTTCTTTATCATGCTAGGATTAGCAGGAAAAAGCAAAAAATTTCAGAATTGCACCTTGCAATGTGGAGATATTACTGTTTGTGCATTTACAATATTCATTGATTTTTGCCATTGAAAAACATGTTTTTCATATACCAGAAATGTTTGAAGCTACTGACTGAATGAAAGGAGCTGGCATCTCACTCTCTTTGAATTTTCTTTATCATGCTAGGATTAGCAGGAAAAAGCAAAAAATTTCAGAATTGCACCTTGCAATGTGGAGATATTACTGTTTGTGCATTTACAATATTCATTGATTTTTGCCATTGAAAAACGTTTTTCATATACCAGAAATGTTTGAAGCTACTGACTGAATGAAAGGAGCTGGCATCTCACTCTCTTTGAATCTTCTTTATCATGCTAGGATTAACAGGAAAAAGCAAAAAATTTCAGAATTGCACCTTGCAATGTGGAGATATTACTGTTTGTGCATTTACAATATTCATTGATTTTTGCCATTGAAAAACGTCCAGAAATGTTTGAAGATACTGACTGAATGAAAGGAGCTGGCATCTCACTCTCTTTGAATCTTCTTTATCATGCTAGGATTAGCAGGAAAAAGCAAAAAATTTCAGAATTGCACCTTGCAATGTGGAGATATTACTGTTTGTGCATTTACAATATTCATTGATTTTTGCCATTGAAAAACATGTTTTTCATATACCAGAAATGTTTGAAGCTACTGACTGAATGAAAGGAGCTGGCATCTCACTCTCTTTGAATCTTCTTTATCATGCTAGGATTAGCAGGAAAAAGCAAAAAATTTCAGAATTGCACCTTGCAATGTGGAGATATTACTGTTTGTGCATTTACAATATTCATTGATTTTTGCCATTGAAAAACATGTTTTTCATATACCAGAAATGCTTGAAGCTACTGACTGAATGAAAGGAGCTGGCATCTCACTCTTTGAATCTTCTTTATCCTGCTAGGATTAGCAGGAAAAAGCAAAAAATTTCAGAATTGCACCTTGCAATGTGGAGATATTACTGTTTGTGCATTTACAATATTCATTGATTTTTGCCATTGAAAAACATCCAGAAATGTTTGAAGCTACTGACTGAATGAAAGGAGCTGGCATCTCACTCTCTTTGAATTTTCTTTATCATGCTAGGATTAGCAGGAAAAAGCAAAAAATTTCAGAATTGCACCTTGCAATGTGGAGATATTACTGTTTGTGCATTTACAATATTCATTGATTTTTGCCATTGAAAAACGTCCAGAAATGTTTGAAGCTACTGACTGAATGAAAGGAGCTGGCATCTCACTCTCTTTGAATCTTCTTTATCATGCTAGGATTAGCAGGAAAAAGCAAAAAATTTCAGAATTGCACCTTGCAATGTGGAGATATTACTGTTTGTGCATTTACAATATTCATTGATTTTTGCCATTGAAAAACATCATGTTATTCATATACCAGAAATGTTTGAAGCTACTGACTGAATGAAAGGAGCTGGCATCTCACTCTCTTTGAATCTTCTTTATCATGCTAGGATTAACAGGAAAAAGCAAAAAATTTCAGAATTGCACCTTGCAATGTGGAGATATTACTGTTTGTGCATTTACAATATTCATTGATTTTTGCCATTGAAAAACGTCCAGAAATGTTTGAAGCTACTGACTGAATGAAAGGAGCTGGCATCTCACTCTCTTTGAATCTTTATCATGCTAGGATTAGCAGGAAAAAGCAAAAAATTTCAGAATTGCACCTTGCAATGTGGAAATACTACTGTTTGTGCATTTACAATGTTCATTGATTTTTGCCATTGAAAAACATGTTTTTCATATACCAGAAATGTTTGAAGCTACTGACTGAATGAAAGGAGCTGGCATCTCACTCTCTTTGAATCTTCTTTATCATGCTAGGATTAGCAGGAAAAAGCAAAAAATTTCAGAATTGCACCTTGCAATGTGGAGATATTACTGTTTGTGCATTTACAATATTCATTGATTTTTGCCATTGAAAAACATGTTTTTCATATACCAGAAATGTTTGAAGCTACTGACTGAATGAAAGGAGCTGGCATCTCACTCTCTTTGAATCTTCTTTATCATGCTAGGATTAGCAGGAAAAAGCAAAAAATTTCAGAATTGCACCTTGCAATGTGGAGATATTACTGTTTGTGCATTTACAATATTCATTGATTTTTGCCATTGAAAAACATGTTTTTCATATACCAGAAATGTTTGAAGCTACTGACTGAATGAAAGGAGCTGGCATCTCACTCTCTTTGAATCTTCTTTATCATGCTAGGATTAACAGGAAAAAGCAAAAAATTTCAGAATTGCACCTTGCAATGTGGAGATATTACTGTTTGTGCATTTACAATATTCATTGATTTTTGCCATTGAAAAACATCCAGAAATGTTTGAAGCTACTGACTGAATGAAAGGAGCTGGCATCTCACTCTCTTTGAATCTTCTTTATCATGCTAGGATTAGCAGGAAAAAGCAAAAAATTTCAGAATTGCACCTTGCAATGTGGAGATATTACTGTTTGTGCATTTACAATATTCATTGATTTTTGCCATTGAAAAACATGTTTTTCATATACCAGAAATGTTTGAAGCTACTGATTGAATGAAAGGAGCTGGCATCTCACTCTCTTTGAATCTTCTTTATCATGCTAGGATTAGCAGGAAAAAGCAAAAAATTTCAGAATTGCACCTTGCAATGTGGAGATATTACTGTTTGTGCATTTACAATATTCATTGATTTTTGCCATTGAAAAACATGTTTTTCATATACCAGAAATGTTTGAAGCTACTGACTGAATGAAAGGAGCTGGCATCTCACTCTCTTTGAATCTTCTTTATCCTGCTAGGATTAGCAGGAAAAAACAAAAAATTTCAGAATTGCACCTTGCAATGTGGAGATATTACTGTTTGTGCATTTACAATATTCATTGATTTTTGCCATTGAAAAACATGTTTTTCATATACCAGAAATGTTTGAAGCTACTGACTGAATGAAAGGAGCTGGCATCTCACTCTCTTTGAATCTTCTTTATCATGCTAGGATTAGCAGGAAAAAGCAAAAAATTTCAGAATTGCACCTTGCAATGTGGAGATATTACTGTTTGTGCATTTACAATATTCATTGATTTTTGCCATTGAAAAACATGTTTTTCATATACCAGGAATGTTTGAAGCTACTGACTGAATGAAAGGAGCTGGCATCTCACTCTCTTTGAATCTTCTTTATCCTGCTAGGATTAGCAGGAAAAAGCAAAAAATTTCAGAATTGCACCTTGCAATGTGGAGATATTACTGTTTGTGCATTTACAATATTCATTGATTTTTGCCATTGAAAAACGTCCAGAAATGTTTGAAGCTACTGACTGAATGAAAGGAGCTGGCATCTCACTCTCTTTGAATCTTCTTTATCATGCTAGGATTAGCAGGAAAAAGCAAAAAATTTCAGAATTGCACCTTGCAATGTGGAGATATTACTGTTTGTGCATTTACAATATTCATTGATTTTTGCCATTGAAAAACGTTTTTCATATACCAGAAATGTTTGAAGCTACTGACTGAATGAAAGGAGCTGGCATCTCACTCTCTTTGAATCTTCTTTATCATGCTAGGATTAGCAGGAAAAAGCAAAAAATTTCAGAATTGCACCTTGCAATGTGGAGATATTACTGTTTGTGCATTTACAATATTCATTGATTTTTGCCATTGAAAAACATGTTTTTCATATACCAGAAATGTTTGAAGCTACTGACTGAATGAAAGGAGCTGGCATCTCACTCTCTTTGAATCTTCTTTATCATGCTAGGATTAGCAGGAAAAAGCAAAAAATTTCAGAATTGCACCTTGCAATGTGGAGATATTACTGTTTGTGCATTTACAATATTCATTGATTTTTGCCATTGAAAAACATGTTTTTCATATACCAGAAATGTTTGAAGCTACTGACTGAATGAAAGGAGCTGGTATCTCACTCTCTTTGAATCTTCTTTATCATGCTAGGATTAGCAGGAAAAAGCAAAAAAATTTCAGAATTGCACCTTGCAATGTGGAGATATTACTGTTTGTGCATTTACAATATTCATTGATTTTTGCCATTGAAAAACATGTTTTTCATATACCAGAAATGTTTGAAGCTACTGACTGAATGAAAGGAGCTGGCATCTCACTCTCTTTGAATCTTCTTTATCATGCTAGGATTAGCAGGAAAAAGCAAAAAATTTCAGAATTGCACCTTGCAATGTGGAGATATTAATGTTTGTGCATTTACAATATTCATTGATTTTTGCCATTGAAAAACGTCCAGAAATGTTTGAAGCTACTGACTGAATGAAAGGAGCTGGCATCTCACTCTCTTTGAATCTTCTTTATCATGCTAGGATTAACAGGAAAAAGCAAAAAATTTCAGAATTGCACCTTGCAATGTGGAGATATTACTGTTTGTGCATTTACAATATTCATTGATTTTTGCCATTGAAAAACGTCCAGAAATGTTTGAAGCTACTGACTGAATGAAAGGAGCTGGCATCTCACTCTCTTTGAATCTTCTTTATCATGCTAGGATTAGCAGGAAAAAGCAAAAAATTTCAGAATTGCACCTTGCAATGTGGAAATATTACTGTTTGTGCATTTACAATATTCATTGATTTTTGCCATTGAAAAACATGTTTTTTATATACCAGAAATGTTTGAAGCTACTGACTGAATGAAAGGAGCTGGCATCTCACTCTCTTTGAATCTTCTTTATCATGCTAGGATTAGCAGGAAAAAGCAAAAAATTTCAGAATTGCACCTTGCAATGTGGAGATATTACTGTTTGTGCATTTACAATATTCATTGATTTTTGCCATTGAAAAACGTTTTTCATATACCAGAAATGTTTGAAGCTACTGACTGAATGAAAGGAGCTGGCATCTCACTCTCTTTGAATCTTCTTTATCATGCTAGGATTAACAGGAAAAAGCAAAAAATTTCAGAATTGCACCTTGCAATGTGGAGATATTACTGTTTGTGCATTTACAATATTCATTGATTTTTGCCATTGAAAAACATGTTTTTCATATACCAGAAATGTTTGAAGCTACTGACTGAATGAAAGGAGCTGGCATCTCACTCTCTTTGAATCTTTATCATGCTAGGATTAGCAGGAAAAAGCAAAAAATTTCAGAATTGCACCTTGCAATGTGGAGATATTACTGTTTGTGCATTTACAATATTCATTGATTTTTGCCATTGAAAAACATGTTTTTCATATACCAGAAATGTTTGAAGCTACTGACTGAATGAAAGGAGCTGGCATCTCACTCTCTTTGAATCTTCTTTATCATGCTAGGATTAGCAGGAAAAAGCAAAAAATTTCAGAATTGCACTTTGCAATGTGGAGATATTACTGTTTGTGCATTTACAATATTCATTGATTTTGTTATGTTCTGCTACCAAAGCTAAGGAAAGAGAGGAGATCTGTCCCTACTATAAGACTCAGCTGAATCCCTACGATGTAACAGGGAACCTGATCCTGCGATCAGACCTGCTAAAGTCCTAATCTAGTCTGTACGGAGACCTATAGATTTGGGGAGGGAATCCCTACAAGTACTAAGGACTGGGAGGAATATGGGACACCTCCTAACAGAAATAGCAGCAGACAGACGAACAAACAAAATAGATAGAACCTAGAGGTCCGTAGACCAAGCAAACTAACAGAGTTAGATACAGAGCACAGGCTAGCTAGAAAGTAGATATACAATGAAGTCCAGCAAAGCCAGAAGGGCGGAGCAGGATTAAATAGGCCAACAAGGTCATGTGACCAGCAAAGGAAAAAAAACCTAACAGCAAGGTTCTAACAGTACCCCCCCTTCTAAGAGGATCCTCCGGATCCCCTAGGACCAGGCTTATCAGGAAATCTCCTGTGAAACGCTCTGATAAGTCTGGACGCGGAAACATCATCTGACCTCACCCAAGAGTTATCCTCGGGTCCGAAACCTTTCCAGGCCACAAGATACTGCAAACTACCTCTATACCGTCTAGAGTCAAGGATGCGAGAAATTTCATATTCCCCGTCCTCCACCACCGGAGGAACAGAGGCAGAGGCGTCACCATCCGACACAACAGCTTTTTTTAACAGAGAGACATGAAAGACTGGATTAATTCTCCAGGAGGTAGGAACCTCCAACCTAACAGCAGATTGGTTGACAACCTGAAGCACCTTAAAGGGCCCTACAAACTTGGGACCCAATTTCTTAGAAGGAATCCTCAACCGCAGATTCCTAGAGGACAACCAAACCATGTCACCAACAGCGAACAAAACCTCCTGTCGTTTCCTATCAAAGTAGTCTTTAGATTTTCTGTTGGCCTCCTGAAGATTACCACGCACATCCGTCCAAACTCTTTCCAAATCACCGGAAAAATTCTCCTCCTCAGGCACGGCAGATCCCAACTTGGAGAACGACCCAAACGACGGATGTCTCCCAGAACAACAAAAAAAAGGCGAACAACCAGCAGAAGAAGATGTATGATTGTTCAGAGCAAATTCGGCAAGTGGCAGAAACTCAGACCACCCCTCTTGATTGTCTGCCACAAAACAACGCAAGAACTGCTCAACATCCTGGTTTTTCCTTTCTGTCTGGCCATTAGATTCAGGATGATATCCGGACGAAAACGACAAATGAATTCCCAACCTGTCACAAAAGGCACGCCAAAAACGAGCCACGAACTGAGGACCCCTATCAGAAACAATGTCAGTAGGAACGCCATGAAGTCTGACAATTTCCTTGACAAAGGCCTTAGCGAGAGTTTTAGCGCAGGGCAGTTTGACGAAGGGAACCAAGTGACACATCTTGCTAAAACGGTCCACGACCACCCAGATGACAGTAAAACCCTCAGAGGGGGGAAGGTCAGTTATAAAGTCCATAGCCAAATGTGTCCAAGGAGCACTGGGGACCTCCAAAGGACAAAGCAACCCCGCAGCAGGAGTATGTGAGGACTTAGATCTAGCACATATAGTACATTGGCGCACCCACTTAATGACTTCCTTCTGCCATCCAGGCCACCAAAAACTGCGACCCACCAGTCTCTTGGTCTCAGAGATTCCGGGATGACCTGCCAACCGAGATTCGTGACACTCAACAAACAAATCTCTCCTAAAGGTCCCAGGCACAAACAACCTCCCATGAGGAGTGTTAGATGGGGCATTCTCCTGAGCTTTAAGAATCTCATCTTCCAAAACGGAGTCTAAAGCAGCTATCACAACACCTTCTTGTAAAATGTTTTCCTCTTTCTCAGCACCGACTATGGGAGAAAAACTGCGAGACAAGGCATCCGCCTTAACATTCTTAGTACCAGGGATGTAAGTAACGGAGAAATTAAACCGCGAGAAAAACAGTGCCCACCTAGCCTGACGGGCATTCAGGCGCTTGGCAGCGTCAAGATATATCAGATTTTTATGATCCGTAAGAACCTGAACGGGAAATTCCGCACCTTCCAAGAAGTGGCGCCAGTGTTCAAATGCGAGTTTAATAGCCAATAATTCCCGATTACCAATATCGTAATTCAATTCAGTCTCCGAAAATTTTTTTGAAAAAAATGCACAGGGATGTAATCCATCCCCGTTATCCTGAGACAATACTGCGCCAACCCCCACAGAGGAAGCATCAACCTCAACCAAAAACGGCCTAGTAACATCAGGCTGCATAAGGATGGGAGCAGAGGTGAACCTCTCCTTGAGATACACAAAAGCTTCAATGGCCTCAGAAGACCACTGAACCGCATCAGCACCTTTCCTGGTGAGATCAGTCAGAGGTTTGACAATACTAGAAAAATTTTTTATGAATTTTCTATAGTAATTGGCGAAACCCAAAAACCTCTGTATTGATTTCAAACCAATAGGCCTAGGCCATTCCTGCACAGCCTGAACCTTAACCGGATCCATCTCAAAACCTTTGCTGGAGATAATGTAGCCCAAAAAACTAATTCTCTGTACAGCGAACTCACATTTCTCCAGCTTAGCAAAAAGCGAATTGTCCATTAATAACTGTAATACCTCACGCACGCTCCGCCAATGAGACTCCAGATCTGGCGAATAAATCAAAATGTCATCCAAATACACAACCACATTTTTACCGATCAAAGGTCTAAGGATGTCATTAATCAGATTCTGAAAAAATGCAGGAGCATTAGTAAGACCAAAAGGCATAACCAGATTCTCAAAATGACCCACAGGAGTGTTAAAAGCAGTCTTCCATTCATCACCCTCCTTCATGCGCAACAGATTGTATGCCCCCTTAAGGTCAATTTTAGAGAACCACTTGGCCCCCAATAACTGGTTAAACAGATCAGGAATCAATGGCAGTGGGTAAGGATTGCGTACCGTAATTTTGTTAATCTCACGAAAATCCAGACAAGGACGTAAACCGCCGTCCTTTTTTTTTACAAAAAAAAATCCAACCGCCACAGGAGACTTAGAGGGCCTAATGTGACCGGCGGCCAAACTTGTCTGTATGTATTCCTCCAAAGCCTTCCTCTCAGGAATAGTAAGGTTAAATAAACGACTTTTAGGAAGAGTCGCTCCAGGGACAAATTCAATAGAACAATCATAGTCTCTATGGGGAGGCAAAACCTGCGATTCTTTCTCAGAAAAAACTCTCCAAAAATCCTGAATAGGAACAGGCAATTCTCCCCTATCCAAAGCTGCAATACGCCCGTTACAACACTTGTCATAACATTTATGGCTCCAGGATTTAATTTCACTGGTAGACCAATCCAGTACAGGATTGTGAAATTTTAACCAGGGCAAACCCAATATTACTGGAGAAGGCAAGTTATTCAACACTACCAAATCCAATTTCTCATGGTGAACACCATTAATAGTGAGAGGAAATTCACTGACCTTGAGAGTAATATTCTTCAAAGGGGAGCCATCCACAGAAACCACAGCAATGGGGGATGATAAAGGTTCAGGTTTTAAATTGAGTTTTTCCACGAATCCCCCATCAATAACATTCAGTGTAGACCCGCAATCAACAAACACCCGAAATTCCATTAATTTTTCCTGAGCAATCGTGGAAGCAGCTAAAAATATACCCTTGGAATTTAAACAGGCAATACGGGCGTGACTGACCATTTTTTTTTCTTTCTTCATACGAAGCTCACAGCCTTTAATCAAATGACCAGATTTTCCACAATAGAAACACAAGCCTTCTGAAAAACGACGGTGTTTTTCTTGAGAGCGAGGTGCCACCGATCCAATCTCCATCGGTTCACCACTGTTAGTACACACATTATCATAACCAGAAACTGACATAGCAGAGGATTTGCTCTCATTAACCCTAGCACGCAGTCTTCTGTCCACCCGTATAGCTAATTGCATAGCCTGTTGCAAATCCTCAGGTGTAGGATAAGCAATTAGCAGGTCTTTAACCTTTTCACTGAGCCCAGCAAGAAATAGACTTTTCAGAGCAGAATCGTTCCACCCTGTTTGAGTGGACCAACGACGAAAATGTGTACAATATTTTTCCATATTACCTGATCCTTGTTTTAAACGTCTCAACTCAGTCTCAGCTGATGCCACACGGTCAGGATCATCATATAATAGTCCTAAAGCAGAAAAAAAACTATCCACTGATCTGAAGCATGTATCACTAGGTTGCAAAGAAAAGGCCCACTCCTGAGGCTCTTTGCGCAAAAGTGACATTATGAACCCTACGCGCTGGGATTCATCCCCAGAGGACTTGGGTCTCAAACGAAAATACAATAAGCAAGCATTTTTAAATGAAAAAAATTCTCGATGTTCACCAAAAAATAAATCCGGCAAACATACCTTAGGCTCCAAGAAATATGCTCCAGGACAGTTACTCACGTGCTGACGGAGCTCGGCCACTTCCAGAGAGAGTCCCTGCAGGTGTTTAGCCAAATCCTGAACCGACACCATGATGGAACAAAAAAAAATCTTTCCTTAGAGAATTTACAGGCTGGACTTACTGTTATGTTCTGCTACCAAAGCTAAGGAAAGAGAGGAGATCTGTCCCTACTATAAGACTCAGCTGAATCCCTACGATGTAACAGGGAACCTGATCCTGCGATCAGACCTGCTAAAGTCCTAATCTAGTCTGTACGGAGACCTATAGATTTGGGGAGGGAATCCCTACAAGTACTAAGGACTGGGAGGAATATGGGACACCTCCTAACAGAAATAGCAGCAGACAGACGAACAAACAAAATAGATAGAACCTAGAGGTCCGTAGACCAAGCAAACTAACAGAGTTAGATACAGAGCACAGGCTAGCTAGAAAGTAGATATACAATGAAGTCCAGCAAAGCCAGAAGGGCGGAGCAGGATTAAATAGGCCAACAAGGTCATGTGACCAGCAAAGGAAAAAAAACCTAACAGCAAGGTTCTAACAGATTTTTGCCATTGAAAAACATGTTTTTCATATACCAGAAATGTTTGAAGCTACTGACTGAATGAAAGGAGCTGGCATCTCACTCTCTTTGAATCTTCTTTATCATGCTAGGATTAACAGGAAAAAGCAAAAAATTTCAGAATTGCACCTTGCAATGTGGAGATATTACTGTTTGTGCATTTACAATATTCATTGATTTTTGCCATTGAAAAACCTCCAGAAATGTTTGAAGCTACTGACTGAATGAAAGGAGCTGGCATCTCACTCTCTTTGAATCTTCTTTATCATGCTAGGATTAGCAGGAAAAAGCAAAAAATTTCAGAATTGCACCTTGCAATGTGGAGATATTACTGTTTGTGCATTTACAATATTCATTGATTTTTGCCATTGAAAAACATGTTTTTCATATACCAGAAATGTTTGAAGCTACTGACTGAATGAAAGGAGCTGGCATCTCACCCTCTTTGAATCTTCTTTATCCTGCTAGGATTAGTAGGAAAAAGCAAAAAATTTCAGAATTGCACCTTGCAATGTGGAGATATTACTGTTTGTGCATTTACAATATTCATTGATTTTTGCCACTGAAAAACATGTTTTTCATATACCAGAAATGTTTGAAGCTACTGACTGAATGAAAGGAGCTGGCATCTCACTCTCTTTGAATCTTCTTTATCCTGCTAGGATTAGCAGGAAAAAGCAAAAAATTTCAGAATTGCACCTTGCAATGTGGAGATATTAGTTTGTGCATTTACAATATTCATTGATTTTTGCCATTGAAAAACATGTTTTTCATATACCAGGAATGTTTGAAGCTACTGACTGAATGAAAGGAGCTGGCATCTCACGCTCTTTGAATCTTCTTTATCATGCTAGGATTAGCAGGAAAAAGCAAAAAATTTCAGAATTGCACCTTGCAATGTGGAGATATTACTGTTTGTGCATTTACAATATTCATTGATTTTTGCCATTGAAAAACATGTTTTTCATATACCAGAAATGTTTGAAGCTACTGACTGAATGAAAGGAGCTGGCATCTCACTCTCTTTGAATCTTCTTTATCATGCTAGGATTAACAGGAAAAAGCAAAAAATTTCAGAATTGCACCTTGCAATGTGGAGATATTACTGTTTGTGCATTTACAATATTCATTTATTTTTGCCATTGAAAAACGTCCAGAAATGTTTGAAGCTACTGACTGAATGAAAGGAGCTGGCATCTCACTCTCTTTGAATCTTCTTTATCATGCTAGGATTAGCAGGAAAAAGCAAAAAATTTCAGAATTGCACCTTGCAATGTGGAGATATTACTGTTTGTGCATTTACAATATTCATTGATTTTTGCCATTGAAAAACATGTTTTTCATATACCAGAAATGTTTGAAGCTACTGACTGAATGAAAGGAGCTGGCATCTCACTCTCTTTGAATCTTCTTTATCATGCTAGGATTAGCAGGAAAAAGCAAAAAATTTCAGAATTGCACCTTGCAATGTGGAGATATTACTGTTTGTGCATTTACAATATTCATTGATTTTTGCCATTGAAAAACATGTTTTTCATATACCAGAAATGTTTGAAGCTACTGACTGAATGAAAGGAGCTGGCATCTCACTCTCTTTGAATCTTCTTTATCCTGCTAGGATTAGCAGGAAAAAGCAAAAAATTTCAGAATTGCACCTTGCAATGTGGAGATATTACTGTTTGTGCATTTACAATATTCATTGATTTTTGCCATTGAAAAACATCCAGAAATGTTTGAAGCTACTGACTGAATGAAAGGAGCTGGCATCTCACTCTCTTTGAATCTTCTTTATCATGCTAGGATTAGCAGGAAAAAGCAAAAAATTTCAGAATTGCACCTTGCAATGTGGAGATATTACTGTTTGTGCATTTACAATATTCATTGATTTTTGCCATTGAAAAACGTCCAGAAATGTTTGAAGCTACTGACTGAATGAAAGGAGCTGGCATCTCACTCTCTTTGAATCTTCTTTATCATGCCAGGATTAGCAGGAAAAAGCAAAAAATTTCAGAATTGCACCTTGCAATGTGGAGATATTACTGTTTGTGCATTTACAATATTCATTGATTTTTGCCATTGAAAAACATCATGTTATTCATATACCAGAAATGTTTGAAGCTACTGACTGAATGAAAGGAGCTGGCATCTCACTCTCTTTGAATCTTCTTTATCATGCTAGGATTAACAGGAAAAAGCAAAAAATTTCAGAATTGCACCTTGCAATGTGGAGATATTACTGTTTGTGCATTTACAATATTCATTGATTTTTGCCATTGAAAAACGTCCAGAAATGTTTGAAACTACTGACTGAATGAAAGGAGCTGGCATCTCACTCTCTTTGAATCTTCTTTATCATGCTAGGATTAGCAGGAAAAAGCAAAAAATTTCAGAATTGCACCTTGCAATGTGGAGATATTACTGTTTGTGCATTTACAATATTCATTGATTTTTGCCATTGAAAAACGTTTTTCATATACCAGAAATGTTTGAAGCTACTGACTGAATGAAAGGAGCTGGCATGTCACTCTCTTTGAATCTTCTTTATCATGCTAGGATTAGCAGGAAAAAGCAAAAAATTTCTGAATTGCACCTTGCAATGTGGAGATATTACTGTTTGTGCATTTACAATATTCATTGATTTTTGCCATTGAAAAACATGTTTTTCATATACCAGAAATGTTTGAAGCTACTGACTGAATGAAAGGAGCTGGCATCTCACTCTCTTTGAATCTTCTTTATCATGCTAGGATTAGCAGGAAAAAGCAAAAAATTTCAGAATTGCACCTTGCAATGTGGAGATACTACTGTTTGTGCATTTACAATATTCATTGATTTTTGCCATTGAAAAACATGTTTTTCATATACCAGAAATGTTTGAAGCTACTGACTGAATGAAAGGAGCTGGCATCTCACTCTCTTTGAATCTTCTTTATCATGCTAGGATTAGCAGGAAAAAGCAAAAAATTTCAGAATTGCACCTTGCAATGTGGAGATATTACTGTTTGTGCATTTACAATATTCATTGATTTTTGCCATTGAAAAACGTCCAGAAATGTTTGAAGCTACTGACTGAATGAAAGGAGCTGGCATCTCACTCTCTTTGAATCTTCTTTATCATGCTAGGATTAGCAGGAAAAAGCAAAAAATTTCAGAATTGCACCTTGCAATGTGGAGATATTACTGTTTGTGCATTTACAATATTCATTGATTTTTGCCATTGAAAAACGTTTTTCATATACCAGAAATGTTTGAAGCTACTGACTGAATGAAAGGAGCTGGCATGTCACTCTCTTTGAATCTTCTTTATCATGCTAGGATTAGCAGGAAAAAGCAAAAAATTTCTGAATTGCACCTTGCAATGTGGAGATATTACTGTTTGTGCATTTACAATATTCATTGATTTTTGCCATTGAAAAACATGTTTTTCATATACCAGAAATGTTTGAAGCTACTGACTGAATGAAAGGAGCTGGCATCTCACTCTCTTTGAATCTTCTTTATCATGCTAGGATTAGCAGGAAAAAGCAAAAAATTTCAGAATTGCACCTTGCAATGTGGAGATACTACTGTTTGTGCATTTACAATATTCATTGATTTTTGCCATTGAAAAACATGTTTTTCATATACCAGAAATGTTTGAAGCTACTGACTGAATGAAAGGAGCTGGCATCTCACTCTCTTTGAATCTTCTTTATCATGCTAGGATTAGCAGGAAAAAGCAAAAAATTTCAGAATTGCACCTTGCAATGTGGAGATATTACTGTTTGTGCATTTACAATATTCATTGATTTTTGCCATTGAAAAACGTCCAGAAATGTTTGAAGCTACTGACTGAATGAAAGGAGCTGGCATCTCACTCTCTTTGAATCTTCTTTATCATGCTAGGATTAGCAGGAAAAAGCAAAAAATTTCAGAATTGCACCTTGCAATGTGGAGATATTACTGTTTGTGCATTTACAATATTCATTGATTTTTGCCATTGAAAAACATCATGTTATTCATATACCAGAAATGTTTGAAGCTACTGACTGAATGAAAGGAGCTGGCATCTCACTCTCTTTGAATCTTCTTTATCATGCTAGGATTAACAGGAAAAAGCAAAAAATTTCAGAATTGCACCTTGCAATGTGGAGATATTACTGTTTGTGCATTTACAATATTCATTGATTTTTGCCATTGAAAAACGTCCAGGAATGTTTGAAGCTACTGACTGAATGAAAGGAGCTGGCATCTCACTCTCTTTGAATCTTCTTTATCATGCTAGGATTAGCAGGAAAAAGCAAAAAATTTCAGAATTGCACCTTGCAATGTGGAAATATTACTGTTTGTGCATTTACAATATTCATTGATTTTTGCCATTGAAAAACATTTTTTTCATATACCAGAAATGTTTGAAGCTACTGACTGAATGAAAGGAGCTGGCATCTCACTCTCTTTGAATCTTCTTTATCATGCTAGGATTAGCAGGAAAAAGCAAAAAATTTCAGAATTGCACCTTGCAATGTGGAGATATTACTGTTTGTGCATTTACAATATTCATTGATTTTTGCCATTGAAAAACGTTTTTCATATACCAGAAATGTTTGAAGCTACTGACTGAATGAAAGGAGCTGGCATGTCACTCTCTTTGAATCTTCTTTATCATGCTAGGATTAGCAGGAAAAAGCAAAAAATTTCAGAATTGCACCTTGCAATGTGGAGATATTACTGTTTGTGCATTTACAATATTCATTGATTTTTGCCATTGAAAAACATGTTTTTCATATACCAGAAATGTTTGAAGCTACTGACTGAATGAAAGGAGCTGGCATCTCACTCTCTTTGAATCTTCTTTATCATGCTAGGATTAGCAGGAAAAAGCAAAAAATTTCAGAATTGCACCTTGCAATGTGGAGATATTACTGTTTGTGCATTTACAATATTCATTGATTTTTGCCATTGAAAAACATGTTTTTCATATACCAGAAATGTTTGAAGCTACTGACTGAATGAAAGGAGCTGGCATCTCACTCTCTTTGAATCTTCTTTATCATGCTAGGATTAGCAGGAAAAAGCAAAAAATTTCAGAATTGCACCTTGCAATGTGGAGATATTACTGTTTGTGCATTTACAATATTCATTGATTTTTGCCATTGAAAAACGTCCAGAAATGTTTGAAGCTACTGACTGAATGAAAGGAGCTGGCATCTCACTCTCTTTGAATCTTCTTTATCATGCTAGGATTAGCAGGAAAAAGCAAAAAATTTCAGAATTGCACCTTGCAATGTGGAGATATTACTGTTTGTGCATTTACAATATTCATTGATTTTTGCCATTGAAAAACATGTTTTTCATATACCAGAAATGTTTGAAGCTACTGACTGAATGAAAGGAGCTGGCATCTCACTCTCTTTGAATCTTCTTTATCTTGCTAGGATTAGCAGGAAAAAGCAAAAAATTTCAGAATTGCACCTTGCAATGTGGAGATATTACTGTTTGTGCATTTACAATATTCATTGATTTTTGCCATTGAAAAACATGTTTTTCATATACCAGAAATGTTTGAAGCTACTGACTGAATGAAAGGAGCTGGCATCTCACTCTCTTTGAATCTTCTTTATCATGCTAGGATTAGCAGGAAAAAGCAAAAAATTTCAGAATTGCACCTTGCAATGTGGAGATATTACTGTTTGTGCATTTACAATATTCATTGATTTTTGCCATTGAAAAACATGTTTTTCATATACCAGGAATGTTTGAAGCTACTGACTGAATGAAAGGAGCTGGCATCTCACTCTCTTTGAATCTTCATTATCCTGCTAGGATTAGCAGGAAAAAGCAAAAAATTTCAGAATTGCACCTTGCAATGTGGAGATATTACTGTTTGTGCATTTACAATATTCATTGATTTTTGCCATTGAAAAACGTCCAGAAATGTTTGAAGCTACTGACTGAATGAAAGGAGCTGGCATCTCACTCTCTTTGAATCTTCTTTATCATGCTAAGAGGAGCAGGAAAAAGCAAAAAATTTCAGAATTGCACCTTGCAATGCGGAGAAATTACTGTTTGTGCATTTACAATATTCATTGATTTTTACCATTGAAAAACGTCCAGAAATGATTGAAGCTACTGACTGAATGAAAGTAGCTGGCATCTCAGTCTCTTTGAATCTTCTTTATCATGCTAAGAGGAGCAGGAAAAAGCAAAAAATTTCAGACTTGCACCTTGCAATGCGGAGAAATTACTGTTTGTGCATTTACAATATTCATTGATTTTTGCCATTGAAAAACATCATGTTATTCATATACCAGAAATGTTTGAAGCTACTGACTGAATGAAAGGAGCTGGCATCTCACTCTCTTTGAATCTTCTTTATCATGCTAGGATTAACAGGAAAAAGCAAAAAATTTCAGAATTGCACCTTGCAATGTGGAGATATTACTGTTTGTGCATTTACAATATTCATTGATTTTTGCCATTGAAAAACGTCCAGGAATGTTTGAAGCTACTGACTGAATGAAAGGAGCTGGCATCTCACTCTCTTTGAATCTTCTTTATCATGCTAGGATTAGCAGGAAAAAGCAAAAAATTTCAGAATTGCACCTTGCAATGTGGAAATATTACTGTTTGTGCATTTACAATATTCATTGATTTTTGCCATTGAAAAACATTTTTTTCATATACCAGAAATGTTTGAAGCTACTGACTGAATGAAAGGAGCTGGCATCTCACTCTCTTTGAATCTTCTTTATCATGCTAGGATTAGCAGGAAAAAGCAAAAAATTTCAGAATTGCACCTTGCAATGTGGAGATATTACTGTTTGTGCATTTACAATATTCATTGATTTTTGCCATTGAAAAACGTTTTTCATATACCAGAAATGTTTGAAGCTACTGACTGAATGAAAGGAGCTGGCATGTCACTCTCTTTGAATCTTCTTTATCATGCTAGGATTAGCAGGAAAAAGCAAAAAATTTCAGAATTGCACCTTGCAATGTGGAGATATTACTGTTTGTGCATTTACAATATTCATTGATTTTTGCCATTGAAAAACATGTTTTTCATATACCAGAAATGTTTGAAGCTACTGACTGAATGAAAGGAGCTGGCATCTCACTCTCTTTGAATCTTCTTTATCATGCTAGGATTAGCAGGAAAAAGCAAAAAATTTCAGAATTGCACCTTGCAATGTGGAGATATTACTGTTTGTGCATTTACAATATTCATTGATTTTTGCCATTGAAAAACATGTTTTTCATATACCAGAAATGTTTGAAGCTACTGACTGAATGAAAGGAGCTGGCATCTCACTCTCTTTGAATCTTCTTTATCATGCTAGGATTAGCAGGAAAAAGCAAAAAATTTCAGAATTGCACCTTGCAATGTGGAGATATTACTGTTTGTGCATTTACAATATTCATTGATTTTTGCCATTGAAAAACGTCCAGAAATGTTTGAAGCTACTGACTGAATGAAAGGAGCTGGCATCTCACTCTCTTTGAATCTTCTTTATCATGCTAGGATTAGCAGGAAAAAGCAAAAAATTTCAGAATTGCACCTTGCAATGTGGAGATATTACTGTTTGTGCATTTACAATATTCATTGATTTTTGCCATTGAAAAACATGTTTTTCATATACCAGAAATGTTTGAAGCTACTGACTGAATGAAAGGAGCTGGCATCTCACTCTCTTTGAATCTTCTTTATCTTGCTAGGATTAGCAGGAAAAAGCAAAAAATTTCAGAATTGCACCTTGCAATGTGGAGATATTACTGTTTGTGCATTTACAATATTCATTGATTTTTGCCATTGAAAAACATGTTTTTCATATACCAGAAATGTTTGAAGCTACTGACTGAATGAAAGGAGCTGGCATCTCACTCTCTTTGAATCTTCTTTATCATGCTAGGATTAGCAGGAAAAAGCAAAAAATTTCAGAATTGCACCTTGCAATGTGGAGATATTACTGTTTGTGCATTTACAATATTCATTGATTTTTGCCATTGAAAAACATGTTTTTCATATACCAGGAATGTTTGAAGCTACTGACTGAATGAAAGGAGCTGGCATCTCACTCTCTTTGAATCTTCATTATCCTGCTAGGATTAGCAGGAAAAAGCAAAAAATTTCAGAATTGCACCTTGCAATGTGGAGATATTACTGTTTGTGCATTTACAATATTCATTGATTTTTGCCATTGAAAAACGTCCAGAAATGTTTGAAGCTACTGACTGAATGAAAGGAGCTGGCATCTCACTCTCTTTGAATCTTCTTTATCATGCTAAGAGGAGCAGGAAAAAGCAAAAAATTTCAGAATTGCACCTTGCAATGCGGAGAAATTACTGTTTGTGCATTTACAATATTCATTGATTTTTACCATTGAAAAACGTCCAGAAATGATTGAAGCTACTGACTGAATGAAAGTAGCTGGCATCTCAGTCTCTTTGAATCTTCTTTATCATGCTAAGAGGAGCAGGAAAAAGCAAAAAATTTCAGACTTGCACCTTGCAATGCGGAGAAATTACTGTTTGTGCATTTACAATATTCATTGATTTTTGCCATTGAAAAACATCATGTTATTCATATACCAGAAATGTTTGAAGCTACTGACTGAATGAAAGGAGCTGGCATCTCACTCTCTTTGAATCTTCTTTATCATGCTAGGATTAACAGGAAAAAGCAAAAAATTTCAGAATTGCACCTTGCAATGTGGAGATATTACTGTTTGTGCATTTACAATATTCATTGATTTTTGCCATTGAAAAACGTCCAGGAATGTTTGAAGCTACTGACTGAATGAAAGGAGCTGGCATCTCACTCTCTTTGAATCTTCTTTATCATGCTAGGATTAGCAGGAAAAAGCAAAAAATTTCAGAATTGCACCTTGCAATGTGGAAATATTACTGTTTGTGCATTTACAATATTCATTGATTTTTGCCATTGAAAAACATTTTTTTCATATACCAGAAATGTTTGAAGCTACTGACTGAATGAAAGGAGCTGGCATCTCACTCTCTTTGAATCTTCTTTATCATGCTAGGATTAGCAGGAAAAAGCAAAAAATTTCAGAATTGCACCTTGCAATGTGGAGATATTACTGTTTGTGCATTTACAATATTCATTGATTTTTGCCATTGAAAAACGTTTTTCATATACCAGAAATGTTTGAAGCTACTGACTGAATGAAAGGAGCTGGCATGTCACTCTCTTTGAATCTTCTTTATCATGCTAGGATTAGCAGGAAAAAGCAAAAAATTTCAGAATTGCACCTTGCAATGTGGAGATATTACTGTTTGTGCATTTACAATATTCATTGATTTTTGCCATTGAAAAACATGTTTTTCATATACCAGAAATGTTTGAAGCTACTGACTGAATGAAAGGAGCTGGCATCTCACTCTCTTTGAATCTTCTTTATCATGCTAGGATTAGCAGGAAAAAGCAAAAAATTTCAGAATTGCACCTTGCAATGTGGAGATATTACTGTTTGTGCATTTACAATATTCATTGATTTTTGCCATTGAAAAACATGTTTTTCATATACCAGAAATGTTTGAAGCTACTGACTGAATGAAAGGAGCTGGCATCTCACTCTCTTTGAATCTTCTTTATCATGCTAGGATTAGCAGGAAAAAGCAAAAAATTTCAGAATTGCACCTTGCAATGTGGAGATATTACTGTTTGTGCATTTACAATATTCATTGATTTTTGCCATTGAAAAACGTCCAGAAATGTTTGAAGCTACTGACTGAATGAAAGGAGCTGGCATCTCACTCTCTTTGAATCTTCTTTATCATGCTAGGATTAGCAGGAAAAAGCAAAAAATTTCAGAATTGCACCTTGCAATGTGGAGATATTACTGTTTGTGCATTTACAATATTCATTGATTTTTGCCATTGAAAAACATGTTTTTCATATACCAGAAATGTTTGAAGCTACTGACTGAATGAAAGGAGCTGGCATCTCACTCTCTTTGAATCTTCTTTATCTTGCTAGGATTAGCAGGAAAAAGCAAAAAATTTCAGAATTGCACCTTGCAATGTGGAGATATTACTGTTTGTGCATTTACAATATTCATTGATTTTTGCCATTGAAAAACATGTTTTTCATATACCAGAAATGTTTGAAGCTACTGACTGAATGAAAGGAGCTGGCATCTCACTCTCTTTGAATCTTCTTTATCATGCTAGGATTAGCAGGAAAAAGCAAAAAATTTCAGAATTGCACCTTGCAATGTGGAGATATTACTGTTTGTGCATTTACAATATTCATTGATTTTTGCCATTGAAAAACATGTTTTTCATATACCAGGAATGTTTGAAGCTACTGACTGAATGAAAGGAGCTGGCATCTCACTCTCTTTGAATCTTCATTATCCTGCTAGGATTAGCAGGAAAAAGCAAAAAATTTCAGAATTGCACCTTGCAATGTGGAGATATTACTGTTTGTGCATTTACAATATTCATTGATTTTTGCCATTGAAAAACGTCCAGAAATGTTTGAAGCTACTGACTGAATGAAAGGAGCTGGCATCTCACTCTCTTTGAATCTTCTTTATCATGCTAAGAGGAGCAGGAAAAAGCAAAAAATTTCAGAATTGCACCTTGCAATGCGGAGAAATTACTGTTTGTGCATTTACAATATTCATTGATTTTTACCATTGAAAAACGTCCAGAAATGATTGAAGCTACTGACTGAATGAAAGTAGCTGGCATCTCAGTCTCTTTGAATCTTCTTTATCATGCTAAGAGGAGCAGGAAAAAGCAAAAAATTTCAGACTTGCACCTTGCAATGCGGAGAAATTACTGTTTGTGCATTTACAATATTCATTGATTTTTGCCATTGAAAAACATCATGTTATTCATATACCAGAAATGTTTGAAGCTACTGACTGAATGAAAGGAGCTGGCATCTCACTCTCTTTGAATCTTCTTTATCATGCTAAGAGGAGCAGACAAAAGCAAAAAATTTCAGAATTGCACCTTGCAATGCGGAGAAATTACTGTTTGTGCATTTACAATATTCATTGATTTTTGCCATTGAAAAACATCATGTTATTCATATACCAGAAATGATTGAAGCTACTGACTGAATGAAAGTAGCTGGCATCTCACTCTCTTTGAATCTTCTTTATCATGCTAAGAGGAGCAGGAAAAAGCAAAAAATTTCAGAATTGCACCTTGCAATGCGGAGAAATTACTGTTTGTGCATTTACAATATTCATTGATTTTTGCAATTGAAAAACGTCCAGAAATGATTGAAGCTACTGACTGAAAGAAAGGAGCTGTTATCTCACTCTCTTTGAATCTTGTTTATCATGCTAAGAGGAGCAGGAAAAAGCAAAAAATTTCAGAATTGACCTTGCAATGCGGAGAAATTACTGTTTGTGCATTTACAATATTCATTGATTTTTGCCATTGAAAAACATCATGTTATTCATATACCAGAAATGTTTGAAGCTACTGACTGAATGAAAGGAGCTGGCATCTCACTCTCTTTGAATCTTCTTTATCATGCTAAGAGGAGCAGGAAAAAGCAAAAAATTTCAGAATTGCACCTTGCAATGCGGATAAATTACTGTTTGTGCATTTACAATATTCATTGATTTTTGCCATTGAAAAACATCATGTTATTCATATACCAGAAATGATTGAAGCTACTGGCTGAATGAAAGGAGCTGGCATCTCACTCTCTTTGAATCTTCTTTATCATGCTAAGAGGAGCAGACAAAAGCAAAAAATTTCAGAATTGCACCTTGCAATGCGGAGAAATTACTGTTTGTGCATTTACAATATTCATTGATTTTTGCCATTGAAAAACATCATGTTATTCATATACCAGAAATGATTGAAGCTACTGACTGAATGAAAGTAGCTGGCATCTCACTCTCTTTGAATCTTCTTTATCATGCTAAGAGGAGCAGGAAAAAGCAAAAAATTTCAGAATTGCACCTTGCAATGCGGAGAAATTACTGTTTGTGCATTTACAATATTCATTGATTTTTGCAATTGAAAAACGTCCAGAAATGATTGAAGCTACTGACTGAATGAAAGGAGCTGGCATCTCACTCTCTTTGAACCTTCTTTATCATGCTAAGAGGAGCAGGAGAAAGCAAAAAATTTCAGAATTGCACCTTGCAATGCGGAGAAATTACTGTTTGTGCATTTACAATATTCATTGATTTTTGCCATTGAAAAACATCATGTTATTCATATACCAGAAATGTTTGAAGCTACTGACTGAATGAAAGGAGCTGGCATCTCACTCTCTTTGAATCTTCTTTATCATGCTAAGAGGAGCAGGAAAAAGCAAAAAATTTCAGAATTGCACCTTGCAATGCGGAGAAATTACTGTTTGTGCATTTACAATATTCATTGATTTTTCCCATTGAAAAACGTCCAGAAATGATTGAAGCTACTGACTGAATGAAAGGAGCTGTTATCTCACTCTCTTTGAATCTTGTTTATCATGCTAAGAGGAGCAGGAAAAAGCAAAAAATTTCAGAATTGACCTTGCAATGCGGAGAAATTACTGTTTGTGCATTTACAATATTCATTGATTTTTGCCATTGAAAAACATCATGTTATTCATATACCAGAAATGATTGAAGCTACTGACTGAATGAAAGGAGCTTGCATCTCACTCTCTTTGAATCTTCTTTATCATGCTAAGAGGAGCAGGAAAAAGTAAAAAATTTCAGAATTGCACCTTGCAATGCGGAGAAATTACTGTTTGTGCATTTACAATATTCAATGATTTTTGCCATTGAAAAACGTCCAGAAATGATTGAAGCTACTGACTGAACGAAAGGAGCTGGCATCTCACTCTCTTTGAATCTTCTTTATCATGCTAAGATGAGCAGGAAAAAGCAAAAAATTTCAGAATTGCACCTTGCAATGCGGAGAAATTACTGTTTGTGCATTTACAATATTCATTGATTTTTGCCATTGAAAAACATCATGTTATTCATATACCAGAAATGTTTGAAGCTACTGACTGAATGAAAGGAGCTGGCATCTCACTCTCTTTGAATCTTCTTTATCATGCTAAGAGGAGCAGGAAAAAGCAAAAAATTTCAGAATTGCACCTTGCAATGCGGAGAAATTACTGTTTGTGCATTTACAATATTCATTGATTTTTGCCATTGAAAAACGTCCAGAAATGATTGAAGCTACTGACTGAATGAAAGGAGCTGGCATCTCACTCTCTTTGAATCTTCTTTATCATGCTAAGAGGAGCAGGAAAAAGCAAAAAATTTCAGAATTGCACCTTGCAATGCGGAGAAATTACTGTTTGTGCATTTACAATATTCATTGATTTTTGCCATTGAAAAACATCATGTTATTCATATACCAGAAATGTTTGAAGCTACTGACTGAATGAAAGGAGCTGGCATCTCACTCTCTTTGAATCTTCTTTATCATGCTAAGAGGAGCAGGAAAAACCAAAAAATTTCAGAATTGCACCTTGCAATGCGGAGAAATTACTGTTTGTGCATTTACAATATTCATTGATTTTTGCCATTGAAAAACATCATGTTATTCATATACCAGAAATGTTTGAAGCTACTGACTGAATGAAAGGAGCTGGCATCTCACTCTCTTTGAATCTTCTTTATCATGCTAAGAGGAGCAGGAAAAAGCAAAAAATTTCAGAATTGCACCTTGCAATGCGGAGAAATTACTGTTTGTGCATTTACAATATTCATTGATTTTTACCATTGAAAAACGTCCAGAAATGATTGAAGCTACTGACTGAATGAAAGTAGCTGGCATCTCAGTCTCTTTGAATCTTCTTTATCATGCTAAGAGGAGCAGGAAAAAGCAAAAAATTTCAGACTTGCACCTTGCAATGCGGAGAAATTACTGTTTGTGCATTTACAATATTCATTGATTTTTGCCATTGAAAAACATCATGTTATTCATATACCAGAAATGTTTGAAGCTACTGACTGAATGAAAGGAGCTGGCATCTCACTCTCTTTGAATCTTCTTTATCATGCTAAGAGGAGCAGGAAAAAGCAAAAAATTTCAGAATTGCACCTTGCAATGCGGAGAAATTACTGTTTGTGCATTTACAATATTCATTGATTTTTGCCATTGAAAAACGTCCAGAAATGATTGAAGCTACTGACTGAATGAAAGTAGCTGGCATCTCACGCTCTTTGAATCTTCTTTATCATGCTAAGAGGAGCAGGAAAAAGCAAAAAATTTCAGAATTGCACCTTGCAATGCGGAGAAATTACAGTTTGTGCATTTACAATATTCATTGAGTTTTGCCATTGAAAAATGTCCAGAAATGATTGAAGCTACTGACTGAATGAAAGGAGCTGGCATCTCACTCTCTTTGAATCTTCTTTATCATGCTAAGAGGAGCAGGAAAAAGCAAAAAATTTCAGAATTGCACCTTGCAATGCGGAGAAATTACTGTTTCTGCATTTACAATATTCATTGATTTTTGCCATTGAAAAACGTCCAGAAATGATTGAAGCTACTGACTGAATGAAAGGAGCTGGCATCTCACTCTCTTTGAATCTTCTTTATCATGCTAAGAGGAGCAGGAAAAAGCAAAAAATTTCAGAATTGCACCTTGCAATGCGGAGAAATTACTGTTTGTGCATTTACAATATTCATTGATTTTTGCCATTGAAAAACATTTTATTCATATACCAGAAATGTTTGAAGCTACTGACTGAATGAAAGGAGCTGGCACCTCACTCTCTTTGAATCTTCTTTATCATGCTAAGAGGAGCAGGAAAAAGCAAAAAATTTCAGAATTGCACCTTGCAATGCGGAGAAATTACTGTTTGTGCATTTACAATATTCATTGATTTTTGCCATTGAAAAACGTCCAGAAATGATTGAAGCTACTGACTGAATGAAAGGAGCTGGCATCTCACTCTCTTTGAATCTTCTTTATCATGCTAAGAGGAGCAGGAAAAAGCAAAAAATTTCAGAATTGCACCTTGCAATGCGGAGAAATTACTGTTTGTGCATTTACAATATTCATTGATTTTTGCCATTGAAAAACATCCAGAAATGATTGAAGCTACTGACTGAATGAAAGGAGCTGGCATCTCACTCTCTTTGAATCTTCTTTATCATGCTAAGAGGAGCAGGAAAAAGCAAATAATTTCAGAATTGCGCCTTGCAATGCGGAGAAATTACTTTTTGTGCATTTACAAAATTCAATGATTTTTGCCATTGAAAAACATCATGTTATCCATTTACCAGAAATGATTGAAGCTACTGACTGAATGAAAGGAGCTGGCATCTCACTCTCTTTGAATCTTCTTTATCATGCTAAGAGGAGCAGGAAAAAGCAAAAAATTTCAGAATTGCACCTTGCAATGCGGAGAAATTACTGTTTGTGCATTTACAATATTCATTGATTTTTGCCATTGAAAAACATCCAGAAATGATTGAAGCTACTGACTGAATGAAAGGAGCTGGCATCTCACTCTCTTTGAATCTTCTTTATCATGCTAAGAGGAGCAGGAAAAAGCAAAAAATTTCAGAATTGCACCTTGCAATGCGGAGAAATTACTGTTTGTGCATTTACAATATTCATTGATTTTTGCCATTGAAAAACATCATGTTATTCATATACCAGAAATGATTGAAGCTACTGACTGAATGAAAGGAGCTGGCATCTCACTCTCTTTGAATCTTCTTTATCATGCTAAGAGGAGCAGGAAAAAGTAAAAAATTTCAGAATTGCCCCTAGCAATGCGGAGAAATTACTGTTTGTGCATTTACAATATTCAATGATTTTTGCCGTTGAAAAACGTCCAGAAATGATTGAAGCTACTGACTGAACGAAAGGAGCTGGCATCTCACTCTCTTTGAATCTTCTTTATCATGCTAAGAGGAGCAGGAAAAAGCAAAAAATTTCAGAATTGCACCTTGCAATGCGGAGAAATTACTGTTTGTGCATTTACAATATTCATTGATTTTTGCCTTTGAAAAACATCATGTTATTCATATACCAGAAATGTTTGAAGCTACTGACTGAATGAAAGGAGCTGGCATCTCACTCTCTTTGAATCTTCTTTATCATGCTAAGAGGAGCAGGAAAAAGCAAAAAATTTCAGAATTGCACCTTGCAATGCGGAGAAATTACTGTTTGTGCATTTACAATATTCATTGATTTTTGCCATTGAACAACGTCCAGAAATGATTGAAGCTACTGACTGAATGAAAGGAGCAGGCATCTCACTCTCTTTGAATCTTCTTTATCATGCTAAGAGGAGCAGGAAAAAGCAAAAAATTTCAGAATTGCACCTTGCAATGCGGAGAAATTACTGTTTGTGCATTTACAATATTCATTGATTTTTGCCATTGAAAAACATCATGTTATTCATATACCAGAAATGTTTGAAGCTACTGACTGAATGAAAGGAGCTGGCATCTCACTCTCTTTGAATCTTCTTTATCATGCTAAGAGGAGCAGGAAAAAGCAAAAAATTTCAGAATTGCACCTTGCAATGCGGATAAATTACTGTTTGTGCATTTACAATATTCATTGATTTTTGCCATTGAAAAACATCATGTTATTCATATACCAGAAATGATTGAAGCTACTGACTGAATGAAAGGAGCTGGCATCTCATTCTCTTTGAATCTTCTTTATCATGCTAAGAGGAGCAGGAAAAAGCAAAAAATTTCAGAATTGCACCTTGCAATGCGGAGAAATTACTGTTTGTGCATTTACAATATTCATTGATTTTTGCCATTGAAAAACATCCAGAAATGATTGAAGCTACTGACTGAATGAAAGGAGCTGGCATCTCACTCTCTTTGAATCTTCTTTATCATGCTAAGAGGAGCAGGAAAAAGCAAAAAATTTCAGAATTGCACCTTGCAATGCGGAGAAATTACTGTTTGTGCATTTACAATATTCATTGATTTTTGCCATTGTAAAACATCATGTTATTCATATACCAGAAATGATTGAAGCTACTGACTGAATGAAAGGAGCTGGCATCTCACTCTCTTTGAATCTTCTTTATCATGCTAAGAGGAGCAGGAAAAAGTAAAAAATTTCAGAATTGCACCTTGCAATGCGGAGAAATTACTGTTTGTGCATTTACAATATTCAATGATTTTTGCCATTGAAAAACGTCCAGAAATGATTGAAGCTACTGACTGAACGAAAGGAGCTGGCATCTCACTCTCTTTGAATCTTCTTTATCATGCTAAGAGGAGCAGGAAAAAGCAAAAAATTTCAGAATTGCACCTTGCAATGCGGAGAAATTACTGTTTGTGCATTTACAATATTCATTGATTTTTGCCATTGAAAAACATCATGTTATTCATATACCAGAAATGTTTGAAGCTACTGACTGAATGAAAGGAGCTGGCATCTCACTCTCTTTGAATCTTCTTTATCATGCTAAGAGGAGCAGGAAAAAGCAAAAAATTTCAGAATTGCACCTTGCAATGCGGAGAAATTACTGTTTGTGCATTTACAATATTCATTGATTTTTGCCATTGAAAAACGTCCAGAAATGATTGAAGCTACTGACTGAATGAAAGGAGCTGGCATCTCACTCTCTTTGAATCTTCTTTATCATGCTAAGAGGAGCAGGAAAAAGCAAAAAATTTCAGAATTGCACCTTGCAATGCGGAGAAATTACTGTTTGTGCATTTACAATATTCATTGATTTTTGCCATTGAAAAACGTCCAGAAATGATTGAAGCTACTGACTGAATGAAAGGAGCAGGCATCTCACTCTCTTTGAATCTTCTTTATCATGCTAAGAGGAGCAGGAAAAAGCAAAAAATTTCAGAATTGCACCTTGCAATGCGGAGAAATTACTGTTTGTGCATTTACAATACTCATTGATTTTTGCCATTGAAAAACATCATGTTATTCATATACCAGAAATATTTGAAGCTACTGACTGAATGAAAGGAGCTGGCATCTCACTCTCTTTGAATCTTCTTTATCATGCTAAGAGGAGCAGGAAAAAGCAAAAAATTTCAGAATTGCACCTTGCAATGCGGATAAATTACTGTTTGTGCATTTACAATATTCATTGATTTTTGCCATTGAAAAACATCATGTTATTCATATACCAGAAATGATTGAAGCTACTGACTGAATGAAAGGAGCTGGCATCTCACTCTCTTTGAATCTTCTTTATCATGCTAAGAGGAGCAGGAAAAAGCAAAAAATTTCAGAAATGCACCTTGCAATGCGGATAAATTACTGTTTGTGCATTTACAATATTCATTGATTTTTGCCATTGAAAAACATCATGTTATTCATATACCAGAAATGATTGAAGCTACTGACTGAATGAAAGGAGCTGGCATCTCACTCTCTTTGAATCTTCTTTATCATGCTAAGAGGAGCAGGAAAAAGCAAAAAATTTCAGAATTGCACCTTGCAATGCGGAGAAATTACTGTTTGTGCATTACAATATTCATTGATTTTTGCCATTGAAAAACATCATGTTATTCATATACCAGAAATGATTGAAGCTACTGACTGAATGAAAGGAGCTGGCATCTCACTCTCTTTGAATCTTCTTTATCATGCTAAGAGGAGCAGGAAAAAGCAAAAAATTTCAGAATTGCACCTTGCAATGCGGAGAAATTACTGTTTCTGCATTTACAATATTCATTGATTTTTGCCATTGAAAAACGTCCAGAAATGATTGAAGCTACTGACTGAATGAAAGGAGCTGGCATCTCACTCTCTTTGAATCTTCTTTATCATGCTAAGAGGAGCAGGAAAAAGCAAAAAATTTCAGAATTGCACCTTGCAATGCGGAGAAATTACTGTTTGTGCATTTACAATATTCATTGATTTTTGCCATTGAAAAACATTTTATTCATATACCAGAAATGTTTGAAGCTACTGACTGAATGAAAGGAGCTGGCACCTCACTCTCTTTGAATCTTCTTTATCATGCTAAGAGGAGCAGGAAAAAGCAAAAAATTTCAGAATTGCACCTTGCAATGCGGAGAAATTACTGTTTGTGCATTTACAATATTCATTGATTTTTGCCATTGAAAAACGTCCAGAAATGATTGAAGCTACTGACTGAATGAAAGGAGCTGGCATCTCACTCTCTTTGAATCTTCTTTATCATGCTAAGAGGAGCAGGAAAAAGCAAAAAATTTCAGAATTGCACCTTGCAATGCGGAGAAATTACTGTTTGTGCATTTACAATATTCATTGATTTTTGCCATTGAAAAACATCCAGAAATGATTGAAGCTACTGACTGAATGAAAGGAGCTGGCATCTCACTCTCTTTGAATCTTCTTTATCATGCTAAGAGGAGCAGGAAAAAGCAAATAATTTCAGAATTGCGCCTTGCAATGCGGAGAAATTACTTTTTGTGCATTTACAAAATTCAATGATTTTTGCCATTGAAAAACATCATGTTATCCATTTACCAGAAATGATTGAAGCTACTGACTGAATGAAAGGAGCTGGCATCTCACTCTCTTTGAATCTTCTTTATCATGCTAAGAGGAGCAGGAAAAAGCAAAAAATTTCAGAATTGCACCTTGCAATGCGGAGAAATTACTGTTTGTGCATTTACAATATTCATTGATTTTTGCCATTGAAAAACATCCAGAAATGATTGAAGCTACTGACTGAATGAAAGGAGCTGGCATCTCACTCTCTTTGAATCTTCATTATCATGCTAAGAGGAGCAGGAAAAAGCAAAAAATTTCAGAATTGCACCTTGCAATGCGGAGAAATTACTGTTTGTGCATTTACAATATTCATTGATTTTTGCCATTGAAAAACATCATGTTATTCATATACCAGAAATGATTGAAGCTACTGACTGAATGAAAGGAGCTGGCATCTCACTCTCTTTGAATCTTCTTTATCATGCTAAGAGGAGCAGGAAAAAGTAAAAAATTTCAGAATTGCCCCTAGCAATGCGGAGAAATTACTGTTTGTGCATTTACAATATTCAATGATTTTTGCCGTTGAAAAACGTCCAGAAATGATTGAAGCTACTGACTGAACGAAAGGAGCTGGCATCTCACTCTCTTTGAATCTTCTTTATCATGCTAAGAGGAGCAGGAAAAAGCAAAAAATTTCAGAATTGCACCTTGCAATGCGGAGAAATTACTGTTTGTGCATTTACAATATTCATTGATTTTTGCCTTTGAAAAACATCATGTTATTCATATACCAGAAATGTTTGAAGCTACTGACTGAATGAAAGGAGCTGGCATCTCACTCTCTTTGAATCTTCTTTATCATGCTAAGAGGAGCAGGAAAAAGCAAAAAATTTCAGAATTGCACCTTGCAATGCGGAGAAATTACTGTTTGTGCATTTACAATATTCATTGATTTTTGCCATTGAACAACGTCCAGAAATGATTGAAGCTACTGACTGAATGAAAGGAGCAGGCATCTCACTCTCTTTGAATCTTCTTTATCATGCTAAGAGGAGCAGGAAAAAGCAAAAAATTTCAGAATTGCACCTTGCAATGCGGAGAAATTACTGTTTGTGCATTTACAATATTCATTGATTTTTGCCATTGAAAAACATCATGTTATTCATATACCAGAAATGTTTGAAGCTACTGACTGAATGAAAGGAGCTGGCATCTCACTCTCTTTGAATCTTCTTTATCATGCTAAGAGGAGCAGGAAAAAGCAAAAAATTTCAGAATTGCACCTTGCAATGCGGATAAATTACTGTTTGTGCATTTACAATATTCATTGATTTTTGCCATTGAAAAACATCATGTTATTCATATACCAGAAATGATTGAAGCTACTGACTGAATGAAAGGAGCTGGCATCTCATTCTCTTTGAATCTTCTTTATCATGCTAAGAGGAGCAGGAAAAAGCAAAAAATTTCAGAATTGCACCTTGCAATGCGGAGAAATTACTGTTTGTGCATTTACAATATTCATTGATTTTTGCCATTGAAAAACATCCAGAAATGATTGAAGCTACTGACTGAATGAAAGGAGCTGGCATCTCACTCTCTTTGAATCTTCTTTATCATGCTAAGAGGAGCAGGAAAAAGCAAAAAATTTCAGAATTGCACCTTGCAATGCGGAGAAATTACTGTTTGTGCATTTACAATATTCATTGATTTTTGCCATTGTAAAACATCATGTTATTCATATACCAGAAATGATTGAAGCTACTGACTGAATGAAAGGAGCTGGCATCTCACTCTCTTTGAATCTTCTTTATCATGCTAAGAGGAGCAGGAAAAAGTAAAAAATTTCAGAATTGCACCTTGCAATGCGGAGAAATTACTGTTTGTGCATTTACAATATTCAATGATTTTTGCCATTGAAAAACGTCCAGAAATGATTGAAGCTACTGACTGAACGAAAGGAGCTGGCATCTCACTCTCTTTGAATCTTCTTTATCATGCTAAGAGGAGCAGGAAAAAGCAAAAAATTTCAGAATTGCACCTTGCAATGCGGAGAAATTACTGTTTGTGCATTTACAATATTCATTGATTTTTGCCATTGAAAAACATCATGTTATTCATATACCAGAAATGTTTGAAGCTACTGACTGAATGAAAGGAGCTGGCATCTCACTCTCTTTGAATCTTCTTTATCATGCTAAGAGGAGCAGGAAAAAGCAAAAAATTTCAGAATTGCACCTTGCAATGCGGAGAAATTACTGTTTGTGCATTTACAATATTCATTGATTTTTGCCATTGAAAAACGTCCAGAAATGATTGAAGCTACTGACTGAATGAAAGGAGCTGGCATCTCACTCTCTTTGAATCTTCTTTATCATGCTAAGAGGAGCAGGAAAAAGCAAAAAATTTCAGAATTGCACCTTGCAATGCGGAGAAATTACTGTTTGTGCATTTACAATATTCATTGATTTTTGCCATTGAAAAACGTCCAGAAATGATTGAAGCTACTGACTGAATGAAAGGAGCAGGCATCTCACTCTCTTTGAATCTTCTTTATCATGCTAAGAGGAGCAGGAAAAAGCAAAAAATTTCAGAATTGCACCTTGCAATGCGGAGAAATTACTGTTTGTGCATTTACAATACTCATTGATTTTTGCCATTGAAAAACATCATGTTATTCATATACCAGAAATATTTGAAGCTACTGACTGAATGAAAGGAGCTGGCATCTCACTCTCTTTGAATCTTCTTTATCATGCTAAGAGGAGCAGGAAAAAGCAAAAAATTTCAGAATTGCACCTTGCAATGCGGATAAATTACTGTTTGTGCATTTACAATATTCATTGATTTTTGCCATTGAAAAACATCATGTTATTCATATACCAGAAATGATTGAAGCTACTGACTGAATGAAAGGAGCTGGCATCTCACTCTCTTTGAATCTTCTTTATCATGCTAAGAGGAGCAGGAAAAAGCAAAAAATTTCAGAAATGCACCTTGCAATGCGGATAAATTACTGTTTGTGCATTTACAATATTCATTGATTTTTGCCATTGAAAAACATCATGTTATTCATATACCAGAAATGATTGAAGCTACTGACTGAATGAAAGGAGCTGGCATCTCACTCTCTTTGAATCTTCTTTATCATGCTAAGAGGAGCAGGAAAAAGCAAAAAATTTCAGAATTGCACCTTGCAATGCGGAGAAATTACTGTTTGTGCATTACAATATTCATTGATTTTTGCCATTGAAAAACATCATGTTATTCATATACCAGAAATGATTGAAGCTACTGACTGAATGAAAGGAGCTGGCATCTCACTCTCTTTGAATCTTCTTTATCATGCTAAGAGGAGCAGGAAAAAGCAAAAAATTTCAGAATTGCACCTTGCAATGCGGAGAAATTACTGTTTGTGCATTTACAATATTCATTGATTTTTGCCATTGAAAAACATCATGTTATTCATATACCAGAAATGATTGAAGCTACTGACTGAATGAAAGGAGCTGGCATCTCACTCTCTTTGAATCTTCTTTATCATGCTAAGAGGAGCAGGAAAAAGTAAAAAATTTCAGAATTGCACCTTGCAATGCGGAGAAATTACTGTTTGTGCATTTACAATATTCAATGATTTTTGCCATTGAAAAACGTCCAGAAATGATTGAAGCTACTGACTGAACGAAAGGAGCTGGCATCTCACTCTCTTTGAATCTTCTTTATCATGCTAAGAGGAGCAGGAAAAAGCAAAAAATTTCAGAATTGCACCTTGCAATGCGGAGAAATTACTGTTTGTGCATTTACAATATTCATTGATTTTTGCCATTGAAAAACGTCCAGAAATGTTTGAAGCTACTGACTGAATGAAAGGAGCTGGCATCTCACTCTCTTTGAATCTTCTTTATCATGCTAGGATTAGCAGGAAAAAGCAAAAAATTTCAGAATTGCACCTTGCAATGTGGAGATATTACTGTTTGTGCATTTACAATATTCATTGATTTTTGCCATTGAAAAACATGTTTTTCATATACCAGAAATGTTTGAAGCTACTGACTGAATGAAAGGAGCTGGCATCTCACTCTCTTTGAATCTTCTTTATCATGCTAGGATTAACAGGAAAAAGCAAAAAATTTCAGAATTGCACCTTGCAATGTGGAGATATTACTGTTTGTGCATTTACAATATTCTTTGATTTTTGCCATTGAAAAACGTCCAGAAATGTTTGATGCTACTGACTGAATGAAAGGAGCTGGCATCTCACTCTCTTTGAATCTTCTTTATCATGCTAGGATTAGCAGGAAAAAGAAAAAATTTCAGAATTGCACCTTGCAATGTGGAGATATTACTGTTTGTGCATTTACAATATTCATTGATTTTTGCCATTGAAAAACATGTTTTTCATATACCAGAAATGTTTGAAGCTACTGACTGAATGAAAGGAGCTGGCATCTCACTCTCTTTGAATCTTCTTTATCCTGCTAGGATTAGCAGGAAAAAGCAAAAAATTTCAGAATTGCACCTTGCAATGTGGAGATATTACTGTTTGTGCATTTACAATATTCATTGATTTTTGCCATTGAAAAACGTCCAGAAATGTTTGAAGCTACTGACTGAAAGAAAGGAGTTGGCATCTCACTCTCTTTGAATCTTCTTTATCATGCTAGGATTAGCAGGAAAAAGCAAAAAAATTCAGAATTGCACCTTGCAATGTGGAGATATTACTGTTTGTGCATTTACAATATTCATTGATTTTTGCCATTGAAAAACATCATGTTATTCATATACCAGAAATGTTTGAAGCTACTGACTGAATGAAAGGAGCTGGCATCTCACTCTATTTGAATCTTCTTTATCATGCTAGGATTAACAGGAAAAAGCAAAAAAATTCAGAATTGCACCTTGCAATGTGGAGATATTACTGTTTGTGCATTTACAATATTCATTGATTTTTGCCATTGAAAAACGTCCAGAAATGTTTGAAGCTACTGACTGAATGAAAGGAGCTGGCATCTCACTCTCTTTGAATCTTCTTTATCATGCTAGGATTAGCAGGAAAAAGCAAAAAATTTCAGAATTGCACCTTGCAATGTGGAGATATTACTGTTTGTGCATTTACAATATTCATTGATTTTTGCCATTGAAAAACGTTTTTCATATACCAGAAATGTTTGAAGCTACTGACTGAATGAAAGGAGCTGGCATCTCACTCTCTTTGAATCTTCTTTATCATGCTAGGATTAGCAGGAAAAAGCAAAAAATTTCAGAATTGCACCTTGCAATGTGGAGATATTACTGTTTGTGCATTTACAATATTCATTGATTTTTGCCATTGAAAAACATGTTTTTCATATACCAGAAATGTTTGAAGCTACTGACTGAATGAAAGGAGCTGGCATCTCACTCTCTTTGAATCTTCTTTATCATGCTAGGATTAGCAGGAAAAAGCAAAAAATTTCAGAATTGCACCTTGCAATGTGGAGATATTACTGTTTGTGCATTTACAATATTCATTGATTTTTGCCATTGAAAAACATGTTTTTCATATACCAGAAATGTTTGAAGCTACTGACTGAATGAAAGGAGCTGGCATCTCACTCTCTTTGAATCTTCTTTATCATGCTAGGATTAACAGGAAAAAGCAAAAAATTTCAGAATTGCACCTTGCAATGTGGAGATATTACTGTTTGTGCATTTACAATATTCATTGATTTTTGCCATTGAAAAACGTCCAGAAATGTTTGAAGCTACTGACTGAATGAAAGGAGCTGGCATCTCACTCTCTTTGAATCTTCTTTATCATGCTAGGATTAGCAGGAAAAAGCAAAAAATTTCAGAATTGCACCTTGCAATGTGGAGATATTACTGTTTGTGCATTTACAATATTCATTGATTTTTGCCATTGAAAAACATGTTTTTCATATACCAGAAATGTTTGAAGCTACTGACTGAATGAAAGGAGCTGGCATCTCACTCTCTTTGAATCTTCTTTATCATGCTAGGATTAGCAGGAAAAAGCAAAAAATTTCAGAATTGCACCTTGCAATGTGGAGACATTACTGTTTGTGCATTTACAATATTCATTGATTTTTGCCATTGAAAAACATGTTTTTCATATACCAGAAATGTTTGAAGCTACTGACTGAATGAAAGGAGCTGGCATCTCACTCTTTGAATCTTCTTTATCCTGCTAGGATTAGCAGGAAAAAGCAAAAAATTTCAGAATTGCACCTTGCAATGTGGAGATATTACTGTTTGTGCATTTACAATATTCATTGATTTTTGCCATTGAAAAACATCCAGAAATGTTTGAAGCTACTGACTGAATGAAAGGAGCTGGCATCTCACTCTCTTTGAATCTTCTTTATCATGCTAGGATTAGCAGGAAAAAGCAAAAAATTTCAGAATTGCACCTTGCAATGTGGAGATATTACTGTTTGTGCATTTACAATATTCATTGATTTTTGCCATTGAAAAACGTCCAGAAATGTTTGAAGCTACTGACTGAATGAAAGGAGCTGGCATCTCACTCTCTTTGAATCTTCTTTATCATGCTAGGATTAGCAGGAAAAAGCAAAAAATTTCAGAATTGCACCTTGCAATGTGGAGATATTACTGTTTGTGCATTTACAATATTCATTGATTTTTGCCATTGAAAAACATCATGTTATTCATATACCAGAAATGTTTGAAGCTACTGACTGAATGAAAGGAGCTGGCATCTCACTCTCTTTGAATCTTCTTTATCATGCTAGGATTAACAGGAAAAAGCAAAAAATTTCAGAATTGCACCTTGCAATGTGGAGATATTACTGTTTGTGCATTTACAATATTCATTGATTTTTGCCATTGAAAAACGTCCAGAAATGTTTGAAGCTACTGACTGAATGAAAGGAGCTGGCATCTCACTCTCTTTGAATCTTTATCATGCTAGGATTAGCAGGAAAAAGCAAAAAATTTCAGAATTGCACCTTGCAATGTGGAAATATTACTGTTTGTGCATTTACAATGTTCATTGATTTTTGCCATTGAAAAACATGTTTTTCATATACCAGAAATGTTTGAAGCTACTGACTGAATGAAAGGAGCTGGCATCTCACTCTCTTTGAATCTTCTTTATCATGCTAGGATTAGCAGGAAAAAGCAAAAAATTTCAGAATTGCACCTTGCAATGTGGAGATATTACTGTTTGTGCATCTACAATATTCATTGATTTTTGCCATTGAAAAACGTTTTTCATATACCAGAAATGTTTGAAGCTACTGACTGAATGAAAGGAGCTGGCATCTCACTCTCTTTGAATCTTCTTTATCATGCTAGGATTAGCAGGAAAAAGCAAAAAATTTCAGAATTGCACCTTGCAATGTGGAGATATTACTGTTTGTGCATTTACAATATTCATTGATTTTTGCCATTGAAAAACATGTTTTTCATATACCAGAAATGTTTGAAGCTACTGACTGAATGAAAGGAGCTGGCATCTCACTCTCTTTGAATCTTCTTTATCATGCTAGGATTAGCAGGAAAAAGCAAAAAATTTCAGAATTGCACCTTGCAATGTGGAGATAATACTGTTTGTGCATTTACAATATTCATTGATTTTTGCCATTGAAAAACATGTTTTTCATATACCAGAAATGTTTGAAGCTACTGACTGAATGAAAGGAGCTGACATCTCACTCTCTTTGAATCTTCTTTATCATGCTAGGATTAGCAGGAAAAAGCAAAAAATTTCAGAATTGCACCTTGCAATGTGGAGATATTACTGTTTGTGCATTTACAATATTCATTGATTTTTGCCATTGAAAAACATGTTTTTCATATACCAGAAATGTTTGAAGCTACTGACTGAATGAAAGGAGCTGGCATCTCACTCTCTTTGAATCTTCTTTATCATGCTAGGATTAACAGGAAAAAGCAAAAAATTTCAGAATTGCACCTTGCAATGTGGAGATATTACTGTTTGTGCATTTACAATATTCATTGATTTTTGCCATTGAAAAACATGTTTTTCATATACCAGAAATGTTTGAAGCTACTGACTGAATGAAAGGAGCTGGCATCTCACTCTTTGAATCTTCTTTATCCTGCTAGGATTAGCAGGAAAAAGCAAAAAATTTCAGAATTGCACCTTGCAATGTGGAGATATTACTGTTTGTGCATTTACAATATTCATTGATTTTTGCCATTGAAAAACATCCAGAAATGTTTGAAGCTACTGACTGAATGAAAGGAGCTGGCATCTCACTCTCTTTGAATCTTCTTTATCATGCTAGGATTAGCAGGAAAAAGCAAAAAATTTCAGAATTGCACCTTGCAATGTGGAGATATTACTGTTTGTGCATTTACAATATTCATTGATTTTTGCCATTGAAAAACGTCCAGAAATGTTTGAAGCTACTGACTGAATGAAAGGAGCTGGCATCTCACTCTCTTTGAATCTTCTTTATCATGCTAGGATTAGCAGGAAAAAGCAAAAAATTTCAGAATTGCACCTTGCAATGTGGAGATATTACTGTTTGTGCATTTACAATATTCATTGATTTTTGCCATTGAAAAACATCATGTTATTCATATACCAGAAATGTTTGAAGCTACTGACTGAATGAAAGGAGCTGGCATCTCACTCTCTTTGAATCTTCTTTATCATGCTAGGATTAACAGGAAAAAGCAAAAAATTTCAGAATTGCACCTTGCAATGTGGAGATATTACTGTTTGTGCATTTACAATATTCATTGATTTTTGCCATTGAAAAACGTCCAGAAATGTTTGAAGCTACTGACTGAATGAAAGGAGCTGGCATCTCACTCTCTTTGAATCTTTATCATGCTAGGATTAGCAGGAAAAAGCAAAAAATTTCAGAATTGCACCTTGCAATGTGGAAATATTACTGTTTGTGCATTTACAATGTTCATTGATTTTTGCCATTGAAAAACATGTTTTTCATATACCAGAAATGTTTGAAGCTACTGACTGAATGAAAGGAGCTGGCATCTCACTCTCTTTGAATCTTCTTTATCATGCTAGGATTAGCAGGAAAAAGCAAAAAATTTCAGAATTGCACCTTGCAATGTGGAGATATTACTGTTTGTGCATCTACAATATTCATTGATTTTTGCCATTGAAAAACGTTTTTCATATACCAGAAATGTTTGAAGCTACTGACTGAATGAAAGGAGCTGGCATCTCACTCTCTTTGAATCTTCTTTATCATGCTAGGATTAGCAGGAAAAAGCAAAAAATTTCAGAATTGCACCTTGCAATGTGGAGATATTACTGTTTGTGCATTTACAATATTCATTGATTTTTGCCATTGAAAAACATGTTTTTCATATACCAGAAATGTTTGAAGCTACTGACTGAATGAAAGGAGCTGGCATCTCACTCTCTTTGAATCTTCTTTATCATGCTAGGATTAGCAGGAAAAAGCAAAAAATTTCAGAATTGCACCTTGCAATGTGGAGATAATACTGTTTGTGCATTTACAATATTCATTGATTTTTGCCATTGAAAAACATGTTTTTCATATACCAGAAATGTTTGAAGCTACTGACTGAATGAAAGGAGCTGACATCTCACTCTCTTTGAATCTTCTTTATCATGCTAGGATTAGCAGGAAAAAGCAAAAAATTTCAGAATTGCACCTTGCAATGTGGAGATATTACTGTTTGTGCATTTACAATATTCATTGATTTTTGCCATTGAAAAACATGTTTTTCATATACCAGAAATGTTTGAAGCTACTGACTGAATGAAAGGAGCTGGCATCTCACTCTCTTTGAATCTTCTTTATCATGCTAGGATTAACAGGAAAAAGCAAAAAATTTCAGAATTGCACCTTGCAATGTGGAGATATTACTGTTTGTGCATTTACAATATTCATTGATTTTTGCCATTGAAAAACGTCCAGAAATGTTTGAAGCTACTGACTGAATGAAAGGAGCTGGCATCTCACTCTCTTTGAATCTTCTTTATCATGCTAGGATTAGCAGGAAAAAGCAAAAAATTTCAGAATTGCACCTTGCAATGTGGAGATATTACTGTTTGTGCATTTACAATATTCATTGATTTTTGCCATTGAAAAACATGTTTTTCATATACCAGAAATGTTTGAAGCTACTGACTGAATGAAAGGAGCTGGCATCTCACTCTCTTTGAATCTTCTTTATCATGCTAGGATTAACAGGAAAAAGCAAAAAATTTCAGAATTGCACCTTGCAATGTGGAGATATTACTGTTTGTGCATTTACAATATTCATTGATTTTTGCCATTGAAAAACGTCCAGAAATGTTTGAAGCTACTGACTGAATGAAAGGAGCTGGCATCTCACTCTCTTTGAATCTTCTTTATCATGCTAGGATTAGCAGGAAAAAGCAAAAAATTTCAGAATTGCACCTTGCAATGTGGAGATATTACTGTTTGTGCATTTACAATATTCATTGATTTTTGCCATTGAAAAACATGTTTTTCATATACCAGAAATGTTTGAAGCTACTGACTGAATGAAAGGAGCTGGCATCTCACTCTCTTTGAATCTTCTTTATCATGCTAGGATTAACAGGAAAAAGCAAAAAATTTCAGAATTGCACCTTGCAATGTGGAGATATTACTGTTTGTGCATTTACAATATTCTTTGATTTTTGCCATTGAAAAACGTCCAGAAATGTTTGATGCTACTGACTGAATGAAAGGAGCTGGCATCTCACTCTCTTTGAATCTTCTTTATCATGCTAGGATTAGCAGGAAAAAGAAAAAATTTCAGAATTGCACCTTGCAATGTGGAGATATTACTGTTTGTGCATTTACAATATTCATTGATTTTTGCCATTGAAAAACATGTTTTTCATATACCAGAAATGTTTGAAGCTACTGACTGAATGAAAGGAGCTGGCATCTCACTCTCTTTGAATCTTCTTTATCCTGCTAGGATTAGCAGGAAAAAGCAAAAAATTTCAGAATTGCACCTTGCAATGTGGAGATATTACTGTTTGTGCATTTACAATATTCATTGATTTTTGCCATTGAAAAACGTCCAGAAATGTTTGAAGCTACTGACTGAAAGAAAGGAGTTGGCATCTCACTCTCTTTGAATCTTCTTTATCATGCTAGGATTAGCAGGAAAAAGCAAAAAAATTCAGAATTGCACCTTGCAATGTGGAGATATTACTGTTTGTGCATTTACAATATTCATTGATTTTTGCCATTGAAAAACATCATGTTATTCATATACCAGAAATGTTTGAAGCTACTGACTGAATGAAAGGAGCTGGCATCTCACTCTATTTGAATCTTCTTTATCATGCTAGGATTAACAGGAAAAAGCAAAAAAATTCAGAATTGCACCTTGCAATGTGGAGATATTACTGTTTGTGCATTTACAATATTCATTGATTTTTGCCATTGAAAAACGTCCAGAAATGTTTGAAGCTACTGACTGAATGAAAGGAGCTGGCATCTCACTCTCTTTGAATCTTCTTTATCATGCTAGGATTAGCAGGAAAAAGCAAAAAATTTCAGAATTGCACCTTGCAATGTGGAGATATTACTGTTTGTGCATTTACAATATTCATTGATTTTTGCCATTGAAAAACGTTTTTCATATACCAGAAATGTTTGAAGCTACTGACTGAATGAAAGGAGCTGGCATCTCACTCTCTTTGAATCTTCTTTATCATGCTAGGATTAGCAGGAAAAAGCAAAAAATTTCAGAATTGCACCTTGCAATGTGGAGATATTACTGTTTGTGCATTTACAATATTCATTGATTTTTGCCATTGAAAAACATGTTTTTCATATACCAGAAATGTTTGAAGCTACTGACTGAATGAAAGGAGCTGGCATCTCACTCTCTTTGAATCTTCTTTATCATGCTAGGATTAGCAGGAAAAAGCAAAAAATTTCAGAATTGCACCTTGCAATGTGGAGATATTACTGTTTGTGCATTTACAATATTCATTGATTTTTGCCATTGAAAAACATGTTTTTCATATACCAGAAATGTTTGAAGCTACTGACTGAATGAAAGGAGCTGGCATCTCACTCTCTTTGAATCTTCTTTATCATGCTAGGATTAACAGGAAAAAGCAAAAAATTTCAGAATTGCACCTTGCAATGTGGAGATATTACTGTTTGTGCATTTACAATATTCATTGATTTTTGCCATTGAAAAACGTCCAGAAATGTTTGAAGCTACTGACTGAATGAAAGGAGCTGGCATCTCACTCTCTTTGAATCTTCTTTATCATGCTAGGATTAGCAGGAAAAAGCAAAAAATTTCAGAATTGCACCTTGCAATGTGGAGATATTACTGTTTGTGCATTTACAATATTCATTGATTTTTGCCATTGAAAAACATGTTTTTCATATACCAGAAATGTTTGAAGCTACTGACTGAATGAAAGGAGCTGGCATCTCACTCTCTTTGAATCTTCTTTATCATGCTAGGATTAGCAGGAAAAAGCAAAAAATTTCAGAATTGCACCTTGCAATGTGGAGACATTACTGTTTGTGCATTTACAATATTCATTGATTTTTGCCATTGAAAAACATGTTTTTCATATACCAGAAATGTTTGAAGCTACTGACTGAATGAAAGGAGCTGGCATCTCACTCTTTGAATCTTCTTTATCCTGCTAGGATTAGCAGGAAAAAGCAAAAAATTTCAGAATTGCACCTTGCAATGTGGAGATATTACTGTTTGTGCATTTACAATATTCATTGATTTTTGCCATTGAAAAACATCCAGAAATGTTTGAAGCTACTGACTGAATGAAAGGAGCTGGCATCTCACTCTCTTTGAATCTTCTTTATCATGCTAGGATTAGCAGGAAAAAGCAAAAAATTTCAGAATTGCACCTTGCAATGTGGAGATATTACTGTTTGTGCATTTACAATATTCATTGATTTTTGCCATTGAAAAACGTCCAGAAATGTTTGAAGCTACTGACTGAATGAAAGGAGCTGGCATCTCACTCTCTTTGAATCTTCTTTATCATGCTAGGATTAGCAGGAAAAAGCAAAAAATTTCAGAATTGCACCTTGCAATGTGGAGATATTACTGTTTGTGCATTTACAATATTCATTGATTTTTGCCATTGAAAAACATCATGTTATTCATATACCAGAAATGTTTGAAGCTACTGACTGAATGAAAGGAGCTGGCATCTCACTCTCTTTGAATCTTCTTTATCATGCTAGGATTAACAGGAAAAAGCAAAAAATTTCAGAATTGCACCTTGCAATGTGGAGATATTACTGTTTGTGCATTTACAATATTCATTGATTTTTGCCATTGAAAAACGTCCAGAAATGTTTGAAGCTACTGACTGAATGAAAGGAGCTGGCATCTCACTCTCTTTGAATCTTTATCATGCTAGGATTAGCAGGAAAAAGCAAAAAATTTCAGAATTGCACCTTGCAATGTGGAAATATTACTGTTTGTGCATTTACAATGTTCATTGATTTTTGCCATTGAAAAACATGTTTTTCATATACCAGAAATGTTTGAAGCTACTGACTGAATGAAAGGAGCTGGCATCTCACTCTCTTTGAATCTTCTTTATCATGCTAGGATTAGCAGGAAAAAGCAAAAAATTTCAGAATTGCACCTTGCAATGTGGAGATATTACTGTTTGTGCATCTACAATATTCATTGATTTTTGCCATTGAAAAACGTTTTTCATATACCAGAAATGTTTGAAGCTACTGACTGAATGAAAGGAGCTGGCATCTCACTCTCTTTGAATCTTCTTTATCATGCTAGGATTAGCAGGAAAAAGCAAAAAATTTCAGAATTGCACCTTGCAATGTGGAGATATTACTGTTTGTGCATTTACAATATTCATTGATTTTTGCCATTGAAAAACATGTTTTTCATATACCAGAAATGTTTGAAGCTACTGACTGAATGAAAGGAGCTGGCATCTCACTCTCTTTGAATCTTCTTTATCATGCTAGGATTAGCAGGAAAAAGAAAAAATTTCAGAATTGCACCTTGCAATGTGGAGATAATACTGTTTGTGCATTTACAATATTCATTGATTTTTGCCATTGAAAAACATGTTTTTCATATACCAGAAATGTTTGAAGCTACTGACTGAATGAAAGGAGCTGACATCTCACTCTCTTTGAATCTTCTTTATCATGCTAGGATTAGCAGGAAAAAGCAAAAAATTTCAGAATTGCACCTTGCAATGTGGAGATATTACTGTTTGTGCATTTACAATATTCATTGATTTTTGCCATTGAAAAACATGTTTTTCATATACCAGAAATGTTTGAAGCTACTGACTGAATGAAAGGAGCTGGCATCTCACTCTCTTTGAATCTTCTTTATCATGCTAGGATTAACAGGAAAAAGCAAAAAATTTCAGAATTGCACCTTGCAATGTGGAGATATTACTGTTTGTGCATTTACAATATTCATTGATTTTTGCCATTGAAAAACGTCCAGAAATGTTTGAAGCTACTGACTGAATGAAAGGAGCTGGCATCTCACTCTCTTTGAATCTTCTTTATCATGCTAGGATTAGCAGGAAAAAGCAAAAAATTTCAGAATTGCACCTTGCAATGTGGAGATATTACTGTTTGTGCATTTACAATATTCATTGATTTTTGCCATTGAAAAACATGTTTTTCATATACCAGAAATGTTTGAAGCTACTGACTGAATGAAAGGAGCTGGCATCTCACTCTCTTTGAATCTTCTTTATCCTGCTAGGATTAGCAGGAAAAAGCAAAATATTTCAGAATTGCACCTTGCAATGTGGAGATATTACTGTTTGTGCATTTACAATATTCATTGATTTTTGCCATTGAAAAACATGTTTTTCATATACCAGAAATGTTTGAAGCTACTGACTGAATGAAAGGAGCTGGCATCTCACTCTCTTTGAATCTTCTTTATCATGCTAGGATTAACAGGAAAAAGCAAAAAATTTCAGAATTGCACCTTGCAATGTGGAGATATTACTGTTTGTGCATTTACAATATTCATTGATTTTTGCCATTGAAAAACGTCCAGAAATGTTTGAAGCTACTGACTGAATGAAAGGAGCTGGCATCTCACTCTCTTTGAATCTTTATCATGCTAGGATTAGCAGGAAAAAGCAAAAAATTTCAGAATTGCACCTTGCAATGTGGAAATATTACTGTTTGTGCATTTACAATGTTCATTGATTTTTGCCATTGAAAAACATGTTTTTCATATACCAGAAATGTTTGAAGCTACTGACTGAATGAAAGGAGCTGGCATCTCACTCTCTTTGAATCTTCTTTATCATGCTAGGATTAGCAGGAAAAAGCAAAAAATTTCAGAATTGCACCTTGCAATGTGGAGATATTACTGTTTGTGCATCTACAATATTCATTGATTTTTGCCATTGAAAAACGTTTTTCATATACCAGAAATGTTTGAAGCTACTGACTGAATGAAAGGAGCTGGCATCTCACTCTCTTTGAATCTTCTTTATCATGCTAGGATTAGCAGGAAAAAGCAAAAAATTTCAGAATTGCACCTTGCAATGTGGAGATATTACTGTTTGTGCATTTACAATATTCATTGATTTTTGCCATTGAAAAACATGTTTTTCATATACCAGAAATGTTTGAAGCTACTGACTGAATGAAAGGAGCTGGCATCTCACTCTCTTTGAATCTTCTTTATCATGCTAGGATTAGCAGGAAAAAGCAAAAAATTTCAGAATTGCACCTTGCAATGTGGAGATATTACTGTTTGTGCATTTACAATATTCATTGATTTTTGCCATTGAAAAACATGTTTTTCATATACCAGAAATGTTTGAAGCTACTGACTGAATGAAAGGAGCTGGCATCTCACTCTCTTTGAATCTTCTTTATCATGCTAGGATTAGCAGGAAAAAGCAAAAAATTTCAGAATTGCACCTTGCAATGTGGAGATATTACTGTTTGTGCATTTACAATATTCATTGATTTTTGCCATTGAAAAACATGTTTTTCATATACCAGAAATGTTTGAAGCTACTGACTGAATGAAAGGAGCTGGCATCTCACTCTCTTTGAATCTTCTTTATCATGCTAGGATTAACAGGAAAAAGCAAAAAATTTCAGAATTGCACCTTGCAATGTGGAGATATTACTGTTTGTGCATTTACAATATTCATTGATTTTTGCCATTGAAAAACGTCCAGAAATGTTTGAAGCTACTGACTGAATGAAAGGAGCTGGCATCTCACTCTCTTTGAATCTTCTTTATCATGCTAGGATTAGCAGGAAAAAGCAAAAAATTTCAGAATTGCACCTTGCAATGTGGAGATATTACTGTTTGTGCATTTACAATATTCATTGATTTTTGCCATTGAAAAACATGTTTTTCATATACCAGAAATGTTTGAAGCTACTGACTGAATGAAAGGAGCTGGCATCTCACTCTCTTTGAATCTTCTTTATCCTGCTAGGATTAGCAGGAAAAAGCAAAAAATTTCAGAATTGCACCTTGCAATGTGGAGATATTACTGTTTGTGCATTTACAATATTTATTGATTTTTGCCATTGAAAAACATGTTTTTCATATACCAGAAATGTTTGAAGCTACTGACTGAATGAAAGGAGCTGGCATCTCACTCTCTTTGAATCTTCTTTATCATGCTAGGATTAGCAGGAAAAAGCAAAAAATTTCAGAATTGCACCTTGCAATGTGGAGATATTACTGTTTGTGCATTTACAATATTCATTGATTTTTGCCATTGAAAAACATGTTTTTCATATACCAGGAATGTTTGAAGCTACTGACTGAATGAAAGGAGCTGGCATCTCACTCTCTTTGAATCTTCTTTATCCTGCTAGGATTAGCAGGAAAAAGCAAAAAATTTCAGAATTGCACCTTGCAATGTGGAGATATTACTGTTTGTGCATTTACAATATTCATTGATTTTTGCCATTGAAAAATGTCCAGAAATGTTTGAAGCTACAGACTGAATGAAAGGAGCTGGCATCTCACTCTCTTTGAATCTTCTTTATCATGCTAGGATTAGCAGGAAAAAGCAAAAAATTTCAGAATTGCACCTTGCAATGTGGAGATATTACTGTTTGTGCATTTACAATATTCATTGATTTTTGCCATTGAAAAACGTTTTTCATATACCAGAAATGTTTGAAGCTACTGACTGAATGAAAGGAGCTGGCATCTCACTCTCTTTGAATCTTCTTTATCATGCTAGGATTAGCAGGAAAAAGCAAAAAATTTCAGAATTGCACCTTGCAATGTGGAGATATTACTGTTTGTGCATTTACAATATTCATTGATTTTTGCCATTGAAAAACATGTTTTTCATATACCAGAAATGTTTGAAGCTACTGACTGAATGAAAGGAGCTGGCATCTCACTCTCTTTGAATCTTCTTTATCATGCTAGGATTAGCAGGAAAAAGCAAAAAATTTCAGAATTGCACCTTGCAATGTGGAGATATTACTGTTTGTGCATTTACAATATTCATTGATTTTTGCCATTGAAAAACATGTTTTTCATATACCAGAAATGTTTGAAGCTACTGACTGAATGAAAGGAGCTGGTATATCACTCTCTTTGAATCTTCTTTATCATGCTAGGATTAGCAGGAAAAAGCAAAAAAATTTCAGAATTGCACCTTGCAATGTGGAGATATTACTGTTTGTGCATTTACAATATTCATTGATTTTTGCCATTGAAAAACATGTTTTTCATATACCAGAAATGTTTGAAGCTACTGACTGAATGAAAGGAGCTGGCATCTCACTCTCTTTGAATCTTCTTTATCATGCTAGGATTAACAGGAAAAAGCAAAAAATTTCAGAATTGCACCTTGCAATGTGGAGATATTACTGTTTGTGCATTTACAATATTCATTGATTTTTGCCATTGAAAAACGTCCAGAAATGTTTGAAGCTACTGACTGAATGAAAGGAGCTGGCATCTCACTCTCTTTGAATCTTCTTTATCATGCTAGGATTAGCAGGAAAAAGCAAAAAATTTCAGAATTGCACCTTGCAATGTGGAGATATTAATGTTTGTGCATTTACAATATTCATTGATTTTTGCCATTGAAAAACGTCCAGAAATGTTTGAAGCTACTGACTGAATGAAAGGAGCTGGCATCTCACTCTCTTTGAATCTTCTTTATCATGCTAGGATTAGCAGGAAAAAGCAAAAAATTTCAGAATTGCACCTTGCAATGTGGAAATATTACTGTTTGTGCATTTACAATATTCATTGATTTTTGCCATTGAAAAACATGTTTTTCATATACCAGAAATGTTTGAAGCTACTGACTGAATGAAAGGAGCTGGCATCTCACTCTCTTTGAATCTTCTTTATCATGCTAGGATTAGCAGGAAAAAGCAAAAAATTTCAGAATTGCACCTTGCAATGTGGAGATATTACTGTTTGTGCATTTACAATATTCATTGATTTTTGCCATTGAAAAACGTTTTTCATATACCAGAAATGTTTGAAGCTACTGACTGAATGAAAGGAGCTGGCATCTCACTCTCTTTGAATCTTCTTTATCATGCTAGGATTAGCAGGAAAAAGCAAAAAATTTCAGAATTGCACCTTGCAATGTGGAGATATTACTGTTTGTGCATTTACAATATTCATTGATTTTTGCCATTGAAAAACATGTTTTTCATATACCAGAAATGTTTGAAGCTACTGACTGAATAAAAGGAGCTGGCATCTCACTCTCTTTGAATCTTTATCATGCTAGGATTAGCAGGAATAAGCAAAAAATTTCAGAATTGCACCTTGCAATGTGGAGATATTACTGTTTGTGCATTTACAATATTCATTGATTTTTGCCATTGAAAAACATGTTTTTCATATACCAGAAATGTTTGAAGCTACTGACTGAATGAAAGGAGCTGGCATCTCACTCTCTTTGAATCTTCTTTATCATGCTAGGATTAACAGGAAAAAGCAAAAAATTTCAGAATTGCACCTTGCAATGTGGAGATATTACTGTTTGTGCATTTACAATATTCATTGATTTTTGCCATTGAAAAATGTCCAGAAATGTTTGAAGCTACTGACTGAATGAAAGGAGCTGGCATCTCACTCTCTTTGAATCTTCTTTATCATGCTAGGATTAGCAGGAAAAAGCAAAAAATTTCAGAATTGCACCTTGCAATGTGGAGATATTACTGTTTGTGCATTTACAATATTCATTGATTTTTGCCATTGAAAAACATGTTTTTCATATACCAGAAATGTTTGAAGCTACTGACTGAATGAAAGGAGCTGGCATCTCACTCTCTTTGAATCTTCTTTATCATGCTAGGATTAACAGGAAAAAGCAAAAAATTTCAGAATTGCACCTTGCAATGTGGAGATATTACTGTTTGTGCATTTACAATATTCATTTATTTTTGCCATTGAAAAACGTCCAGAAATGTTTGAAGCTACTGACTGAATGAAAGGAGCTGGCATCTCACTCTCTTTGAATCTTCTTTATCATGCTAGGATTAGCAGGAAAAAGCAAAAAATTTCAGAATTGCACCTTGCAATGTGGAGATATTACTGTTTGTGCATTTACAATATTCATTCATTTTTGCCATTGAAAAACATGTTTTTCATATACCAGAAATGTTTGAAGCTACTGACTGAATGAAAGGAGCTGGCATCTCACTCTCTTTGAATCTTCTTTATCATGCTAGGATTAGCAGGAAAAAGCAAAAAATTTCAGAATTGCACCTTGCAATGTGGAGATATTACTGTTTGTGCATTTACAATATTCATTGATTTTTGCCATTGAAAAACATGTTTTTCATATACCAGAAATGTTTGAAGCTACTGACTGAATGAAAGGAGCTGGCATCTCACTCTCTTTGAATCTTCTTTATCCTGCTAGGATTAGCAGGAAAAAGCAAAAAATTTCAGAATTGCACCTTGCAATGTGGAGATATTACTGTTTGTGCATTTACAATATTCATTGATTTTTGCCATTGAAAAACATGTTTTTCATATACCAGAAATGTTTGAAGCTACTGACTGAATGAAAGGAGCTGGCATCTCACTCTCTTTGAATCTTCTTTATCCTGCTAGGATTAGCAGGAAAAAGCAAAAAATTTCAGAATTGCACCTTGCAATGTGGAGATATTACTGTTTGTGCATTTACAATATTCATTGATTTTTGCCATTGAAAAACATGTTTTTCATATACCAGAAATGTTTGAAGCTACTGACTGAATGAAAGGAGCTGGCATCTCACTCTCTTTGAATCTTCTTTATCATGCTAGGATTAGCAGGAAAAAGCAAAAAATTTCAGAATTGCACCTTGCAATGTGGAGATATTACTGTTTGTGCATTTACAATATTCATTGATTTTTGCCATTGAAAAACATGTTTTTCATATACCAGGAATGTTTGAAGCTACTGACTGAATGAAAGGAGCTGGCATCTCACTCTCTTTGAATCTTCTTTATCATGCTAGGATTAACAGGAAAAAGCAAAAAATTTCAGAATTGCACCTTGCAATGTGGAGATATTACTGTTTGTGCATTTACAATATTCATTGATTTTTGCCATTGAAAAATGTCCAGAAATGTTTGAAGCTACTGACTGAATGAAAGGAGCTGGCATCTCACTCTCTTTGAATCTTCTTTATCATGATAGGATTAGCAGGAAAAAGCAAAAAATTTCAGAATTGCACCTTGCAATGTGGAGATATTACTGTTTGTGCATTTACAATATTCATTGATTTTTGCCATTGAAAAACATGTTTTTCATATACCAGAAATGTTTGAAGCTACTGACTGAATGAAAGGAGCTGGCATCTCACTCTCTTTGAATCTTCTTTATCATGCTAGGATTAACAGGAAAAAGCAAAAAATTTCAGAATTGCACCTTGCAATGTGGAGATATTACTGTTTGTGCATTTACAATATTCATTTATTTTTGCCATTGAAAAACGTCCAGAAATGTTTGAAGCTACTGACTGAATGAAAGGAGCTGGCATCTCACTCTCTTTGAATCTTCTTTATCATGCTAGGATTAGCAGGAAAAAGCAAAAAATTTCAGAATTGCACCTTGCAATGTGGAGATATTACTGTTTGTGCATTTACAATATTCATTGATTTTTGCCATTGAAAAACATGTTTTTCATATACCAGAAATGTTTGAAGCTACTGACTGAATGAAAGGAGCTGGCATCTCACTCTCTTTGAATCTTCTTTATCATGCTAGGATTAGCAGGAAAAAGCAAAAAATTTCAGAATTGCACCTTGCAATGTGGAGATATTACTGTTTGTGCATTTACAATATTCATTGATTTTTGCCATTGAAAAACATGTTTTTCATATACCAGAAATGTTTGAAGCTACTGACTGAATGAAAGGAGCTGGCATCTCACTCTCTTTGAATCTTCTTTATCCTGCTAGGATTAGCAGGAAAAAGCAAAAAATTTCAGAATTGCACCTTGCAATGTGGAGATATTACTGTTTGTGCATTTACAATATTCATTGATTTTTGCCATTGAAAAACATCCAGAAATGTTTGAAGCTACTGACTGAATGAAAGGAGCTGGCATCTCACTCTCTTTGAATCTTCTTTATCATGCTAGGATTAGCAGGAAAAAGCAAAAAATTTCAGAATTGCACCTTGCAATGTGGAGATATTACTGTTTGTGCATTTACAATATTCATTGATTTTTGCCATTGAAAAACGTCCAGAAATGTTTGAAGCTACTGACTGAATGAAAGGAGCTGGCATCTCACTCTCTTTGAATCTTCTTTATCATGCTAGGATTAGCAGGAAAAAGCAAAAAATTTCAGAATTGCACCTTGCAATGTGGAGATATTACTGTTTGTGCATTTACAATATTCATTGATTTTTGCCATTGAAAAACATGTTTTTCATATACCAGAAATGTTTGAAGCTACTGACTGAATGAAAGGAGCTGGCATCTCACTCTCTTTGAATCTTCTTTATCCTGCTAGGATTAGCAGGAAAAAGCAAAAAATTTCAGAATTGCACCTTGCAATGTGGAGATATTACTGTTTGTGCATTTACAATATTCATTGATTTTTGCCATTGAAAAACATGTTTTTCATATACCAGAAATGTTTGAAGCTACTGACTGAATGAAAGGAGCTGGCATCTCACTCTCTTTGAATCTTCTTTATCATGCTAGGATTAGCAGGAAAAAGCAAAAAATTTCAGAATTGCACCTTGCAATGTGGAGATATTACTGTTTGTGCATTTACAATATTCATTGATTTTTGCCATTGAAAAACATGTTTTTCATATACCAGGAATGTTTGAAGCTACTGACTGAATGAAAGGAGCTGGCATCTCACTCTCTTTGAATCTTCTTTATCCTGCTAGGATTAGCAGGAAAAAGCAAAAAATTTCAGAATTGCACCTTGCAATGTGGAGATATTACTGTTTGTGCATTTACAATATTCATTGATTTTTGCCATTGAAAAATGTCCAGAAATGTTTGAAGCTACTGACTGAATGAAAGGAGCTGGCATCTCACTCTCTTTGAATCTTCTTTATCATGCTAGGATTAGCAGGAAAAAGCAAAAAATTTCAGAATTGCACCTTGCAATGTGGAGATATTACTGTTTGTGCATTTACAATATTCATTGATTTTTGCCATTGAAAAACGTCCAGAAATGTTTGAAGCTACTGACTGAATGAAAGGAGCTGGCATCTCACTCTCTTTGAATCTTCTTTATCATGCTAGGATTAGCAGGAAAAAGCAAAAAATTTCAGAATTGCACCTTGCAATGTGGAGATATTACTGTTTGTGCATTTACAATATTCATTGATTTTTGCCATTGAAAAACATGTTTTTCATATACCAGAAATGTTTGAAGCTACTGACTGAATGAAAGGAGCTGGCATCTCACTCTCTTTGAATCTTCTTTATCCTGCTAGGATTAGCAGGAAAAAGCAAAAAATTTCAGAATTGCACCTTGCAATGTGGAGATATTACTGTTTGTGCATTTACAATATTCATTGATTTTTGCCATTGAAAAACATGTTTTTCATATACCAGAAATGTTTGAAGCTACTGACTGAATGAAAGGAGCTGGCATCTCACTCTCTTTGAATCTTCTTTATCATGCTAGGATTAGCAGGAAAAAGCAAAAAATTTCAGAATTGCACCTTGCAATGTGGAGATATTACTGTTTGTGCATTTACAATATTCATTGATTTTTGCCATTGAAAAACATGTTTTTCATATACCAGGAATGTTTGAAGCTACTGACTGAATGAAAGGAGCTGGCATCTCACTCTCTTTGAATCTTCTTTATCATGCTAGGATTAACAGGAAAAAGCAAAAAATTTCAGAATTGCACCTTGCAATGTGGAGATATTACTGTTTGTGCATTTACAATATTCATTGATTTTTGCCATTGAAAAATGTCCAGAAATGTTTGAAGCTACTGACTGAATGAAAGGAGCTGGCATCTCACTCTCTTTGAATCTTCTTTATCATGCTAGGATTAGCAGGAAAAAGCAAAAAATTTCAGAATTGCACCTTGCAATGTGGAGATATTACTGTTTGTGCATTTACAATATTCATTGATTTTTGCCATTGAAAAACATGTTTTTCATATACCAGAAATGTTTGAAGCTACTGACTGAATGAAAGGAGCTGGCATCTCACTCTCTTTGAATCTTCTTTATCATGCTAGGATTAACAGGAAAAAGCAAAAAATTTCAGAATTGCACCTTGCAATGTGGAGATATTACTGTTTGTGCATTTACAATATTCATTTATTTTTGCCATTGAAAAACGTCCAGAAATGTTTGAAGCTACTGACTGAATGAAAGGAGCTGGCATCTCACTCTCTTTGAATCTTCTTTATCATGCTAGGATTAGCAGGAAAAAGCAAAAAATTTCAGAATTGCACCTTGCAATGTGGAGATATTACTGTTTGTGCATTTACAATATTCATTGATTTTTGCCATTGAAAAACATGTTTTTCATATACCAGAAATGTTTGAAGCTACTGACTGAATGAAAGGAGCTGGCATCTCACTCTCTTTGAATCTTCTTTATCATGCTAGGATTAGCAGGAAAAAGCAAAAAATTTCAGAATTGCACCTTGCAATGTGGAGATATTACTGTTTGTGCATTTACAATATTCATTGATTTTTGCCATTGAAAAACATGTTTTTCATATACCAGAAATGTTTGAAGCTACTGACTGAATGAAAGGAGCTGGCATCTCACTCTCTTTGAATCTTCTTTATCCTGCTAGGATTAGCAGGAAAAAGCAAAAAATTTCAGAATTGCACCTTGCAATGTGGAGATATTACTGTTTGTGCATTTACAATATTCATTGATTTTTGCCATTGAAAAACATCCAGAAATGTTTGAAGCTACTGACTGAATGAAAGGAGCTGGCATCTCACTCTCTTTGAATCTTCTTTATCATGCTAGGATTAGCAGGAAAAAGCAAAAAATTTCAGAATTGCACCTTGCAATGTGGAGATATTACTGTTTGTGCATTTACAATATTCATTGATTTTTGCCATTGAAAAACGTCCAGAAATGTTTGAAGCTACTGACTGAATGAAAGGAGCTGGCATCTCACTCTCTTTGAATCTTCTTTATCATGCTAGGATTAGCAGGAAAAAGCAAAAAATTTCAGAATTGCACCTTGCAATGTGGAGATATTACTGTTTGTGCATTTACAATATTCATTGATTTTTGCCATTGAAAAACGTTTTTCATATACCAGAAATGTTTGAAGCTACTGACTGAATGAAAGGAGCTGGCATCTCACTCTCTTTGAATCTTCTTTATCCTGCTAGGATTAGCAGGAAAAAGCAAAAAATTTCAGAATTGCACCTTGCAATGTGGAGATATTACTGTTTGTGCATTTACAATATTCATTGATTTTTGCCATTGAAAAACATGTTTTTCATATACCAGAAATGTTTGAAGCTACTGACTGAATGAAAGGAGCTGGCATCTCACTCTCTTTGAATCTTCTTTATCATGCTAGGATTAGCAGGAAAAAGCAAAAAATTTCAGAATTGCACCTTGCAATGTGGAGATATTACTGTTTGTGCATTTACAATATTCATTGATTTTTGCCATTGAAAAACATGTTTTTCATATACCAGGAATGTTTGAAGCTACTGACTGAATGAAAGGAGCTGGCATCTCACTCTCTTTGAATCTTCTTTATCCTGCTAGGATTAGCAGGAAAAAGCAAAAAATTTCAGAATTGCACCTTGCAATGTGGAGATATTACTGTTTGTGCATTTACAATATTCATTGATTTTTGCCATTGAAAAATGTCCAGAAATGTTTGAAGCTACTGACTGAATGAAAGGAGCTGGCATCTCACTCTCTTTGAATCTTCTTTATCATGCTAGGATTAGCAGGAAAAAGCAAAAAATTTCAGAATTGCACCTTGCAATGTGGAGATATTACTGTTTGTGCATTTACAATATTCATTGATTTTTGCCATTGAAAAACGTTTTTCATATACCAGAAATGTTTGAAGCTACTGACTGAATGAAAGGAGCTGGCATCTCACTCTCTTTGAATCTTCTTTATCATGCTAGGATCAGCAGGAAAAAGCAAAAAATTTCAGAATTGCACCTTGCAATGTGGAGATATTACTGTTTGTGCATTTACAATATTCATTGATTTTTGCCATTGAAAAACATGTTTTTCATATACCAGAAATGTTTGAAGCTACTGACTGAATGAAAGGAGCTGGCATCTCACTCTCTTTGAATCTTCTTTATCATGCTAGGATTAGCAGGAAAAAGCAAAAAATTTCAGAATTGCACCTTGCAATGTGGAGATATTACTGTTTGTGCATTTACAATATTCATTGATTTTTGCCATTGAAAAACATGTTTTTCATATACCAGAAATGTTTGAAGCTACTGACTGAATGAAAGGAGCTGGCATCTCACTCTCTTTGAATCTTCTTTATCATGCTAGGATTAACAGGAAAAAGCAAAAAATTTCAGAATTGCACCTTGCAATGTGGAGATATTACTGTTTGTGCATTTACAATATTCATTGATTTTTGCCATTGAAAAACGTCCAGAAATGTTTGAAGCTACTGACTGAATGAAAGGAGCTGGCATCTCACTCTCTTTGAATCTTCTTTATCATGCTAGGATTAGCAGGAAAAAGCAAAAAATTTCAGAATTGCACCTTGCAATGTGGAGATATTAATGTTTGTGCATTTACAATATTCATTGATTTTTGCCATTGAAAAACGTCCAGAAATGTTTGAAGCTACTGACTGAATGAAAGGAGCTGGCATCTCACTCTCTTTGAATCTTCTTTATCATGCTAGGATTAGCAGGAAAAAGCAAAAAATTTCAGAATTGCACCTTGCAATGTGGAAATATTACTGTTTGTGCATTTACAATATTCATTGATTTTTGCCATTGAAAAACATGTTTTTCATATACCAGAAATGTTTGAAGCTACTGACTGAATGAAAGGAGCTGGCATCTCACTCTCTTTGAATCTTCTTTATCATGCTAGGATTAGCAGGAAAAAGCAAAAAATTTCAGAATTGCACCTTGCAATGTGGAGATATTACTGTTTGTGCATTTACAATATTCATTGATTTTTGCCATTGAAAAACGTTTTTCATATACCAGAAATGTTTGAAGCTACTGACTGAATGAAAGGAGCTGGCATCTCACTCTCTTTGAATCTTCTTTATCATGCTAGGATTAGCAGGAAAAAGCAAAAAATTTCAGAATTGCACCTTGCAATGTGGAGATATTACTGTTTGTGCATTTACAATATTCATTGATTTTTGCCATTGAAAAACGTTTTTCATATACCAGAAATGTTTGAAGCTACTGACTGAATAAAAGGAGCTGGCATCTCACTCTCTTTGAATCTTTATCATGCTAGGATTAGCAGGAATAAGCAAAAAATTTCAGAATTGCACCTTGCAATGTGGAGATATTACTGTTTGTGCATTTACAATATTCATTGATTTTTGCCATTGAAAAACATGTTTTTCATATACCAGAAATGTTTGAAGCTACTGACTGAATGAAAGGAGCTGGCATCTCACTCTCTTTGAATCTTCTTTATCATGCTAGGATTAGCAGGAAAAAGCAAAAAAATTCAGAATTGCACCTTGCAATGTGGAGATATTACTGTTTGTGCATTTACAATATTCATTGATTTTTGCCATTGAAAAACATGTTTTTCATATACCAGAAATGTTTGAAGCTACTGACTGAATGAAAGGAGCTGGCATCTCACTCTCTTTGAATCTTCTTTATCATGCTAGGATTAACAGGAAAAAGCAAAAAATTTCAGAATTGCACCTTGCAATGTGGAGATATTACTGTTTGTGCATTTACAATATTCATTGATTTTTGCCATTGAAAAATGTCCAGAAATGTTTGAAGCTACTGACTGAATGAAAGGAGCTGGCATCTCACTCTCTTTGAATCTTCTTTATCATGCTAGGATTAGCAGGAAAAAGCAAAAAATTTCAGAATTGCACCTTGCAATGTGGAGATATTACTGTTTGTGCATTTACAATATTCATTGATTTTTGCCATTGAAAAACATGTTTTTCATATACCAGAAATGTTTGAAGCTACTGACTGAATGAAAGGAGCTGGCATCTCACTCTCTTTGAATCTTCTTTATCCTGCTAGGATTAGCAGGAAAAAGCAAAAAATTTCAGAATTGCACCTTGCAATGTGGAGATATTACTGTTTGTGCATTTACAATATTCATTGATTTTTGCCATTGAAAAACATGTTTTTCATATACCAGAAATGTTTGAAGCTACTGACTGAATGAAAGAAGCTGGCATCTCACTCTCTTTGAATCTTCTTTATCCTGCTAGGATTAGCAGGAAAAAGCAAAAAATTTCAGAATTGCACCTTGCAATGTGGAGATATTAGTTTGTGCATTTACAATATTCATTGATTTTTGCCATTGAAAAACATGTTTTTCATATACCAGGAATGTTTGAAGCTACTGACTGAATGAAAGGAGCTGGCATCTCACTCTCTTTGAATCTTCTTTATCATGCTAGGATTAGCAGGAAAAAGCAAAAAATTTCAGAATTGCACCTTGCAATGTGGAGATATTACTGTTTGTGCATTTACAATATTCATTGATTTTTGCCATTGAAAAACATGTTTTTCATATACCAGAAATGTTTGAAGCTACTGACTGAATGAAAGGAGCTGGCATCTCACTCTCTTTGAATCTTCTTTATCATGCTAGGATTAACAGGAAAAAGCAAAAAATTTCAGAATTGCACCTTGCAATGTGGAGATATTACTGTTTGTGCATTTACAATATTCATTTATTTTTGCCATTGAAAAACGTCCAGAAATGTTTGAAGCTACTGACTGAATGAAAGGAGCTGGCATCTCACTCTCTTTGAATCTTCTTTATCATGCTAGGATTAGCAGGAAAAAGCAAAAAATTTCAGAATTGCACCTTGCAATGTGGAGATATTACTGTTTGTGCATTTACAATATTCATTGATTTTTGCCATTGAAAAACATGTTTTTCATATACCAGAAATGTTTGAAGCTACTGACTGAATGAAAGGAGCTGGCATCTCACTCTCTTTGAATCTTCTTTATCATGCTAGGATTAGCAGGAAAAAGCAAAAAATTTCAGAATTGCACCTTGCAATGTGGAGATATTACTGTTTGTGCATTTACAATATTCATTGATTTTTGCCATTGAAAAACATGTTTTTCATATACCAGAAATGTTTGAAGCTACTGACTGAATGAAAGGAGCTGGCATCTCACTCTCTTTGAATCTTCTTTATCCTGCTAGGATTAGCAGGAAAAAGCAAAAAATTTCAGAATTGCACCTTGCAATGTGGAGATATTACTGTTTGTGCATTTACAATATTCATTGATTTTTGCCATTGAAAAACATCCAGAAATGTTTGAAGCTACTGACTGAATGAAAGGAGCTGGCATCTCACTCTCTTTGAATCTTCTTTATCATGCTAGGATTAGCAGGAAAAAGCAAAAAATTTCAGAATTGCACCTTGCAATGTGGAGATATTACTGTTTGTGCATTTACAATATTCATTGATTTTTGCCATTGAAAAACGTCCAGAAATGTTTGAAGCTACTGACTGAATGAAAGGAGCTGGCATCTCACTCTCTTTGAATCTTCTTTATCATGCTAGGATTAGCAGGAAAAAGCAAAAAATTTCAGAATTGCACCTTGCAATGTGGAGATATTACTGTTTGTGCATTTACAATATTCATTGATTTTTGCCATTGAAAAACGTTTTTCATATACCAGAAATGTTTGAAGCTACTGACTGAATGAAAGGAGCTGGCATCTCACTCTCTTTGAATCTTCTTTATCATGCTAGGATCAGCAGGAAAAAGCAAAAAATTTCAGAATTGCACCTTGCAATGTGGAGATATTACTGTTTGTGCATTTACAATATTCATTGATTTTTGCCATTGAAAAACATGTTTTTCATATACCAGAAATGTTTGAAGCTACTGACTGAATGAAAGGAGCTGGCATCTCACTCTCTTTGAATCTTCTTTATCATGCTAGGATTAGCAGGAAAAAGCAAAAAATTTCAGAATTGCACCTTGCAATGTGGAGATATTACTGTTTGTGCATTTACAATATTCATTGATTTTTGCCATTGAAAAACATGTTTTTCATATACCAGAAATGTTTGAAGCTACTGACTGAATGAAAGGAGCTGGTATCTCACTCTCTTTGAATCTTCTTTATCATGCTAGGATTAGCAGGAAAAAGCAAAAAAATTTCAGAATTGCACCTTGCAATGTGGAGATATTACTGTTTGTGCATTTACAATATTCATTGATTTTTGCCATTGAAAAACATGTTTTTCATATACCAGAAATGTTTGAAGCTACTGACTGAATGAAAGGAGCTGGCATCTCACTCTCTTTGAATCTTCTTTATCATGCTAGGATTAACAGGAAAAAGCAAAAAATTTCAGAATTGCACCTTGCAATGTGGAGATATTACTGTTTGTGCATTTACAATATTCATTGATTTTTGCCATTGAAAAACGTCCAGAAATGTTTGAAGCTACTGACTGAATGAAAGGAGCTGGCATCTCACTCTCTTTGAATCTTCTTTATCATGCTAGGATTAGCAGGAAAAAGCAAAAAATTTCAGAATTGCACCTTGCAATGTGGAGATATTAATGTTTGTGCATTTACAATATTCATTGATTTTTGCCATTGAAAAACGTCCAGAAATGTTTGAAGCTACTGACTGAATGAAAGGAGCTGGCATCTCACTCTCTTTGAATCTTCTTTATCATGCTAGGATTAGCAGGAAAAAGCAAAAAATTTCAGAATTGCACCTTGCAATGTGGAAATATTACTGTTTGTGCATTTACAATATTCATTGATTTTTGCCATTGAAAAACATGTTTTTCATATACCAGAAATGTTTGAAGCTACTGACTGAATGAAAGGAGCTGGCATCTCACTCTCTTTGAATCTTCTTTATCATGCTAGGATTAGCAGGAAAAAGCAAAAAATTTCAGAATTGCACCTTGCAATGTGGAGATATTACTGTTTGTGCATTTACAATATTCATTGATTTTTGCCATTGAAAAACGTTTTTCATATACCAGAAATGTTTGAAGCTACTGACTGAATGAAAGGAGCTGGCATCTCACTCTCTTTGAATCTTCTTTATCATGCTAGGATTAGCAGGAAAAAGCAAAAAATTTCAGAATTGCACCTTGCAATGTGGAGATATTACTGTTTGTGCATTTACAATATTCATTGATTTTTGCCATTGAAAAACGTTTTTCATATACCAGAAATGTTTGAAGCTACTGACTGAATAAAAGGAGCTGGCATCTCACTCTCTTTGAATCTTTATCATGCTAGGATTAGCAGGAATAAGCAAAAAATTTCAGAATTGCACCTTGCAATGTGGAGATATTACTGTTTGTGCATTTACAATATTCATTGATTTTTGCCATTGAAAAACATGTTTTTCATATACCAGAAATGTTTGAAGCTACTGACTGAATGAAAGGAGCTGGCATCTCACTCTCTTTGAATCTTCTTTATCATGCTAGGATTAGCAGGAAAAAGCAAAAAAATTCAGAATTGCACCTTGCAATGTGGAGATATTACTGTTTGTGCATTTACAATATTCATTGATTTTTGCCATTGAAAAACATGTTTTTCATATACCAGAAATGTTTGAAGCTACTGACTGAATGAAAGGAGCTGGCATCTCACTCTCTTTGAATCTTCTTTATCATGCTAGGATTAACAGGAAAAAGCAAAAAATTTCAGAATTGCACCTTGCAATGTGGAGATATTACTGTTTGTGCATTTACAATATTCATTGATTTTTGCCATTGAAAAATGTCCAGAAATGTTTGAAGCTACTGACTGAATGAAAGGAGCTGGCATCTCACTCTCTTTGAATCTTCTTTATCATGCTAGGATTAGCAGGAAAAAGCAAAAAATTTCAGAATTGCACCTTGCAATGTGGAGATATTACTGTTTGTGCATTTACAATATTCATTGATTTTTGCCATTGAAAAACATGTTTTTCATATACCAGAAATGTTTGAAGCTACTGACTGAATGAAAGGAGCTGGCATCTCACTCTCTTTGAATCTTCTTTATCCTGCTAGGATTAGCAGGAAAAAGCAAAAAATTTCAGAATTGCACCTTGCAATGTGGAGATATTACTGTTTGTGCATTTACAATATTCATTGATTTTTGCCATTGAAAAACATGTTTTTCATATACCAGAAATGTTTGAAGCTACTGACTGAATGAAAGAAGCTGGCATCTCACTCTCTTTGAATCTTCTTTATCCTGCTAGGATTAGCAGGAAAAAGCAAAAAATTTCAGAATTGCACCTTGCAATGTGGAGATATTAGTTTGTGCATTTACAATATTCATTGATTTTTGCCATTGAAAAACATGTTTTTCATATACCAGGAATGTTTGAAGCTACTGACTGAATGAAAGGAGCTGGCATCTCACTCTCTTTGAATCTTCTTTATCATGCTAGGATTAGCAGGAAAAAGCAAAAAATTTCAGAATTGCACCTTGCAATGTGGAGATATTACTGTTTGTGCATTTACAATATTCATTGATTTTTGCCATTGAAAAACATGTTTTTCATATACCAGAAATGTTTGAAGCTACTGACTGAATGAAAGGAGCTGGCATCTCACTCTCTTTGAATCTTCTTTATCATGCTAGGATTAACAGGAAAAAGCAAAAAATTTCAGAATTGCACCTTGCAATGTGGAGATATTACTGTTTGTGCATTTACAATATTCATTTATTTTTGCCATTGAAAAACGTCCAGAAATGTTTGAAGCTACTGACTGAATGAAAGGAGCTGGCATCTCACTCTCTTTGAATCTTCTTTATCATGCTAGGATTAGCAGGAAAAAGCAAAAAATTTCAGAATTGCACCTTGCAATGTGGAGATATTACTGTTTGTGCATTTACAATATTCATTGATTTTTGCCATTGAAAAACATGTTTTTCATATACCAGAAATGTTTGAAGCTACTGACTGAATGAAAGGAGCTGGCATCTCACTCTCTTTGAATCTTCTTTATCATGCTAGGATTAGCAGGAAAAAGCAAAAAATTTCAGAATTGCACCTTGCAATGTGGAGATATTACTGTTTGTGCATTTACAATATTCATTGATTTTTGCCATTGAAAAACATGTTTTTCATATACCAGAAATGTTTGAAGCTACTGACTGAATGAAAGGAGCTGGCATCTCACTCTCTTTGAATCTTCTTTATCCTGCTAGGATTAGCAGGAAAAAGCAAAAAATTTCAGAATTGCACCTTGCAATGTGGAGATATTACTGTTTGTGCATTTACAATATTCATTGATTTTTGCCATTGAAAAACATCCAGAAATGTTTGAAGCTACTGACTGAATGAAAGGAGCTGGCATCTCACTCTCTTTGAATCTTCTTTATCATGCTAGGATTAGCAGGAAAAAGCAAAAAATTTCAGAATTGCACCTTGCAATGTGGAGATATTACTGTTTGTGCATTTACAATATTCATTGATTTTTGCCATTGAAAAACGTCCAGAAATGTTTGAAGCTACTGACTGAATGAAAGGAGCTGGCATCTCACTCTCTTTGAATCTTCTTTATCATGCTAGGATTAGCAGGAAAAAGCAAAAAATTTCAGAATTGCACCTTGCAATGTGGAGATATTACTGTTTGTGCATTTACAATATTCATTGATTTTTGCCATTGAAAAACATCATGTTATTCATATACCAGAAATGTTTGAAGCTACTGACTGAATGAAAGGAGCTGGCATCTCACTCTCTTTGAATCTTCTTTATCATGCTAGGATTAACAGGAAAAAGCAAAAAATTTCAGAATTGCACCTTGCAATGTGGAGATATTACTGTTTGTGCATTTACAATATTCATTGATTTTTGCCATTGAAAAACGTCCAGAAATGTTTGAAGCTACTGACTGAATGAAAGGAGCTGGCATCTCACTCTCTTTGAATCTTCTTTATCATGCTAGGATTAGCAGGAAAAAGCAAAAAATTTCAGAATTGCACCTTGCAATGTGGAGATATTACTGTTTGTGCATTTACAATATTCATTGATTTTTGCCATTGAAAAACATGTTTTTCATATACCAGTAATGTTTGAAGCTACTGACTGAATGAAAGGAGCTGGCATCTCACTCTCTTTGAATCTTCTTTATCATGCTAGGATTAGCAGGAAAAAGCAAAAAATTTCAGAATTGCACCTTGCAATGTGGAGATATTACTGTTTGTGCATTTACAATATTCATTGATTTTTGCCATTGAAAAACATGTTTTTCATATACCAGGAATGTTTGAAGCTACTGACTGAATGAAAGGAGCTGGCATCTCACTCTCTTTGAATCTTCTTTATCCTGCTAGGATTAGCAGGAAAAAGCAAAAAATTTCAGAATTGCACCTTGCAATGTGGAGATATTACTGTTTGTGCATTTACAATATTCATTGATTTTTGCCATTGAAAAACGTCCAGAAATGTTTGAAGCTACTGACTGAATGAAAGGAGCTGGCATCTCACTCTCTTTGAATCTTCTTTATCATGCTAGGATTAGCAGGAAAAAGCAAAAAATTTCAGAATTGCACCTTGCAATGTGGAGATATTACTGTTTGTGCATTTACAATATTCATTGATTTTTGCCATTGAAAAACGTTTTTCATATACCAGAAATGTTTGAAGCTACTGACTGAATGAAAGGAGCTGGCATCTCACTCTCTTTGAATCTTCTTTATCATGCTAGGATTAGCAGGAAAAAGCAAAAAATTTCAGAATTGCACCTTGCAATGTGGAGATATTACTGTTTGTGCATTTACAATATTCATTGATTTTTGCCATTGAAAAACATGTTTTTCATATACCAGAAATGTTTGAAGCTACTGACTGAATGAAAGGAGCTGGCATCTCACTCTCTTTGAATCTTCTTTATCATGCTAGGATTAGCAGGAAAAAGCAAAAAATTTCAGAATTGCACCTTGCAATGTGGAGATATTACTGTTTGTGCATTTACAATATTCATTGATTTTTGCCATAGAAAAACATGTTTTTCATATACCAGAAATGTTTGAAGCTACTGACTGAATGAAAGGAGCTGGTATCTCACTCTCTTTGAATCTTCTTTATCATGCTAGGATTAGCAGGAAAAAGCAAAAAAATTTCAGAATTGCACCTTGCAATGTGGAGATATTACTGTTTGTGCATTTACAATATTCATTGATTTTTGCCATTGAAAAACATGTTTTTCATATACCAGAAATGTTTGAAGCTACTGACTGAATGAAAGGAGCTGGCATCTCACTCTCTTTGAATCTTCTTTATCATGCTAGGATTAACAGGAAAAAGCAAAAAATTTCAGAATTGCACCTTGCAATGTGGAGATATTACTGTTTGTGCATTTACAATATTCATTGATTTTTGCCATTGAAAAACGTCCAGAAATGTTTGAAGCTACTGACTGAATGAAAGGAGCTGGCATCTCACTCTCTTTGAATCTTCTTTATCATGCTAGGATTAGCAGGAAAAAGCAAAAAATTTCAGAATTGCACCTTGCAATGTGGAGATATTAATGTTTGTGCATTTACAATATTCATTGATTTTTGCCATTGAAAAACGTCCAGAAATGTTTGAAGCTACTGACTGAATGAAAGGAGCTGGCATCTCACTCTCTTTGAATCTTCTTTATCATGCTAGGATTAACAGGAAAAAGCAAAAAATTTCAGAATTGCACCTTGCAATGTGGAGATATTACTGTTTGTGCATTTACAATATTCATTGATTTTTGCCATTGAAAAACGTCCAGAAATGTTTGAAGCTACTGACTGAATGAAAGGAGCTGGCATCTCACTCTCTTTGAATCTTCTTTATCATGCTAGGATTAGCAGGAAAAAGCAAAAAATTTCAGAATTGTACCTTGCAATGTGGAAATATTACTGTTTGTGCATTTACAATATTCATTGATTTTTGCCATTGAAAAACATGTTTTTCATATACCAGAAATGTTTGAAGCTACTGACTGAATGAAAGGAGCTGGCATCTCACTCTCTTTGAATCTTCTTTATCATGCTAGGATTAGCAGGAAAAAGCAAAAAATTTCAGAATTGCACCTTGCAATGTGGAGATATTACTGTTTGTGCATTTACAATATTCATTGATTTTTGCCATTGAAAAACGTTTTTCATATACCAGAAATGTTTGAAGCTACTGACTGAATGAAAGGAGCTGGCATCTCACTCTCTTTGAATCTTCTTTATCATGCTAGGATTAGCAGGAAAAAGCAAAAAATTTCAGAATTGCACCTTGCAATGTGGAGATATTACTGTTTGTGCATTTACAATATTCATTGATTTTTGCCATTGAAAAACATGTTTTTCATATACCAGAAATGTTTGAAGCTACTGACTGAATAAAAGGAGCTGGCATCTCACTCTCTTTGAATCTTTATCATGCTAGGATTAGCAGGAAAAAGCAAAAAATTTCAGAATTGCACCTTGCAATGTGGAGATATTACTGTTTGTGCATTTACAATATTCATTGATTTTTGCCATTGAAAAACATGTTTTTCATATACCAGAAATGTTTGAAGCTACTGACTGAATGAAAGGAGCTGGCATCTCACTCTCTTTGAATCTTCTTTATCATGCTAGGATTAGCAGGAAAAAGCAAAAAATTTCAGAATTGCACCTTGCAATGTGGAGATATTACTGTTTGTGCATTTACAATATTCATTGATTTTTGCCATTGAAAAACATGTTTTTCATATACCAGAAATGTTTGAAGCTACTGACTGAATGAAAGGAGCTGGCATCTCACTCTCTTTGAATCTTCTTTATCATGCTAGGATTAACAGGAAAAAGCAAAAAGTTTCAGAATTGCACCTTGCAATGTGGAGATATTACTGTTTGTGCATTTACAATATTCATTGATTTTTGCCATTGAAAAATGTCCAGAAATGTTTGAAGCTACTGACTGAATGAAAGGAGCTGGCATCTCACTCTCTTTGAATCTTCTTTATCATGCTAGGATTAGCAGGAAAAAGCAAAAAATTTCAGAATTGCACCTTGCAATGTGGAGATATTACTGTTTGTGCATTTACAATATTCATTGATTTTTGCCATTGAAAAACATGTTTTTCATATACCAGAAATGTTTGAAGCTACTGACTGAATGAAAGGAGCTGGCATCTCACTCTCTTTGAATCTTCTTTATCATGCTAGGTATAACAGGAAAAAGCAAAAAATTTCAGAATTGCACCTTGCAATGTGGAGATATTACTGTTTGTGCATTTACAATATTCATTTATTTTTGCCATTGAAAAACGTCCAGAAATGTTTGAAGCTACTGACTGAATGAAAGGAGCTGGCATCTCACTCTCTTTGAATCTTCTTTATCATGCTAGGATTAGCAGGAAAAAGCAAAAAATTTCAGAATTGCACCTTGCAATGTGGAGATATTACTGTTTGTGCATTTACAATATTCATTGATTTTTGCCATTGAAAAACATGTTTTTCATATACCAGAAATGTTTGAAGCTACTGACTGAATGAAAGGAGCTGGCATCTCACTCTCTTTGAATCTTCTTTATCATGCTAGGATTAGCAGGAAAAAGCAAAAAATTTCAGAATTGCACCTTGCAATGTGGAGATATTACTGTTTGTGCATTTACAATATTCATTGATTTTTGCCATTGAAAAACATGTTTTTCATATACCAGAAATGTTTGAAGCTACTGACTGAATGAAAGGAGCTGGCATCTCACTCTCTTTGAATCTTCTTTATCCTGCTAGGATTAGCAGGAAAAAGCAAAAAATTTCAGAATTGCACCTTGCAATGTGGAGATATTACTGTTTGTGCATTTACAATATTCATTGATTTTTGCCATTGAAAAACATCCAGAAATGTTTGAAGCTACTGACTGAATGAAAGGAGCTGGCATCTCACTCTCTTTGAATCTTCTTTATCATGCTAGGATTAGCAGGAAAAAGCAAAAAATTTCAGAATTGCACCTTGCAATGTGGAGATATTACTGTTTGTGCATTTACAATATTCATTGATTTTTGCCATTGAAAAACATCATGTTATTCATATACCAGAAATGTTTGAAGCTACTGACTGAATGAAAGGAGCTGGCATCTCACTCTCTTTGAATCTTCTTTATCATGCTAGGATTAACAGGAAAAAGCAAAAAATTTCAGAATTGCACCTTGCAATGTGGAGATATTACTGTTTGTGCATTTACAATATTCATTGATTTTTGCCATTGAAAAACGTCCAGAAATGTTTGAAGCTACTGACTGAATGAAAGGAGCTGGCATCTCACTCTCTTTGAATCTTCTTTATCATGCTAGGATTAGCAGGAAAAAGCAAAAAATTTCAGAATTGCACCTTGCAATGTGGAAATATTACTGTTTGTGCATTTACAATATTCATTGATTTTTGCCATTGAAAAACATGTTTTTCATATACCAGAAATGTTTGAAGCTACTGACTGAATGAAAGGAGCTGGCATCTCACTCTCTTTGAATCTTCTTTATCATGCTAGGATTAGCAGGAAAAAGCAAAAAATTTCAGAATTGCACCTTGCAATGTGGAGATATTACTGTTTGTGCATTTACAATATTCATTGATTTTTGCCATTGAAAAACATGTTTTTCATATACCAGAAATGTTTGAAGCTACTGACTGAATGAAAGGAGCTGGCATCTCACTCTCTTTGAATCTTCTTTATCCTGCTAGGATTAGCAGGAAAAAGCAAAAAATTTCAGAATTGCACCTTGCAATGTGGAGATATTACTGTTTGTGCATTTACAATATTCATTGATTTTTGCCATTGAAAAACATGTTTTTCATATACCAGAAATGTTTGAAGCTACTGACTGAATGAAAGGAGCTGGCATCTCACTCTCTTTGAATCTTCTTTATCATGCTAGGATTAGCAGGAAAAAGCAAAAAATTTCAGAATTGCACCTTGCAATGTGGAGATATTACTGTTTGTGCATTTACAATATTCATTGATTTTTGCCATTGAAAAACATGTTTTTCATATACCAGGAATGTTTGAAGCTACTGACTGAATGAAAGGAGCTGGCATCTCACTCTCTTTGAATCTTCTTTATCCTGCTAGGATTAGCAGGAAAAAGCAAAAAATTTCAGAATTGCACCTTGCAATGTGGAGATATTACTGTTTGTGCATTTACAATATTCATTGATTTTTGCCATTGAAAAACGTCCAGAAATGTTTGAAGCTACTGACTGAATGAAAGGAGCTGGCATCTCACTCTCTTTGAATCTTCTTTATCATGCTAGGATTAGCAGGAAAAAGCAAAAAATTTCAGAATTGCACCTTGCAATGTGGAGATATTACTGTTTGTGCATTTACAATATTCATTGATTTTTGCCATTGAAAAACGTTTTTCATATACCAGAAATGTTTGAAGCTACTGACTGAATGAAAGGAGCTGGCATCTCACTCTCTTTGAATCTTCTTTATCATGCTAGGATTAGCAGGAAAAAGCAAAAAATTTCAGAATTGCACCTTGCAATGTGGAGATATTACTGTTTGTGCATTTACAATATTCATTGATTTTTGCCATTGAAAAACATGTTTTTCATATACCAGAAATGTTTGAAGCTACTGACTGAATGAAAGGAGCTGGCATCTCACTCTCTTTGAATCTTCTTTATCCTGCTAGGATTAGCAGGAAAAAGCAAAAAATTTCAGAATTGCACCTTGCAATGTGGAGATATTACTGTTTGTGCATTTACAATATTCATTGATTTTTGCCATTGAAAAACATGTTTTTCATATACCAGAAATGTTTGAAGCTACTGACTGAATGAAAGGAGCTGGCATCTCACTCTCTTTGAATCTTCTTTATCATGCTAGGATTAGCAGGAAAAAGCAAAAAATTTCAGAATTGCACCTTGCAATGTGGAGATATTACTGTTTGTGCATTTACAATATTCATTGATTTTTGCCATTGAAAAACATGTTTTTCATATACCAGGAATGTTTGAAGCTACTGACTGAATGAAAGGAGCTGGCATCTCACTCTCTTTGAATCTTCTTTATCCTGCTAGGATTAGCAGGAAAAAGCAAAAAATTTCAGAATTGCACCTTGCAATGTGGAGATATTACTGTTTGTGCATTTACAATATTCATTGATTTTTGCCATTGAAAAATGTCCAGAAATGTTTGAAGCTACTGACTGAATGAAAGGAGCTGGCATCTCACTCTCTTTGAATCTTCTTTATCATGCTAGGATTAGCAGGAAAAAGCAAAAAATTTCAGAATTGCACCTTGCAATGTGGAGATATTACTGTTTGTGCATTTACAATATTCATTGATTTTTGCCATTGAAAAACGTTTTTCATATACCAGAAATGTTTGAAGCTACTGACTGAATGAAAGGAGCTGGCATCTCACTCTCTTTGAATCTTCTTTATCATGCTAGGATTAGCAGGAAAAAGCAAAAAATTTCAGAATTGCACCTTGCAATGTGGAGATATTACTGTTTGTGCATTTACAATATTCATTGATTTTTGCCATTGAAAAACATGTTTTTCATATACCAGAAATGTTTGAAGCTACTGACTGAATGAAAGGAGCTGGCATCTCACTCTCTTTGAATCTTCTTTATCATGCTAGGATTAGCAGGAAAAAGCAAAAAATTTCAGAATTGCACCTTGCAATGTGGAGATATTACTGTTTGTGCATTTACAATATTCATTGATTTTTGCCATTGAAAAACATGTTTTTCATATACCAGAAATGTTTGAAGCTACTGACTGAATGAAAGGAGCTGGTATCTCACTCTCTTTGAATCTTCTTTATCATGCTAGGATTAGCAGGAAAAAGCAAAAAAATTTCAGAATTGCACCTTGCAATGTGGAGATATTACTGTTTGTGCATTTACAATATTCATTGATTTTTGCCATTGAAAAACATGTTTTTCATATACCAGAAATGTTTGAAGCTACTGACTGAATGAAAGGAGCTGGCATCTCACTCTCTTTGAATCTTCTTTATCATGCTAGGATTAACAGGAAAAAGCAAAAAATTTCAGAATTGCACCTTGCAATGTGGAGATATTACTGTTTGTGCATTTACAATATTCATTGATTTTTGCCATTGAAAAACGTCCAGAAATGTTTGAAGCTACTGACTGAATGAAAGGAGCTGGCATCTCACTCTCTTTGAATCTTCTTTATCATGCTAGGATTAGCAGGAAAAAGCAAAAAATTTCAGAATTGCACCTTGCAATGTGGAGATATTAATGTTTGTGCATTTACAATATTCATTGATTTTTGCCATTGAAAAACGTCCAGAAATGTTTGAAGCTACTGACTGAATGAAAGGAGCTGGCATCTCACTCTCTTTGAATCTTCTTTATCATGCTAGGATTAGCAGGAAAAAGCAAAAAATTTCAGAATTGCACCTTGCAATGTGGAAATATTACTGTTTGTGCATTTACAATATTCATTGATTTTTGCCATTGAAAAACATGTTTTTCATATACCAGAAATGTTTGAAGCTACTGACTGAATGAAAGGAGCTGGCATCTCACTCTCTTTGAATCTTCTTTATCATGCTAGGATTAGCAGGAAAAAGCAAAAAATTTCAGAATTGCACCTTGCAATGTGGAGATATTACTGTTTGTGCATTTACAATATTCATTGATTTTTGCCATTGAAAAACGTTTTTCATATACCAGAAATGTTTGAAGCTACTGACTGAATGAAAGGAGCTGGCATCTCACTCTCTTTGAATCTTCTTTATCATGCTAGGATTAGCAGGAAAAAGCAAAAAATTTCAGAATTGCACCTTGCAATGTGGAGATATTACTGTTTGTGCATTTACAATATTCATTGATTTTTGCCATTGAAAAACATGTTTTTCATATACCAGAAATGTTTGAAGCTACTGACTGAATAAAAGGAGCTGGCATCTCACTCTCTTTGAATCTTTATCATGCTAGGATTAGCAGGAATAAGCAAAAAATTTCAGAATTGCACCTTGCAATGTGGAGATATTACTGTTTGTGCATTTACAATATTCATTGATTTTTGCCATTGAAAAACATGTTTTTCATATACCAGAAATGTTTGAAGCTACTGACTGAATGAAAGGAGCTGGCATCTCACTCTCTTTGAATCTTCTTTATCATGCTAGGATTAGCAGGAAAAAGCAAAAAATTTCAGAATTGCACCTTGCAATGTGGAGATATTACTGTTTGTGCATTTACAATATTCATTGATTTTTGCCATTGAAAAACATGTTTTTCATATACCAGAAATGTTTGAAGCTACTGACTGAATGAAAGGAGCTGGCATCTCACTCTCTTTGAATCTTCTTTATCATGCTAGGATTAACAGGAAAAAGCAAAAAATTTCAGAATTGCACCTTGCAATGTGGAGATATTACTGTTTGTGCATTTACAATATTCATTGATTTTTGCCATTGAAAAATGTCCAGAAATGTTTGAAGCTACTGACTGAATGAAAGGAGCTGGCATCTCACTCTCTTTGAATCTTCTTTATCATGCTAGGATTAGCAGGAAAAAGCAAAAAATTTCAGAATTGCACCTTGCAATGTGGAGATATTACTGTTTGTGCATTTACAATATTCATTGATTTTTGCCATTGAAAAACATGTTTTTCATATACCAGAAATGTTTGAAGCTACTGACTGAATGAAAGGAGCTGGCATCTCACTCTCTTTGAATCTTCTTTATCCTGCTAGGATTAGCAGGAAAAAGCAAAAAATTTCAGAATTGCACCTTGCAATGTGGAGATATTACTGTTTGTGCATTTACAATATTCATTGATTTTTGCCATTGAAAAACATGTTTTTCATATACCAGAAATGTTTGAAGCTACTGACTGAATGAAAGAAGCTGGCATCTCACTCTCTTTGAATCTTCTTTATCCTGCTAGGATTAGCAGGAAAAAGCAAAAAATTTCAGAATTGCACCTTGCAATGTGGAGATATTAGTTTGTGCATTTACAATATTCATTGATTTTTGCCATTGAAAAACATGTTTTTCATATACCAGGAATGTTTGAAGCTACTGACTGAATGAAAGGAGCTGGCATCTCACTCTCTTTGAATCTTCTTTATCATGCTAGGATTAGCAGGAAAAAGCAAAAAATTTCAGAATTGCACCTTGCAATGTGGAGATATTACTGTTTGTGCATTTACAATATTCATTGATTTTTGCCATTGAAAAACATGTTTTTCATATACCAGAAATGTTTGAAGCTACTGACTGAATGAAAGGAGCTGGCATCTCACTCTCTTTGAATCTTCTTTATCATGCTAGGATTAACAGGAAAAAGCAAAAAATTTCAGAATTGCACCTTGCAATGTGGAGATATTACTGTTTGTGCATTTACAATATTCATTTATTTTTGCCATTGAAAAACGTCCAGAAATGTTTGAAGCTACTGACTGAATGAAAGGAGCTGGCATCTCACTCTCTTTGAATCTTCTTTATCATGCTAGGATTAGCAGGAAAAAGCAAAAAATTTCAGAATTGCACCTTGCAATGTGGAGATATTACTGTTTGTGCATTTACAATATTCATTGATTTTTGCCATTGAAAAACATGTTTTTCATATACCAGAAATGTTTGAAGCTACTGACTGAATGAAAGGAGCTGGCATCTCACTCTCTTTGAATCTTCTTTATCATGCTAGGATTAGCAGGAAAAAGCAAAAAATTTCAGAATTGCACCTTGCAATGTGGAGATATTACTGTTTGTGCATTTACAATATTCATTGATTTTTGCCATTGAAAAACATGTTTTTCATATACCAGAAATGTTTGAAGCTACTGACTGAATGAAAGGAGCTGGCATCTCACTCTCTTTGAATCTTCTTTATCCTGCTAGGATTAGCAGGAAAAAGCAAAAAATTTCAGAATTGCACCTTGCAATGTGGAGATATTACTGTTTGTGCATTTACAATATTCATTGATTTTTGCCATTGAAAAACATCCAGAAATGTTTGAAGCTACTGACTGAATGAAAGGAGCTGGCATCTCACTCTCTTTGAATCTTCTTTATCATGCTAGGATTAGCAGGAAAAAGCAAAAAATTTCAGAATTGCACCTTGCAATGTGGAGATATTACTGTTTGTGCATTTACAATATTCATTGATTTTTGCCATTGAAAAACGTCCAGAAATGTTTGAAGCTACTGACTGAATGAAAGGAGCTGGCATCTCACTCTCTTTGAATCTTCTTTATCATGCTAGGATTAGCAGGAAAAAGCAAAAAATTTCAGAATTGCACCTTGCAATGTGGAGATATTACTGTTTGTGCATTTACAATATTCATTGATTTTTGCCATTGAAAAACATCATGTTATTCATATACCAGTAATGTTTGAAGCTACTGACTGAATGAAAGGAGCTGGCATCTCACTCTCTTTGAATCTTCTTTATCATGCTAGGATTAGCAGGAAAAAGCAAAAAATTTCAGAATTGCACCTTGCAATGTGGAGATATTACTGTTTGTGCATTTACAATATTCATTGATTTTTGCCATTGAAAAACATGTTTTTCATATACCAGGAATGTTTGAAGCTACTGACTGAATGAAAGGAGCTGGCATCTCACTCTCTTTGAATCTTCTTTATCCTGCTAGGATTAGCAGGAAAAAGCAAAAAATTTCAGAATTGCACCTTGCAATGTGGAGATATTACTGTTTGTGCATTTACAATATTCATTGATTTTTGCCATTGAAAAACGTCCAGAAATGTTTGAAGCTACTGACTGAATGAAAGGAGCTGGCATCTCACTCTCTTTGAATCTTCTTTATCATGCTAGGATTAGCAGGAAAAAGCAAAAAATTTCAGAATTGCACCTTGCAATGTGGAGATATTACTGTTTGTGCATTTACAATATTCATTGATTTTTGCCATTGAAAAACGTTTTTCATATACCAGAAATGTTTGAAGCTACTGACTGAATGAAAGGAGCTGGCATCTCACTCTCTTTGAATCTTCTTTATCATGCTAGGATTAGCAGGAAAAAGCAAAAAATTTCAGAATTGCACCTTGCAATGTGGAGATATTACTGTTTGTGCATTTACAATATTCATTGATTTTTGCCATAGAAAAACATCATGTTATTCATATACCAGAAATGTTTGAAGCTACTGACTGAATGAAAGGAGCTGGCATCTCACTCTCTTTGAATCTTCTTTATCATGCTAGGATTAACAGGAAAAAGCAAAAAATTTCAGAATTGCACCTTGCAATGTGGAGATATTACTGTTTGTGCATTTACAATATTCATTGATTTTTGCCATTGAAAAACGTCCAGAAATGTTTGAAGCTACTGACTGAATGAAAGGAGCTGGCATCTCACTCTCTTTGAATCTTCTTTATCATGCTAGGATTAGCAGGAAAAAGCAAAAAATTTCAGAATTGCACCTTGCAATGTGGAGATATTAATGTTTGTGCATTTACAATATTCATTGATTTTTGCCATTGAAAAACGTCCAGAAATGTTTGAAGCTACTGACTGAATGAAAGGAGCTGGCATCTCACTCTCTTTGAATCTTCTTTATCATGCTAGGATTAACAGGAAAAAGCAAAAAATTTCAGAATTGCACCTTGCAATGTGGAGATATTACTGTTTGTGCATTTACAATATTCATTGATTTTTGCCATTGAAAAACGTCCAGAAATGTTTGAAGCTACTGACTGAATGAAAGGAGCTGGCATCTCACTCTCTTTGAATCTTCTTTATCATGCTAGGATTAGCAGGAAAAAGCAAAAAATTTCAGAATTGCACCTTGCAATGTGGAGATATTACTGTTTGTGCATTTACAATATTCATTGATTTTTGCCATTGAAAAACGTTTTTCATATACCAGAAATGTTTGAAGCTACTGACTGAATGAAAGGAGCTGGCATCTCACTCTCTTTGAATCTTCTTTATCATGCTAGGATTAGCAGGAAAAAGCAAAAAATTTCAGAATTGCACCTTGCAATGTGGAGATATTACTGTTTGTGCATTTACAATATTCATTGATTTTTGCCATTGAAAAACATGTTTTTCATATACCAGAAATGTTTGAAGCTACTGACTGAATAAAAGGAGCTGGCATCTCACTCTCTTTGAATCTTTATCATGCTAGGATTAGCAGGAAAAAGCAAAAAATTTCAGAATTGCACCTTGCAATGTGGAGATATTACTGTTTGTGCATTTACAATATTCATTGATTTTTGCCATTGAAAAACATGTTTTTCATATACCAGAAATGTTTGAAGCTACTGACTGAATGAAAGGAGCTGGCATCTCACTCTCTTTGAATCTTCTTTATCATGCTAGGATTAGCAGGAAAAAGCAAAAAATTTCAGAATTGCACCTTGCAATGTGGAGATATTACTGTTTGTGCATTTACAATATTCATTGATTTTTGCCATTGAAAAACATGTTTTTCATATACCAGAAATGTTTGAAGCTACTGACTGAATGAAAGGAGCTGGCATCTCACTCTCTTTGAATCTTCTTTATCATGCTAGGATTAACAGGAAAAAGCAAAAAGTTTCAGAATTGCACCTTGCAATGTGGAGATATTACTGTTTGTGCATTTACAATATTCATTGATTTTTGCCATTAAAAAATGTCCAGAAATGTTTGAAGCTACTGACTGAATGAAAGGAGCTGGCATCTCACTCTCTTTGAATCTTCTTTATCATGCTAGGATTAGCAGGAAAAAGCAAAAAATTTCAGAATTGCACCTTGCAATGTGGAGATATTACTGTTTGTGCATTTACAATATTCATTGATTTTTGCCATTGAAAAACATGTTTTTCATATACCAGAAATGTTTGAAGCTACTGACTGAATGAAAGGAGCTGGCATCTCACTCTCTTTGAATCTTCTTTATCATGCTAGGATTAACAGGAAAAAGCAAAAAATTTCAGAATTGCACCTTGCAATGTGGAGATATTACTGTTTGTGCATTTACAATATTCATTTATTTTTGCCATTGAAAAACGTCCAGAAATGTTTGAAGCTACTGACTGAATGAAAGGAGCTGGCATCTCACTCTCTTTGAATCTTCTTTATCATGCTAGGATTAGCAGGAAAAAGCAAAAAATTTCAGAATTGCACCTTGCAATGTGGAGATATTACTGTTTGTGCATTTACAATATTCATTGATTTTTGCCATTGAAAAACATGTTTTTCATATACCAGAAATGTTTGAAGCTACTGACTGAATGAAAGGAGCTGGCATCTCACTCTCTTTGAATCTTCTTTATCATGCTAGGATTAGCAGGAAAAAGCAAAAAATTTCAGAATTGCACCTTGCAATGTGGAGATATTACTGTTTGTGCATTTACAATATTCATTGATTTTTGCCATTGAAAAACATGTTTTTCATATACCAGAAATGTTTGAAGCTACTGACTGAATGAAAGGAGCTGGCATCTCACTCTCTTTGAATCTTCTTTATCCTGCTAGGATTAGCAGGAAAAAGCAAAAAATTTCAGAATTGCACCTTGCAATGTGGAGATATTACTGTTTGTGCATTTACAATATTCATTGATTTTTGCCATTGAAAAACATCCAGAAATGTTTGAAGCTACTGACTGAATGAAAGGAGCTGGCATCTCACTCTCTTTGAATCTTCTTTATCATGCTAGGATTAGCAGGAAAAAGCAAAAAATTTCAGAATTGCACCTTGCAATGTGGAGATATTACTGTTTGTGCATTTACAATATTCATTGATTTTTGCCATTGAAAAACGTCCAGAAATGTTTGAAGCTACTGACTGAATGAAAGGAGCTGGCATCTCACTCTCTTTGAATCTTCTTTATCATGCTAGGATTAGCAGGAAAAAGCAAAAAATTTCAGAATTGCACCTTGCAATGTGGAGATATTACTGTTTGTGCATTTACAATATTCATTGATTTTTGCCATTGAAAAACATCATGTTATTCATATACCAGAAATGTTTGAAGCTACTGACTGAATGAAAGGAGCTGGCATCTCACTCTCTTTGAATCTTCTTTATCATGCTAGGATTAACAGGAAAAAGCAAAAAATTTCAGAATTGCAACTTGCAATGTGGAGATATTACTGTTTGTGCATTTACAATATTCATTGATTTTTGCCATTGAAAAACGTCCAGAAATGTTTGAAGCTACTGACTGAATGAAAGGAGCTGGCATCTCACTCTCTTTGAATCTTCTTTATCATGCTAGGATTAGCAGGAAAAAGCAAAAAATTTCAGAATTGCACCTTGCAATGTGGAAATATTACTGTTTGTGCATTTACAATATTCATTGATTTTTGCCATTGAAAAACATGTTTTTCATATACCAGAAATGTTTGAAGCTACTGACTGAATGAAAGGAGCTGGCATCTCACTCTCTTTGAATCTTCTTTATCATGCTAGGATTAGCAGGAAAAAGCAAAAAATTTCAGAATTGCACCTTGCAATGTGGAGATATTACTGTTTGTGCATTTACAATATTCATTGATTTTTGCCATTGAAAAACATGTTTTTCATATACCAGAAATGTTTGAAGCTACTGACTGAATGAAAGGAGCTGGCATCTCACTCTCTTTGAATCTTCTTTATCCTGCTAGGATTAGCAGGAAAAAGCAAAAAATTTCAGAATTGCACCTTGCAATGTGGAGATATTACTGTTTGTGCATTTACAATATTCATTGATTTTTGCCATTGAAAAACATGTTTTTCATATACCAGAAATGTTTGAAGCTACTGACTGAATGAAAGGAGCTGGCATCTCACTCTCTTTGAATCTTCTTTATCATGCTAGGATTAGCAGGAAAAAGCAAAAAATTTCAGAATTGCACCTTGCAATGTGGAGATATTACTGTTTGTGCATTTACAATATTCATTGATTTTTGCCATTGAAAAACATGTTTTTCATATACCAGGAATGTTTGAAGCTACTGACTGAATGAAAGGAGCTGGCATCTCACTCTCTTTGAATCTTCTTTATCCTGCTAGGATTAGCAGGAAAAAGCAAAAAATTTCAGAATTGCACCTTGCAATGTGGAGATATTACTGTTTGTGCATTTACAATATTCATTGATTTTTGCCATTGAAAAACGTCCAGAAATGTTTGAAGCTACTGACTGAATGAAAGGAGCTGGCATCTCACTCTCTTTGAATCTTCTTTATCATGCTAGGATTAGCAGGAAAAAGCAAAAAATTTCAGAATTGCACCTTGCAATGTGGAGATATTACTGTTTGTGCATTTACAATATTCATTGATTTTTGCCATTGAAAAACGTTTTTCATATACCAGAAATGTTTGAAGCTACTGACTGAATGAAAGGAGCTGGCAGCTCACTCTCTTTGAATCTTCTTTATCATGCTAGGATTAGCAGGAAAAAGCAAAAAATTTCAGAATTGCACCTTGCAATGTAGAGATATTACTGTTTGTGCATTTACAATATTCATTGATTTTTGCCATTGAAAAACATGTTTTTCATATACCAGAAATGTTTGAAGCTACTGACTGAATGAAAGGAGCTGGCATCTCACTCTCTTTGAATCTTCTTTATCATGCTAGGATTAGCAGGAAAAAGCAAAAAATTTCAGAATTGCACCTTGCAATGTGGAGATATTACTGTTTGTGCATTTACAATATTCATTGATTTTTCCCATTGAAAAACATGTTTTTCATATACCAGAAATGTTTGAAGCTACTGACTGAATGAAAGGAGCTGGTATCTCACTCTCTTTGAATCTTCTTTATCATGCTAGGATTAGCAGGAAAAAGCAAAAAAATTTCAGAATTGCACCTTGCAATGTGGAGATATTACTGTTTGTGCATTTACAATATTCATTGATTTTTGCCATTGAAAAACATGTTTTTCATATACCAGAAATGTTTGAAGCTACTGACTGAATGAAAGGAGCTGGCATCTCACTCTCTTTGAATCTTCTTTATCATGCTAGGATTAACAGGAAAAAGCAAAAAATTTCAGAATTGCACCTTGCAATGTGGAGATATTACTGTTTGTGCATTTACAATATTCATTGATTTTTGCCATTGAAAAACGTCCAGAAATGTTTGAAGCTACTGACTGAATGAAAGGAGCTGGCATCTCACTCTCTTTGAATCTTCTTTATCATGCTAGGATTAGCAGGAAAAAGCAAAAAATTTCAGAATTGCACCTTGCAATGTGGAGATATTAATGTTTGTGCATTTACAATATTCATTGATTTTTGCCATTGAAAAACGTCCAGAAATGTTTGAAGCTACTGACTGAATGAAAGGAGCTGGCATCTCACTCTCTTTGAATCTTCTTTATCATGCTAGGATTAACAGGAAAAAGCAAAAAATTTCAGAATTGCACCTTGCAATGTGGAGATATTACTGTTTGTGCATTTACAATATTCATTGATTTTTGCCATTGAAAAACGTCCAGAAATGTTTGAAGCTACTGACTGAATGAAAGGAGCTGGCATCTCACTCTCTTTGAATCTTCTTTATCATGCTAGGATTAGCAGGAAAAAGCAAAAAATTTCAGAATTGCACTTTGCAATGTGGAAATATTACTGTTTGTGCATTTACAATATTCATTGATTTTTGCCATTGAAAAACATGTTTTTCATATACCAGAAATGTTTGAAGCTACTGACTGAATGAAAGGAGCTGGCATCTCACTCTCTTTGAATCTTCTTTATCATGCTAGGATTAGCAGGAAAAAGCAAAAAATTTCAGAATTGCACCTTGCAATGTGGAGATATTACTGTTTGTGCATTTACAATATTCATTGATTTTTGCCATTGAAAAACGTTTTTCATATACCAGAAATGTTTGAAGGTACTGACTGAATGAAAGGAGCTGGCATCTCACTCTCTTTGAATCTTCTTTATCATGCTAGGATTAGCAGGAAAAAGCAAAAAATTTCAGAATTGCACCTTGCAATGTGGAGATATTACTGTTTGTGCATTTACAATATTCATTGATTTTTGCCATTGAAAAACATGTTTTTCATATACCAGAAATGTTTGAAGCTACTGACTGAATGAAAGGAGCTGGCATCTCACTCTCTTTGAATCTTTATCATGCTAGGATTAGCAGGAAAAAGCAAAAAATTTCAGAATTGCACCTTGCAATGTGGAGATATTACTGTTTGTGCATTTACAATATTCATTGATTTTTGCCATTGAAAAACATGTTTTTCATATACCAGAAATGTTTGAAGCTACTGACTGAATGAAAGGAGCTGGCATCTCACTCTCTTTGATTCTTCTTTATCATGCTAGGATTAGCAGGAAAAAGCAAAAAATTTCAGAATTGCACCTTGCAATGTGGAGATATTACTGTTTGTGCATTTACAATATTCATTGATTTTTGCCATTGAAAAACGTTTTTCATATACCAGAAATGTTTGAAGCTACTGACTGAATGAAAGGAGCTGGCATCTCACTCTCTTTGAATCTTCTTTATCATGCTAGGATTAACAGGAAAAAGCAAAAAATTTCAGAATTGCACCTTGCAATGTGGAGATATTACTGTTTGTGCATTTACAATATTCATTGATTTTTGCCATTGAAAAACCTCCAGAAATGTTTGAAGCTACTGACTGAATGAAAGGAGCTGGCATCTCACTCTCTTTGAATCTTCTTTATCATGCTAGGATTAGCAGGAAAAAGCAAAAAATTTCAGAATTGCACCTTGCAATGTGGAGATATTACTGTTTGTGCATTTACAATATTCATTGATTTTTGCCATTGAAAAACATGTTTTTCATATACCAGAAATGTTTGAAGCTACTGACTGAATGAAAGGAGCTGGCATCTCACTCTCTTTGAATCTTCTTTATCCTGCTAGGATTAGCAGGAAAAAGCAAAAAATTTCAGAATTGCACCTTGCAATGTGGAGATATTACTGTTTGTGCATTTACAATATTCATTGATTTTTGCCATTGAAAAACATGTTTTTCATATACCAGAAATGTTTGAAGCTACTGACTGAATTTAAGGAGCTGGCATCTCACTCTCTTTGAATCTTCTTTATCCTGCTAGGATTAGCAGGAAAAAGCAAAAAATTTCAGAATTGCACCTTGCAATGTGGAGATATTAGTTTGTGCATTTACAATATTCATTGATTTTTGCCATTGAAAAACATGTTTTTCATATACCAGGAATGTTTGAAGCTACTGACTGAATGAAAGGAGCTGGCATCTCACTCTCTTTGTTTTACCATATTTTTTTATTTTTAATAAACAATTTAACAGGGGAATAACACACGTAGCATAAAAGTAGTGAGAAAAGAATATTCATAATAAGGGAAAAATTCTGAGGGAAGGGAAAGGGAAAGGGAACAAACGGGAATGGATAATCAGGAAAGATGGGAGAAATTTGTTCGTCAAATAGTATATACGATAATACAGAAATTTGAACACTTTAAACACACATTACTATCATTAGCAAAATTAAACATATTAATGAGCTAAACACGACACACATTAAGATGTTCCAGCGTTATGAGAGGGTTGAGGGAATTTAGTGAGCCAAATATCCCACTTCCTAGAAAATTTAAGTAAATTATTGTTGATAAGGGCAAATCTGAGTTCAAATATTCTATGGAGATTCATCTTATCAACTAAGTCCTCCAAAGTGGGGACATATGACTTTCTCCAATAAAAAGCCAATGCGTTCTTACACACTGAAAATAAGTGAATCACCAAAGATCTTTCAAACGACTTATATGGTTCAAGATCTAAGGATAGTAAAGCCATTTGAGGGGTCAATACTACAGGTCTGCCTAAAAGGTCATCTACCAAAGAAGAGATCTGAGCCCATAGATTCCGGATTTTAGGGCAGCTCCAAAAGAGATGTAAAAGATCTCCCCTAAGGCCGCACTCCCTCCAACAAAGGGGAGAGTTGCTGGGCTTTATATGGTGAAGCCTGATTGGAGTGTAATACCATCTGGTTAGAATTTTGAAGTAAGCCTCTTGTAAGGGCATAGATATATTAGAGGCCTGAGAAAAAAGAACAGCACTCTCCCATTGATCGGATTGGAAATTGAGTTTTAGATCTTTTTCCCAGCGTATCATGTAGAGGTGTTTTTGGAAGGAAAGATCATTATTGAAGCTGTTATATATGTGTCTCAGGCTCCAAAAAATTTTGTGAGATGGGTTGCTTAACAGGTTCACCGAGGTTTCAGAAACAATAAGTTTACCAGAAATAAATTCCAGAATAATGCTCTTTAAATGAGAGTATAAAAAGAAATCAGAGGAAGGTAAGTTGAATCTTTTTTTAAGAGTTTGGAAAGGAATAAAGGCAGAAGCTTCATAGAAGTCTCCAATTTTCCTTAACCCTTTATTGTCCCACTGATCTGGAATGGAAGAGTTATACAGATCAGCAACAAAACCAATTGGAAAGTTTTTGACAAAAGAAAACTTATCCCTATCAGAATCTCTTAGGGGACTCTTTTTCTTTCTTTTGGCGATTTTCTTCCAGGCGTCAATAATCGCCTGGAAAATAGGATGGGAAGAATCATGAGTGCACTGTTTAAAGAGATGCCTAAGTAACAATTCACGGGGAGAAGAACCATTATTTAAGAAGGTCTCCAGAGTTATCCAAGCTGGGGGACTGTCAGAATTAAACCAATTACTGCTCTGTTTGATGAGGTTTGCCAAATAGTAAGCGGAAATATTAGGGTGGCTCAGACCTCCGTTGCACTTATTCTTGTACAATATATCTGCAGATATCCTCGCACGTTTATTATCCCAGACATAGGAATTAATCTGATTTTGAATTTTTTGAATAAAGATGTGAGAAATAGTTAAAGGTAAGTTGCGGAAAAAATACAAGATTTTGGGTAGAACAAACATCTTAATAGAGAGGACTCTACCCCACCATGACAAATCTCTTTTCAAAAATTCCATCAAATCTCCACGGACGATATCCTCAATCAGAACCAGGTTGTCAGAAATTGTTGAGTTAATAGTTTTACCAATACTGATCCCCAAATAAGTCAGATTGCGTTTAGCCAAACCGAAGGAAAATCTCGAGTGTAAAACCTCTCTCGTCTGACGGTCCAGATCAATGTTTAAAAGTTTAGACTTCTCATTATTGATCTTAAAATAAGAAATCTGAGAGAATAGTTCTAGAACCTTCGAAACTTCCGCAACCGAATTTACTGGGTCCAGCAAGGAAAGCATAACATCATCTGCAAAGAGGCCAATTTTAAATTCTCGAGATGGGGTAGAAATCCCCCTAATGTCAGTGTTTTCTCTAATCCTCTGTGCCAAAGGCTCCATAGCCAGGACAAAGAGAAGGGGGGAAAGTGGGCAACCCTGTCTAGTACCATTTGTGATAGGGATTGGATTTGAGAGATAATTGTTAACATAAATTTTTGCTTGGGGGTTAGAATAGAGGGCCATAATTGAAGAGAGAAATTTGTTATCAAAACCGAATTTAATAAGGGTGAGTTTAAGGTATAGCCAATTTAACCTGTCGAAAGCTTTTTCAGCGTCTAAAGCAAGCAATGAAGTTGGGAGTTTCGCCGTATTTATCACCTTAATAATATTCAGAAGTCTTCTAGAGCCATCAGTTGCTTGCCTCCCACCAACGAAGCCAATCTGATCGTCGTTGATGAGAGATGGGAGAATAGTCGATAAACGATTGGCCAGAATTTTCGAATACATCTTAATATCAGTGTTAATTAGCGAAATGGGCCTATAATTTTTAACATTATCTCTCTCGTCCTTAGACTTGGGTATTAGGGTAATGGTGGCTTCCAGCATTTCTGAGGGGAAGGAGCTTATTGAGGAAGCATGATTGAAAATTTTCATGAGAGGGGAAGAAAGTAGGTCACAAAAAGTTTTATAATACTCATTGATGAACCCATCTGGACCCGGAGCCTTGAAATCTTTAAGTTGCTTTATTGTGTTAATAATTTCAAGGTTAGAAAAAGGCTTATTCAATGACTCGTGATCCAGAGGGCTCAATTTCGGTAGGTTAATGGAGGATAAAAATTTGTTGATTGCATCTGGGTGAGGATGGGAAATTAGAGGATCAGTTTTGATGTTGTAGAGTTTTTTGTAAAAATTTGCAAACTGGTTCACTATATCTTTAGGGTGGCAAAACGTTATTCCACTATTGTTTATCTCACTCTCTTTGAATCTTCTTTATCATGCTAGGATTAGCAGGAAAAAGCAAAAAATTTCAGAATTGCACCTTGCAATGTGGAGATATTACTGTTTGTGCATTTACAATATTCATTGATTTTTGCCATTGAAAAACATGTTTTTCATATACCAGAAATGTTTGAAGCTACTGACTGAATGAAAGGAGCTGGCATCTCACTCTCTTTGAATCTTCTTTATCATGCTAGGATTAACAGGAAAAAGCAAAAAATTTCAGAATTGCACCTTGCAATGTGGAGATATTACTGTTTGTGCAATTACAATATTCATTTATTTTTGCCATTGAAAAACGTCCAGAAATGTTTGAAGCTACTGACTGAATGAAAGGAGCTGGCATCTCACTCTCTTTGAATCTTCTTTATCATGCTAGGATTAGCAGGAAAAAGCAAAAAATTTCAGAATTGCACCTTGCAATGTGGAGATATTACTGTTTGTGCATTTACAATATTCATTGATTTTTGCCATTGAAAAACATGTTTTTCATATACCAGAAATGTTTGAAGCTACTGACTGAATGAAAGGAGCTGGCATCTCACTCTCTTTGAATCTTCTTTATCATGCTAGGATTAGCAGGAAAAAGCAAAAAAATTTCAGAATTGCACCTTGCAATGTGGAGATATTACTGTTTGTGCATTTACAATATTCATTGATTTTTGCCATTGAAAAACATGTTTTTCATATACCAGAAATGTTTGAAGCTACTGACTGAATGAAAGGAGCTGGCATCTCACTCTCTTTGAATCTTCTTTATCCTGCTAGGATTAGCAGGAAAAAGCAAAAAATTTCAGAATTGCACCTTGCAATGTGGAGATATTACTGTTTGTGCATTTACAATATTCATTGATTTTTGCCATTGAAAAACATCCAGAAATGTTTGAAGCTACTGACTGAATGAAAGGAGCTGGCATCTCACTCTCTTTGAATCTTCTTTATCATGCTAGGATTAGCAGGAAAAAGCAAAAAAATTTCAGAATTGCACCTTGCAATGTGGAGATATTACTGTTTGTGCATTTACAATATTCATTGATTTTTGCCATTGAAAAACGTCCAGAAATGTTTGAAGCTACTGACTGAATGAAAGGAGCTGGCATCTCACTCTCTTTGAATCTTCTTTATCATGCTAGGATTAGCAGGAAAAAGCAAAAAATTTCAGAATTGCACCTTGCAATGTGGAGATATTACTGTTTGTGCATTTACAATATTCATTGATTTTTGCCATTGAAAAACATCATGTTATTCATATACCAGAAATGTTTGAAGCTACTGACTGAATGAAAGGAGCTGGCATCTCACTCTCTTTGAATCTTCTTTATCATGCTAGGATTAACAGGAAAAAGCAAAAAATTTCAGAATTGCACCTTGCAATGTGGAGATATTACTGTTTGTGCATTTACAATATTCATTGATTTTTGCCATTGAAAAACGTCCAGAAATGTTTGAAGCTACTGACTGAATGAAAGGAGCTGGCATCTCACTCTCTTTGAATCTTCTTTATCATGCTAGGATTAGCAGGAAAAAGCAAAAAATTTCAGAATTGCACCTTGCAATGTGGAAATATTACTGTTTGTGCATTTACAATATTCATTGATTTTTGCCATTGAAAAACATTTTTTTCATATACCAGAAATGTTTGAAGCTACTGACTGAATGAAAGGAGCTGGCATCTCACTCTCTTTGAATCTTCTTTATCATGCTAGGATTAGCAGGAAAAAGCAAAAAATTTCAGAATTGCACCTTGCAATGTGGAGATATTACTGTTTGTGCATTTACAATATTCATTGATTTTTGCCATTGAAAAACGTTTTTCATATACCAGAAATGTTTGAAGCTACTGACTGAATGAAAGGAGCTGGCATGTCACTCTCTTTGAATCTTCTTTATCATGCTAGGATTAGCAGGAAAAAGCAAAAAATTTCAGAATTGCACCATGCAATGTGGAGATATTACTGTTTGTGCATTTACAATATTCATTGATTTTTGCCATTGAAAACCATGTTTTTCATATACCAGAAATGTTTGAAGCTACTGACTGAATGAAAGGAGCTGGCATCTCACTCTCTTTGAATCTTCTTTATCATGCTAGGATTAGCAGGAAAAAGCAAAAAATTTCAGAATTGCACCTTGCAATGTGGAGATATTACTGTTTGTGCATTTACAATATTCATTGATTTTTGCCATTGAAAAACATGTTTTTCATATACCAGAAATGTTTGAAGCTACTGACTGAATGAAAGGAGCTGGCATCTCACTCTCTTTGAATCTTCTTTATCATGCTAGGATTAGCAGGAAAAAGCAAAAAATTTCAGAATTGCACCTTGCAATGTGGAGATATTACTGTTTGTGCATTTACAATATTCATTGATTTTTGCCATTGAAAAACGTCCAGAAATGTTTGAAGCTACTGACTGAATGAAAGGAGCTGGCATCTCACTCTCTTTGAATCTTCTTTATCATGCTAGGATTAGCAGGAAAAAGCAAAAAATTTCAGAATTGCACCTTGCAATGTGGAGATATTACTGTTTGTGCATTTACAATATTCATTGATTTTTGCCATTGAAAAACGTTTTTCATATACCAGAAATGTTTGAAGCTACTGACTGAATGAAAGGAGCTGGCATCTCACTCTCTTTGAATCTTCTTTATCCTGCTAGGATTAGCAGGAAAAAGCAAAAAATTTCAGAATTGCACCTTGCAATGTGGAGATATTACTGTTTGTGCATTTACAATATTCATTGATTTTTGCCATTGAAAAACATGTTTTTCATATACCAGAAATGTTTGAAGCTACTGACTGAATGAAAGGAGCTGGCATCTCACTCTCTTTGAATCTTCTTTATCATGCTAGGATTAGCAGGAAAAAGCAAAAAATTTCAGAATTGCACCTTGCAATGTGGAGATATTACTGTTTGTGCATTTACAATATTCATTGATTTTTGCCATTGAAAAACATGTTTTTCATATACCAGGAATGTTTGAAGCTACTGACTGAATGAAAGGAGCTGGCATCTCACTCTGAATCTTCTTTATCCTGCTAGGATTAGCAGGAAAAAGCAAAAAATTTCAGAATTGCACCTTGCAATGTGGAGATATTACTGTTTGTGCATTTACAATATTCATTGATTTTTGCCATTGAAAAACATCATGTTATTCATATACCAGAAATGTTTGAAGCTACTGACTGAATGAAAGGAGCTGGCATCTCACTCTCTTTGAATCTTCTTTATCATGCTAGGATTAGCAGGAAAAAGCAAAAAATTTCAGAATTGCACCTTGCAATGTGGAGATATTACTGTTTGTGCATTTACAATATTCATTGATTTTTGCCATTGAAAAACATCATGTTATTCATATACCAGAAATGTTTGAAGCTACTGACTGAATGAAAGGAGCTGGCATCTCACTCTCTTTGAATCTTCTTTATCATGCTAGGATTAACAGGAAAAAGCAAAAAATTTCAGAATTGCACCTTGCAATGTGGAGATATTACTGTTTGTGCATTTACAATATTCATTGATTTTTGCCATTGAAAAACGTCCAGAAATGTTTGAAGCTACTGACTGAATGAAAGGAGCTGGCATCTCACTCTCTTTGAATCTTCTTTATCATGCTAGGATTAGCAGGAAAAAGCAAAAAATTTCAGAATTGCACCTTGCAATGTGGAAATATTACTGTTTGTGCATTTACAATATTCATTGATTTTTGCCATTGAAAAACATTTTTTTCATATACCAGAAATGTTTGAAGCTACTGACTGAATGAAAGGAGCTGGCATCTCACTCTCTTTGAATCTTCTTTATCATGCTAGGATTAGCAGGAAAAAGCAAAAAATTTCAGAATTGCACCTTGCAATGTGGAGATATTACTGTTTGTGCATTTACAATATTCATTGATTTTTGCCATTGAAAAACGTTTTTCATATACCAGAAATGTTTGAAGCTACTGACTGAATGAAAGGAGCTGGCATGTCACTCTCTTTGAATCTTCTTTATCATGCTAGGATTAGCAGGAAAAAGCAAAAAATTTCAGAATTGCACCATGCAATGTGGAGATATTACTGTTTGTGCATTTACAATATTCATTGATTTTTGCCATTGAAAACCATGTTTTTCATATACCAGAAATGTTTGAAGCTACTGACTGAATGAAAGGAGCTGGCATCTCACTCTCTTTGAATCTTCTTTATCATGCTAGGATTAGCAGGAAAAAGCAAAAAATTTCAGAATTGCACCTTGCAATGTGGAGATATTACTGTTTGTGCATTTACAATATTCATTGATTTTTGCCATTGAAAAACATGTTTTTCATATACCAGAAATGTTTGAAGCTACTGACTGAATGAAAGGAGCTGGCATCTCACTCTCTTTGAATCTTCTTTATCATGCTAGGATTAGCAGGAAAAAGCAAAAAATTTCAGAATTGCACCTTGCAATGTGGAGATATTACTGTTTGTGCATTTACAATATTCATTGATTTTTGCCATTGAAAAACGTCCAGAAATGTTTGAAGCTACTGACTGAATGAAAGGAGCTGGCATCTCACTCTCTTTGAATCTTCTTTATCATGCTAGGATTAGCAGGAAAAAGCAAAAAATTTCAGAATTGCACCTTGCAATGTGGAGATATTACTGTTTGTGCATTTACAATATTCATTGATTTTTGCCATTGAAAAACATGTTTTTCATATACCAGAAATGTTTGAAGCTACTGACTGAATGAAAAGAGCTGGCATCTCACTCTCTTTGAATCTTCTTTATCCTGCTAGGATTAGCAGGAAAAAGCAAAAAATTTCAGAATTGCACCTTGCAATGTGGAGATATTACTGTTTGTGCATTTACAATATTCATTGATTTTTGCCATTGAAAAACATGTTTTTCATATACCAGAAATGTTTGAAGCTACTGACTGAATGAAAGGAGCTGGCATCTCACTCTCTTTGAATCTTCTTTATCATGCTAGGATTAGCAGGAAAAAGCAAAAAATTTCAGAATTGCACCTTGCAATGTGGAGATATTACTGTTTGTGCATTTACAATATTCATTGATTTTTGCCATTGAAAAACGTCCAGAAATGTTTGAAGCTACTGACTGAATGAAAGGAGCTGGCATCTCACTCTCTTTGAATCTTCATTATCATGCTAGGATTAGCAGGAAAAAGCAAAAAATTTCAGAATTGCACCTTGCAATGTGGAGATATTACTGTTTGTGCATTTACAATATTCATTGATTTTTGCCATTGAAAAACGTTTTTCATATACCAGAAATGTTTGAAGCTACTGACTGAATGAAAGGAGCTGGCATCTCACTCTCTTTGAATCTTCTTTATCATGCTAGGATTAGCAGGAAAAAGCAAAAAATTTCAGAATTGCACCTTGCAATGTGGAGATATTACTGTTTGTGCATTTACAATATTCATTGATTTTTGCCATTGAAAAACATGTTTTTCATATACCAGAAATGTTTGAAGCTACTGACTGAATGAAAGGAGCTGGCATCTCACTCTCTTTGAATCTTCTTTATCATGCTAGGATTAGCAGGAAAAAGCAAAAAATTTCAGAATTGCACCTTGCAATGTGGAGATATTACTGTTTGTGCATTTACAATATTCATTGATTTTTGCCATTGAAAAACATGTTTTTCATATACCAGAAATGTTTGAAGCTACTGACTGAATGAAAGGAGCTGGCATCTCACTCTCTTTGAATCTTCTTTATCATGCTAGGATTAGCAGGAAAAAGCAAAAAATTTCAGAATTGCACCTTGCAATGTGGAGATATTACTGTTTGTGCATTTACAATATTCATTGATTTTTGCCATTGAAAAACATGTTTTTCATATACCAGAAATGTTTGAAGCTACTGACTGAATGAAAGGAGCTGGCATCTCACTCTCTTTGAATCTTCTTTATCATGCTAGGATTAACAGGAAAAAGCAAAAAATTTCAGAATTGCACCTTGCAATGTGGAGATATTACTGTTTGTGCATTTACAATATTCATTGATTTTTGCCATTGAAAAACGTCCAGAAATGTTTGAAGCTACTGACTGAATGAAAGGAGCTGGCATCTCACTCTCTTTGAATCTTCTTTATCATGCTAGGATTAGCAGGAAAAAGCAAAAAATTTCAGAATTGCACCTTGCAATGTGGAGATATTACTGTTTGTGCATTTACAATATTCATTGATTTTTGCCATTGAAAAACATGTTTTTCATATACCAGAAATGTTTGAAGCTACTGACTGAATGAAAGGAGCTGGCATCTCACTCTCTTTGAATCTTCTTTATCATGCTAGGATTAGCAGGAAAAAGCAAAAAATTTCAGAATTGCACCTTGCAATGTGGAGATATTACTGTTTGTGCATTTACAATATTCATTGATTTTTGCCATTGAAAAACATGTTTTTCATATACCAGAAATGTTTGAAGCTACTGACTGAATGAAAGGAGCTGGCATCTCACTCTCTTTGAATCTTCTTTATCCTGCTAGGATTAGCAGGAAAAAGCAAAAAATTTCAGAATTGCACCTTGCAATGTGGATATATTACTGTTTGTGCATTTACAATATTCATTGATTTTTGCCATTGAAAAACATCCAGAAATGTTTGAAGCTACTGACTGAATGAAAGGAGCTGGCATCTCACTCTCTTTGAATCTTCTTTATCATGCTAGGATTAGCAGGAAAAAGCAAAAAATTTCAGAATTGCACCTTGCAATGTGGAGATATTACTGTTTGTGCATTTACAATATTCATTGATTTTTGCCATTGAAAAACGTCCAGAAATGTTTGAAGCTACTGACTGAATGAAAGGAGCTGGCATCTCACTCTCTTTGAATCTTCTTTATCATGCTAGGATTAGCAGGAAAAAGCAAAAAATTTCAGAATTGCACCTTGCAATGTGGAGATATTACTGTTTGTGCATTTACAATATTCATTGATTTTTGCCATTGAAAAACATCATGTTATTCATATACCAGAAATGTTTGAAGCTACTGACTGAATGAAAGGAGCTGGCATCTCACTCTCTTTGAATCTTCTTTATCATGCTAGGATTAGCAGGAAAAAGCAAAAAATTTCAGAATTGCACCTTGCAATGTGGAGATATTACTGTTTGTGCATTTACAATATTCATTGATTTTTGCCATTGAAAAACATGTTTTTCATATACCAGAAATGTTTGAAGCTACTGACTGAATGAAAGGAGCTGGCATCTCACTCTCTTTGAATCTTCTTTATCATGCTAGGATTAACAGGAAAAAGCAAAAAATTTCAGAATTGCACCTTGCAATGTGGAGATATTACTGTTTGTGCATTTACAATATTCATTGATTTTTGCCATTGAAAAACGTCCAGAAATGTTTGAAGCTACTGACTGAATGAAAGGAGCTGGCATCTCACTCTCTTTGAATCTTCTTTATCATGCTAGGATTAGCAGGAAAAAGCAAAAAATTTCAGAATTGCACCTTGCAATGTGGAGATATTACTGTTTGTGCATTTACAATATTCATTGATTTTTGCCATTGAAAAACATGTTTTTCATATACCAGAAATGTTTGAAGCTACTGACTGAATGAAAGGAGCTGGCATCTCACTCTCTTTGAATCTTCTTTATCCTGCTAGGATTAGCAGGAAAAAGCAAAAAATTTCAGAATTGCACCTTGCAATGTGGAGATATTACTGTTTGTGCATTTACAATATTCATTGATTTTTGCCATTGAAAAACATGTTTTTCATATACCAGAAATGTTTGAAGCTACTGACTGAATGAAAGGAGCTGGCATCTCACTCTCTGAATCTTCTTTATCATGCTAGGATTAGCAGGAAAAAGCAAAAAATTTCAGAATTGCACCTTGCAATGTGGAGATATTACTGTTTGTGCATTTACAATATTCATTGATTTTTGCCATTGAAAAACATGTTTTTCATATACCAGGAATGTTTGAAGCTACTGACTGAATGAAAGGAGCTGGCATCTCACTCTCTTTGAATCTTCTTTATCCTGCTAGGATTAGCAGGAAAAAGCAAAAAATTTCAGAATTGCACCTTGCAATGTGGAGATATTACTGTTTGTGCATTTACAATATTCATTGATTTTTGCCATTGAAAAACGTCCATCAATGTTTGAAGCTACTGACTGAATGAAAGGAGCTGGCATCTCACTCTCTTTGAATCTTCTTTATCATGCTAGGATTAGCAGGAAAAAGCAAAAAATTTCAGAATTGCACCTTGCAATGTGGAGATATTACTGTTTGTGCATTTACAATATTCATTGATTTTTGCCATTGAAAAACGTCCAGAAATGTTTGAAGCTACTGACTGAATGAAAGGAGCTGGCATCTCACTCTCTTTGAATCTTCTTTATCATGCTAGGATTAGCAGGAAAAAGCAAAAAATTTCAGAATTGCACCTTGCAATGTGGAGATATTACTGTTTGTGCATTTACAATATTCATTGATTTTTGCCATTGAAAAACATGTTTTTCATATACCAGGAATGTTTGAAGCTACTGATTGAATGAAAGGAGCTGGCATCTCACTCTCTTTGAATCTTCTTTATCCTGCTAGGATTAGCAGGAAAAAGCAAAAAATTTCAGAATTGCACCTTGCAATGTGGAGATATTACTGTTTGTGCATTTACAATATTCATTGATTTTTGCCATTGAAAAACGTCCAGAAATGTTTGAAGCTACTGACTGAATGAAAGGAGCTGGCATCTCACTCTCTTTGAATCTTCTTTATCATGCTAGGATTAGCAGGAAAAAGCAAAAAATTTCAGAATTGCACCTTGCAATGTGGAGATATTACTGTTTGTGCATTTACAATATTCATTGATTTTTGCCATTGAAAAACATCATGTTATTCATATACCAGAAATGTTTGAAGCTACTGACTGAATGAAAGGAGCTGGCATCTCACTCTCTTTGAATCTTCTTTATCATGCTAGGATTAACAGGAAAAAGCAAAAAATTTCAGAATTGAACCTTGCAATGTGGAGATATTACTGTTTGTGCATTTACAATATTCATTGATTTTTGCCATTGAAAAACGTCCAGAAGTGTTTGAAGCTACTGACTGAATGAAAGGAGCTGGCATCTCACTCTCTTTGAATCTTCTTTATCATGCTAGGATTAGCAGGAAAAAGCAAAAAATTTCAGAATTACACCTTGCAATGTGGAGATATTACTGTTTGTGCATTTACAATATTCATTGATTTTTGCCATTGAAAAACGTCCAGAAATGTTTGAAGCTACTGACTGAATGAAAGGAGCTGGCATCTCACTCTCTTTGAATCTTCTTTATCATGCTAGGATTAGCAGGAAAAAGCAAAAAATTTCAGAATTGCACCTTGCAATGTGGAGATATTACTGTTTGTGCATTTACAATATTCATTGATTTTTGCCATTGAAAAACATGTTTTTCATATACCAGAAATGTTTGAAGCTACTGACTGAATGAAAGGAGCTGGCATCTCACTCTCTTTGAATCTTCTTTATCATGCTAGGATTAGCAGGAAAAAGCAAAAAATTTCAGAATTGCACCTTGCAATGTGGAGATATTACTGTTTGTGCATTTACAATATTCATTGATTTTTGCCATTGAAAAACATGTTTTTCATATACCAGAAATGTTTGAAGCTACTGACTGAATGAAAGGAGCTGGCATCTCACTCTCTTTGAATCTTCTTTATCCTGCTAGGATTAGCAGGAAAAAGCAAAAAATTTCAGAATTGCACCTTGCAATGTGGAGATATTACTGTTTGTGCATTTACAATATTCATTGATTTTTGCCATTGAAAAACATCCAGAAATGTTTGAAGCTACTGACTGAATGAAAGGAGCTGGCATCTCACTCTCTTTGAATCTTCTTTATCATGCTAGGATTAGCAGGAAAAAGCAAAAAATTTCAGAATTGCACCTTGCAATGTGGAGATATTACTGTTTGTGCATTTACAATATTCATTGATTTTTGCCATTGAAAAACGTCCAGAAATGTTTGAAGCTACTGACTGAATGAAAGGAGCTGGCATCTCACTCTCTTTGAATCTTCTTTATCATGCTAGGATTAGCAGGAAAAAGCAAAAAATTTCAGAATTGCACCTTGCAATGTGGAGATATTACTGTTTGTGCATTTACAATATTCATTGATTTTTGCCATTGAAAAACGTCCAGAAATGTTTGAAGCTACTGACTGAATGAAAGGAGCTGGCATCTCACTCTCTTTGAATCTTCTTTATCATGCTAGGATTAGCAGGAAAAAGCAAAAAATTTCAGAATTGCACCTTGCAATGTGGAGATATTACTGTTTGTGCATTTACAATATTCATTGATTTTTGCCATTGAAAAACATCATGTAATTCATATACCAGAAATGTTTGAAGCTACTGACTGAATGAAAGGAGCTGGCATCTCACTCTCTTTGAATCTTCTTTATCATGCTAGGATTAACAGGAAAAAGCAAAAAATTTCAGAATTGCACCTTGCAATGTGGAGATATTACTGTTTGTGCATTTACAATATTCATTGATTTTTGCCATTGAAAAACGTCCAGAAATGTTTGAAGCTACTGACTGAATGAAAGCAGCTGGCATCTCACTCTCTTTGAATCTTCTTTATCATGCTAGGATTAGCAGGAAAAAGCAAAAAATTTCAGAATTGCACCTTGCAATGTGGAAATATTACTGTTTGTGCATTTACAATATTCATTGATTTTTGCCATTGAAAAACATGTTTTTCATATACCAGAAATGTTTGAAGCTACTGACTGAATGAAAGGAGCTGGCATCTCACTCTCTTTGAATCTTCTTTATCATGCTAGGATTAGCAGGAAAAAGCAAAAAATTTCAGAATTGCACCTTGCAATGTGGAGATATTACTGTTTGTGCATTTACAATATTCATTGATTTTTGCCATTGAAAAACATCATGTTATTCATATACCAGAAATGTTTGAAGCTACTGACTGAATGAAAGGAGCTGGCATCTCACTCTCTTTGAATCTTCTTTATCATGCTAGGATTAGCAGGAAAAAGCAAAAAATTTCAGAATTGCACCTTGCAATGTGGAGATATTACTGTTTGTGCATTTACAATATTCATTGATTTTTGCCATTGAAAAACATGTTTTTCATATACCAGAAATGTTTGAAGCTACTGACTGAATGAAAGGAGCTGGCATCTCACTCTCTTTGAATCTTCTTTATCATGCTAGGATTAACAGGAAAAAGCAAAAAATTTCAGAATTGCACCTTGCAATGTGGAGATATTACTGTTTGTGCATTTACAATATTCATTGATTTTTGCCATTGAAAAACGTCCAGAAATGTTTGAAGCTACTGACTGAATGAAAGGAGCTGGCATCTCACTCTCTTTGAATCTTCTTTATCATGCTAGGATTAGCAGGAAAAAGCAAAAAATTTCAGAATTGCACCTTGCAATGTGGAGATATTACTGTTTGTGCATTTACAATATTCATTGATTTTTGCCATTGAAAAACATGTTTTTCATATACCAGAAATGTTTGAAGCTACTGACTGAATGAAAGGAGCTGGCATCTCACTCTCTTTGAATCTTCTTTATCCTGCTAGGATTAGCAGGAAAAAGCAAAAAATTTCAGAATTGCACCTTGCAATGTGGAGATATTACTGTTTGTGCATTTACAATATTCATTGATTTTTGCCATTGAAAAACATGTTTTTCATATACCAGAAATGTTTGAAGCTACTGACTGAATGAAAGGAGCTGGCATCTCACTCTCTGAATCTTCTTTATCATGCTAGGATTAGCAGGAAAAAGCAAAAAATTTCAGAATTGCACCTTGCAATGTGGAGATATTACTGTTTGTGCATTTACAATATTCATTGATTTTTGCCATTGAAAAACATGTTTTTCATATACCAGGAATGTTTGAAGCTACTGACTGAATGAAAGGAGCTGGCATCTCACTCTCTTTGAATCTTCTTTATCCTGCTAGGATTAGCAGGAAAAAGCAAAAAATTTCAGAATTGCACCTTGCAATGTGGAGATATTACTGTTTGTGCATTTACAATATTCATTGATTTTTGCCATTGAAAAACGTCCATCAATGTTTGAAGCTACTGACTGAATGAAAGGAGCTGGCATCTCACTCTCTTTGAATCTTCTTTATCATGCTAGGATTAGCAGGAAAAAGCAAAAAATTTCAGAATTGCACCTTGCAATGTGGAGATATTACTGTTTGTGCATTTACAATATTCATTGATTTTTGCCATTGAAAAACATCATGTTATTCATATACCAGAAATGTTTGAAGCTACTGACTGAATGAAAGGAGCTGGCATCTCACTCTCTTTGAATCTTCTTTATCATGCTAGGATTAGCAGGAAAAAGCAAAAAATTTCAGAATTGCACCTTGCAATGTGGAGATATTACTGTTTGTGCATTTACAATATTCATTGATTTTTGCCATTGAAAAACATGTTTTTCATATACCAGAAATGTTTGAAGCTACTGACTGAATGAAAGGAGCTGGCATCTCACTCTCTTTGAATCTTCTTTATCATGCTAGGATTAACAGGAAAAAGCAAAAAATTTCAGAATTGCACCTTGCAATGTGGAGATATTACTGTTTGTGCATTTACAATATTCATTGATTTTTGCCATTGAAAAACGTCCAGAAATGTTTGAAGCTACTGACTGAATGAAAGGAGCTGGCATCTCACTCTCTTTGAATCTTCTTTATCCTGCTAGGATTAGCAGGAAAAAGCAAAAAATTTCAGAATTGCACCTTGCAATGTGGAGATATTACTGTTTGTGCATTTACAATATTCATTGATTTTTGCCATTGAAAAACATGTTTTTCATATACCAGAAATGTTTGAAGCTACTGACTGAATGAAAGGAGCTGGCATCTCACTCTCTGAATCTTCTTTATCATGCTAGGATTAGCAGGAAAAAGCAAAAAATTTCAGAATTGCACCTTGCAATGTGGAGATATTACTGTTTGTGCATTTACAATATTCATTGATTTTTGCCATTGAAAAACATGTTTTTCATATACCAGGAATGTTTGAAGCTACTGACTGAATGAAAGGAGCTGGCATCTCACTCTCTTTGAATCTTCTTTATCCTGCTAGGATTAGCAGGAAAAAGCAAAAAATTTCAGAATTGCACCTTGCAATGTGGAGATATTACTGTTTGTGCATTTACAATATTCATTGATTTTTGCCATTGAAAAACGTCCATCAATGTTTGAAGCTACTGACTGAATGAAAGGAGCTGGCATCTCACTCTCTTTGAATCTTCTTTATCATGCTAGGATTAGCAGGAAAAAGCAAAAAATTTCAGAATTGCACCTTGCAATGTGGAGATATTACTGTTTGTGCATTTACAATATTCATTGATTTTTGCCATTGAAAAACGTCCAGAAATGTTTGAAGCTACTGACTGAATGAAAGGAGCTGGCATCTCACTCTCTTTGAATCTTCTTTATCATGCTAGGATTAGCAGGAAAAAGCAAAAAATTTCAGAATTGCACCTTGCAATGTGGAGATATTACTGTTTGTGCATTTACAATATTCATTGATTTTTGCCATTGAAAAACATGTTTTTCATATACCAGGAATGTTTAAAGCTACTGACTGAATGAAAGGAGCTGGCATCTCACTCTCTTTGAATCTTCTTTATCCTGCTAGGATTAGCAGGAAAAAGCAAAAAATTTCAGAATTGCACCTTGCAATGTGGAGATATTACTGTTTGTGCATTTACAATATTCATTGATTTTTGCCATTGAAAAACGTCCAGAAATGTTTGAAGCTACTGACTGAATGAAAGGAGCTGGCATCTCACTCTCTTTGAATCTTCTTTATCATGCTAGGATTAGCAGGAAAAAGCAAAAAATTTCAGAATTGCACCTTGCAATGTGGAGATATTACTGTTTGTGCATTTACAATATTCATTGATTTTTGCCATTGAAAAACATCATGTTATTCATATACCAGAAATGTTTGAAGCTACTGACTGAATGAAAGGAGCTGGCATCTCACTCTCTTTGAATCTTCTTTATCATGCTAGGATTAACAGGAAAAAGCAAAAAATTTCAGAATTGAACCTTGCAATGTGGAGATATTACTGTTTGTGCATTTACAATATTCATTGATTTTTGCCATTGAAAAACGTCCAGAAATGTTTGAAGCTACTGACTGAATGAAAGGAGCTGGCATCTCACTCTCTTTGAATCTTCTTTATCATGCTAGGATTAGCAGGAAAAAGCAAAAAATTTCAGAATTACACCTTGCAATGTGGAGATATTACTGTTTGTGCATTTACAATATTCATTGATTTTTGCCATTGAAAAACGTCCAGAAATGTTTGAAGCTACTGACTGAATGAAAGGAGCTGGCATCTCACTCTCTTTGAATCTTCTTTATCATGCTAGGATTAGCAGGAAAAAGCAAAAAATTTCAGAATTGCACCTTGCAATGTGGAGATATTACTGTTTCTGCATTTACAATATTCATTGATTTTTGCCATTGAAAAACATGTTTTTCATATACCAGAAATGTTTGAAGCTACTGACTGAATGAAAGGAGCTGGCATCTCACTCTCTTTGAATCTTCTTTATCATGCTAGGATTAGCAGGAAAAAGCAAAAAATTTCAGAATTGCACCTTGCAATGTGGAGATATTACTGTTTGTGCATTTACAATATTCATTGATTTTTGCCATTGAAAAACATGTTTTTCATATACCAGAAATGTTTGAAGCTACTGACTGAATGAAAGGAGCTGGCATCTCACTCTCTTTGAATCTTCTTTATCCTGCTAGGATTAGCAGGAAAAAGCAAAAAATTTCAGAATTGCACCTTGCAATGTGGAGATATTACTGTTTGTGCATTTACAATATTCATTGATTTTTGCCATTGAAAAACATCCAGAAATGTTTGAAGCTACTGACTGAATGAAAGGAGCTGGCATCTCACTCTCTTTGAATCTTCTTTATCATGCTAGGATTAGCAGGAAAAAGCAAAAAATTTCAGAATTGCACCTTGCAATGTGGAGATATTACTGTTTGTGCATTTACAATATTCATTGATTTTTGCCATTGAAAAACGTCCAGAAATGTTTGAAGCTACTGACTGAATGAAAGGAGCTGGCATCTCACTCTCTTTGAATCTTCTTTATCATGCTAGGATTAGCAGGAAAAAGCAAAAAATTTCAGAATTGCACCTTGCAATGTGGAGATATTACTGTTTGTGCATTTACAATATTCATTGATTTTTGCCATTGAAAAACGTCCAGAAATGTTTGAAGCTACTGACTGAATGAAAGGAGCTGGCATCTCACTCTCTTTGAATCTTCTTTATCATGCTAGGATTAGCAGGAAAAAGCAAAAAATTTCAGAATTGCACCTTGCAATGTGGAGATATTACTGTTTGTGCATTTACAATATTCATTGATTTTTGCCATTGAAAAACATCATGTAATTCATATACCAGAAATGTTTGAAGCTACTGACTGAATGAAAGGAGCTGGCATCTCACTCTCTTTGAATCTTCTTTATCATGCTAGGATTAACAGGAAAAAGCAAAAAATTTCAGAATTGCACCTTGCAATGTGGAGATATTACTGTTTGTGCATTTACAATATTCATTGATTTTTGCCATTGAAAAACGTCCAGAAATGTTTGAAGCTACTGACTGAATGAAAGCAGCTGGCATCTCACTCTCTTTGAATCTTCTTTATCATGCTAGGATTAGCAGGAAAAAGCAAAAAATTTCAGAATTGCACCTTGCAATGTGGAAATATTACTGTTTGTGCATTTACAATATTCATTGATTTTTGCCATTGAAAAACATGTTTTTCATATACCAGAAATGTTTGAAGCTACTGACTGAATGAAAGGAGCTGGCATCTCACTCTCTTTGAATCTTCTTTATCCTGCTAGGATTAGCAGGAAAAAGCAAAAAATTTCAGAATTGCACCTTGCAATGTGGAGATATTACTGTTTGTGCATTTACAATATTCATTGATTTTTGCCATTGAAAAACATGTTTTTCATATACCAGAAATGTTTGAAGCTACTGACTGAATGAAAGGAGCTGGCATCTCACTCTCTTTGAATCTTCTTTATCATGCTAGGATTAGCAGGAAAAAGCAAAAAATTTCAGAATTGCACCTTGCAATGTGGAGATATTACTGTTTGTGCATTTACAATATTCATTGATTTTTGCCATTGAAAAACATGTTTTTCATATACCAGGAATGTTTGAAGCTACTGACTGAATTGAAGGAGCTGGCATCTCACTCTCTTTGAATCTTCTTTATCCTGCTAGGATTAGCAGGAAAAAGCAAAAAAATTCAGAATTGCACCTTGCAATGTGGAGATATTACTGTTTGTGCATTTACAATATTCATTGATTTTTGCCATTGAAAAACATGTTTTTCATATACCAGAAATGTTTGAAGCTACTGACTGAATGAAAGGAGCTGGCATCTCACTCTCTTTGAATCTTCTTTATCCTGCTAGGATTAGCAGGAAAAAGCAAAAAATTTCAGAATTGCACCTTGCAATGTGGAGATATTACTGTTTGTGCATTTACAATATTCATTGATTTTTGCCATTGAAAAACATGTTTTTCATATACCAGAAATGTTTGAAGCTACTGACTGAATGAAAGGAGCTGGCATCTCACTCTCTGAATCTTCTTTATCATGCTAGGATTAGCAGGAAAAAGCAAAAAATTTCAGAATTGCACCTTGCAATGTGGAGATATTACTGTTTGTGCATTTACAATATTCATTGATTTTTGCCATTGAAAAACATGTTTTTCATATACCAGGAATGTTTGAAGCTACTGACTGAATGAAAGGAGCTGGCATCTCACTCTCTTTGAATCTTCTTTATCCTGCTAGGATTAGCAGGAAAAAGCAAAAAATTTCAGAATTGCACCTTGCAATGTGGAGATATTACTGTTTGTGCATTTACAATATTCATTGATTTTTGCCATTGAAAAACATCCAGAAATGTTTGAAGCTACTGACTGAATGAAAGGAGCTGGCATCTCACTCTCTTTGAATCTTCTTTATCATGCTAGGATTAGCAGGAAAAAGCAAAAAAATTCAGAATTGCACCTTGCAATGTGGAGATATTACTGTTTGTGCATTTACAATATTCATTGATTTTTGCCATTGAAAAACGTCCAGAAATGTTTGAAGCTACTGACTGAATGAAAGGAGCTGGCATCTCACTCTCTTTGAATCTTCTTTATCATGCTAGGATTAGCAGGAAAAAGCAAAAAATTTCAGAATTACACCTTGCAATGTGGAGATATTACTGTTTGTGCATTTACAATATTCATTGATTTTTGCCATTGAAAAACGTCCAGAAATGTTTGAAGCTACTGACTGAATGAAAGGAGCTGGCATCTCACTCTCTTTGAATCTTCTTTATCATGCTAGGATTAGCAGGAAAAAGCAAAAAATTTCAGAATTGCACCTTGCAATGTGGAGATATTACTGTTTGTGCATTTACAATATTCATTGATTTTTGCCATTGAAAAACATGTTTTTCATATACCAGAAATGTTTGAAGCTACTGACTGAATGAAAGGAGCTGGCATCTCACTCTCTTTGAATCTTCTTTATCATGCTAGGATTAGCAGGAAAAAGCAAAAAATTTCAGAATTGCACCTTGCAATGTGGAGATATTACTGTTTGTGCATTTACAATATTCATTGATTTTTGCCATTGAAAAACATGTTTTTCATATACCAGAAATGTTTGAAGCTACTGACTGAATGAAAGGAGCTGGCATCTCACTCTCTTTGAATCTTCTTTATCCTGCTAGGATTAGCAGGAAAAAGCAAAAAATTTCAGAATTGCACCTTGCAATGTGGAGATATTACTGTTTGTGCATTTACAATATTCATTGATTTTTGCCATTGAAAAACATCCAGAAATGTTTGAAGCTACTGACTGAATGAAAGGAGCTGGCATCTCACTCTCTTTGAATCTTCTTTATCATGCTAGGATTAGCAGGAAAAAGCAAAAAATTTCAGAATTGCACCTTGCAATGTGGAGATATTACTGTTTGTGCATTTACAATATTCATTGATTTTTGCCATTGAAAAACGTCCAGAAATGTTTGAAGCTACTGACTGAATGAAAGGAGCTGGCATCTCACTCTCTTTGAATCTTCTTTATCATGCTAGGATTAGCAGGAAAAAGCAAAAAATTTCAGAATTGCACCTTGCAATGTGGAGATATTACTGTTTGTGCATTTACAATATTCATTGATTTTTGCCATTGAAAAACATCATGTTATTCATATACCAGAAATGTTTGAAGCTACTGACTGAATGAAAGGAGCTGGCATCTCACTCTCTTTGAATCTTCTTTATCATGCTAGGATTAACAGGAAAAAGCAAAAAATTTCAGAATTGCACCTTGCAATGTGGAGATATTACTGTTTGTGCATTTACAATATTCATTGATTTTTGCCATTGAAAAACGTCCAGAAATGTTTGAAGCTACTGACTGAATGAAAGCAGCTGGCATCTCACTCTCTTTGAATCTTCTTTATCATGCTAGGATTAGCAGGAAAAAGCAAAAAATTTCAGAATTGCACCTTGCAATGTGGAAATATTACTGTTTGTGCATTTACAATATTCATTGATTTTTGCCATTGAAAAACATGTTTTTCATATACCAGAAATGTTTGAAGCTACTGACTGAATGAAAGGAGCTGGCATCTCACTCTGAATCTTCTTTATCCTGCTAGGATTAGCAGGAAAAAGCAAAAAATTTCAGAATTGCACCTTGCAATGTGGAGATATTACTGTTTGTACATTTACAATATTCATTGATTTTTGCCATTGAAAAACATGTTTTTCATATACCAGAAATGTTTGAAGCTACTGACTGAATGAAAGGAGCTGGCATCTCACTCTCTTTGAATCTTCTTTATCATGCTAGGATTAGCAGGAAAAAGCAAAAAATTTCAGAATTGCACCTTGCAATGTGGAGATATTACTGTTTGTGCATTTACAATATTCATTGATTTTTGCCATTGAAAAACATGTTTTTCATATACCAGAAATGTTTGAAGCTACTGACTGAATGAAAGGAGCTGGCATCTCACTCTCTGAATCTTCTTTATCATGCTAGGATTAGCAGGAAAAAGCAAAAAATTTCAGAATTGCACCTTGCAATGTGGAGATATTACTGTTTGTGCATTTACAATATTCATTGATTTTTGCCATTGAAAAACGTTTTTCATATACCAGGAATGTTTGAAGCTACTGACTGAATGAAAGGAGCTGGCATCTCACTCTCTGAATCTTCTTTATCATGCTAGGATTAGCAGGAAAAAGCAAAAAATTTCAGAATTGCACCTTGCAATGTGGAGATATTACTGTTTGTGCATTTACAATATTCATTGATTTTTGCCATTGAAAAACGTCCAGAAATGTTTGAAGCTACTGACTGAATGAAAGGAGCTGGCATCTCACTCTCTTTGAATCTTCTTTATCATGCTAGGATTAGCAGGAAAAAGCAAAAAATTTCAGAATTGCACCTTGCAATGTGGAGATATTACTGTTTGTGCATTTACAATATTCATTGATTTTTGCCATTGAAAAACATCATGTTATTCATATACCAGAAATGTTTGAAGCTACTGACTGAATGAAAGGAGCTGGCATCTCACTCTCTTTGAATCTTCTTTATCATGCTAGGATTAACAGGAAAAAGCAAAAAATTTCAGAATTGCACCTTGCAATGTGGAGATATTACTGTTTGTGCATTTACAATATTCATTGATTTTTGCCATTGAAAAACGTCCAGAAATGTTTGAAGCTACTGACTGAATGAAAGCAGCTGGCATCTCACTCTCTTTGAATCTTCTTTATCATGCTAGGATTAGCAGGAAAAAGCAAAAAATTTCAGAATTGCACCTTGCAATGTGGAAATATTACTGTTTGTGCATTTACAATATTCATTGATTTTTGCCATTGAAAAACATGTTTTTCATATACCAGAAATGTTTGAAGCTACTGACTGAATGAAAGGAGCTGGCATCTCACTCTCTTTGAATCTTCTTTATCCTGCTAGGATTAGCAGGAAAAAGCAAAAAATTTCAGAATTGCACCTTGCAATGTGGAGATATTACTGTTTGTACATTTACAATATTCATTGATTTTTGCCATTGAAAAACATGTTTTTCATATACCAGAAATGTTTGAAGCTACTGACTGAATGAAAGGAGCTGGCATCTCACTCTCTTTGAATCTTCTTTATCATGCTAGGATTAGCAGGAAAAAGCAAAAAATTTCAGAATTGCACCTTGCAATGTGGAGATATTACTGTTTGTGCATTTACAATATTCATTGATTTTTGCCATTGAAAAACATGTTTTTCATATACCAGAAATGTTTGAAGCTACTGACTGAATGAAAGGAGCTGGCATCTCACTCTCTGAATCTTCTTTATCATGCTAGGATTAGCAGGAAAAAGCAAAAAATTTCAGAATTGCACCTTGCAATGTGGAGATATTACTGTTTGTGCATTTACAATATTCATTGATTTTTGCCATTGAAAAACGTTTTTCATATACCAGGAATGTTTGAAGCTACTGACTGAATGAAAGGAGCTGGCATCTCACTCTCTGAATCTTCTTTATCATGCTAGGATTAGCAGGAAAAAGCAAAAAATTTCAGAATTGCACCTTGCAATGTGGAGATATTACTGTTTGTGCATTTACAATATTCATTGATTTTTGCCATTGAAAAACGTCCAGAAATGTTTGAAGCTACTGACTGAATGAAAGGAGCTGGCATCTCACTCTCTTTGAATCTTCTTTATCATGCTAGGATTAGCAGGAAAAAGCAAAAAATTTCAGAATTGCACCTTGCAATGTGGAGATATTACTGTTTGTGCATTTACAATATTCATTGATTTTTGCCATTGAAAAACATCATGTTATTCATATACCAGAAATGTTTGAAGCTACTGACTGAATGAAAGGAGCTGGCATCTCACTCTCTTTGAATCTTCTTTATCATGCTAGGATTAGCAGGAAAAAGCAAAAAATTTCAGAATTACACCTTGCAATGTGGAGATATTACTGTTTGTGCATTTACAATATTCATTGATTTTTGCCATTGAAAAACGTCCAGAAATGTTTGAAGCTACTGACTGAATGAAAGGAGCTGGCATCTCACTCTCTTTGAATCTTCTTTATCATGCTAGGATTAGCAGGAAAAAGCAAAAAATTTCAGAATTGCACCTTGCAATGTGGAGATATTACTGTTTGTGCATTTACAATATTCATTGATTTTTGCCATTGAAAAACATGTTTTTCATATACCAGAAATGTTTGAAGCTACTGACTGAATGAAAGGAGCTGGCATCTCACTCTCTTTGAATCTTCTTTATCATGCTAGGATTAGCAGGAAAAAGCAAAAAATTTCAGAATTGCACCTTGCAATGTGGAGATATTACTGTTTGTGCATTTACAATATTCATTGATTTTTGCCATTGAAAAACATGTTTTTCATATACCAGAAATGTTTGAAGCTACTGACTGAATGAAAGGAGCTGGCATCTCACTCTCTTTGAATCTTCTTTATCCTGCTAGGATTAGCAGGAAAAAGCAAGAAATTTCAGAATTGCACCTTGCAATGTGGAGATATTACTGTTTGTGCATTTACAATATTCATTGATTTTTGCCATTGAAAAACATCCAGAAATGTTTGAAGCTACTGACTGAATGAAAGGAGCTGGCATCTCACTCTCTTTGAATCTTCTTTATCATGCTAGGATTAGCAGGAAAAAGCAAAAAATTTCAGAATTGCACCTTGCAATGTGGAGATATTACTGTTTGTGCATTTACAATATTCATTGATTTTTGCCATTGAAAAACGTTTTTCATATACCAGAAATGTTTGAAGCTACTGACTGAATGAAAGGAGCTGGCATCTCACTCTCTTTGAATCTTCTTTATCATGCTAGGATTAGCAGGAAAAAGCAAAAAATTTCAGAATTGCACCTTGCAATGTGGAGATATTACTGTTTGTGCATTTACAATATTCATTGATTTTTGCCATTGAAAAACATGTTTTTCATATACCAGAAATGTTTGAAGCTACTGACTGAATGAAAGGAGCTGGCATCTCACTCTCTTTGAATCTTCTTTATCATGCTAGGATTAGCAGGAAAAAGCAAAAAATTTCAGAATTGCACCTTGCAATGTGGAGATATTACTGTTTGTGCATTTACAATATTCATTGATTTTTGCCATTGAAAAACATGTTTTTCATATACCAGAAATGTTTGAAGCTACTGACTGAATGAAAGGAGCTGGTATCTCACTCTCTTTGAATCTTCTTTATCATGCTAGGATTAGCAGGAAAAAGCAAAAAAATTTCAGAATTGCACCTTGCAATGTGGAGATATTACTGTTTGTGCATTTACAATATTCATTGATTTTTGCCATTGAAAAATATGTTTTTCATATACCAGAAATGTTTGAAGCTACTGACTGAATGAAAGGAGCTGGCATCTCACTCTCTTTGAATCTTCTTTATCATGCTAGGATTAACAGGAAAAAGCAAAAAATTTCAGAATTGCACCTTGCAATGTGGAGATATTACTGTTTGTGCATTTACAATATTCATTGATTTTTGCCATTGAAAAACGTCAAGAAATGTTTGAAGCTGCTGACTGAATGAAAGGAGCTGGCATCTCACTCTCTTTGAATCTTCTTTATCATGCTAGGATTAGCAGGAAAAAGCAAAAAATTTCAGAATTGCACCTTGCAATGTGGAGATATTAATGTTTGTGCATTTACAATATTCATTGATTTTTGCCATTGAAAAACGTCCAGAAATGTTTGAAGCTACTGACTGAATGAAAGTAGCTGGCATCTCACTCTCTTTGAATCTTCTTTATCATGCTAGGATTAACAGGAAAAAGCAAAAAATTTCAGAATTGCACCTTGCAATGTGGAGATATTACTGTTTGTGCATTTACAATATTCATTGATTTTTGCCATTGAAAAACGTCCAGAAATGTTTGAAGCTACTGACTGAATGAAAGGAGCTGGCATCTCACTCTCTTTGAATCTTCTTTATCATGCTAGGATTAGCAGGAAAAAGCAAAAAATTTCAGAATTGCACCTTGCAATGTGGAGATATTACTGTTTGTGCATTTACAATATTCATTGATTTTTGCCATTGAAAAACATGTTTTTCATATACCAGAAATGTTTGAAGCTACTGACTGAATGAAAGGAGCTGGCATCTCACTCTCTTTGAATCTTCTTTATCATGCTAGGATTAGCAGGAAAAAGCAAAAAATTTCAGAATTGCACCTTGCAATGTGGAGATATTACTGTTTGTGCATTTACAATATTCATTGATTTTTGCCATTGAAAAACATGTTTTTCATATACCAGAAATGTTTGAAGCTACTGACTGAATGAAAGGAGCTGGCATCTCACTCTCTTTGAATCTTCTTTATCATGCTAGGATCAGCAGGAAAAAGCAAAAAATTTCAGAATTGCACCTTGCAATGTGGAGATATTACTGTTTGTGCATTTACAATATTCATTGATTTTTGCCATTGAAAAACATGTTTTTCATATACCAGAAATGTTTGAAGCTACTGACTGAATGAAAGGAGCTGGTATCTCACTCTCTTTGAATCTTCTTTATCATGCTAGGATTAGCAGGAAAAAGCAAAAAAATTTCAGAATTGCACCTTGCAATGTGGAGATATTACTGTTTGTGCATTTACAATATTCATTGATTTTTGCCATTGAAAAACATGTTTTTCATATACCAGAAATGTTTGAAGCTACTGACTGAATGAAAGGAGCTGGCATCTCACTCTCTTTGAATCTTCTTTATCATGCTAGGATTAACAGGAAAAAGCAAAAAATTTCAGAATTGCACCTTGCAATGTGGAGATATTACTGTTTGTGCATTTACAATATTCATTGATTTTTGCCATTGAAAAACGTCCAGAAATGTTTGAAGCTACTGACTGAATGAAAGGAGCTGGCATCTCACTCTCTTTGAATCTTCTTTATCATGCTAGGATTAGCAGGAAAAAGCAAAAAATTTCAGAATTGCACCTTGCAATGTGGAGATATTAATGTTTGTGCATTTACAATATTCATTGATTTTTGCCATTGAAAAACGTCCAGAAATGTTTGAAGCTACTGACTGAATGAAAGGAGCTGGCATCTCACTCTCTTTGAATCTTCTTTATCATGCTAGGATTAACAGGAAAAAGCAAAAAATTTCAGAATTGCACCTTGCAATGTGGAGATATTACTGTTTGTGCATTTACAATATTCATTGATTTTTGCCATTGAAAAACGTCCAGAAATGTTTGAAGCTACTGACTGAATGAAAGGAGCTGGCATCTCACTCTCTTTGAATCTTCTTTATCATGCTAGGATTAACAGGAAAAAGCAAAAAATTTCAGAATTGCACCTTGCAATGTGGAGATATTACTGTTTGTGCATTTACAATATTCATTGATTTTTGCCATTGAAAAACCTCCAGAAATGTTTGAAGCTACTGACTGAATGAAAGGAGCTGGCATCTCACTCTCTTTGAATCTTCTTTATCATGCTAGGATTAGCAGGAAAAAGCAAAAAATTTCAGAATTGCACCTTGCAATGTGGAGATATTACTGTTTGTGCATTTACAATATTCATTGATTTTTGCCATTGAAAAACGTTTTTCATATACCAGAAATGTTTGAAGCTACTGACTGAATGAAAGGAGCTGGCATCTCACTCTCTTTGAATCTTCTTTATCCTGCTAGGATTAGCAGGAAAAAGCAAAAAATTTCAGAATTGCACCTTGCAATGTGGAGATATTAGTTTGTGCATTTACAATATTCATTGATTTTTGCCATTGAAAAACATGTTTTTCATATACCAGGAATGTTTGAAGCTACTGACTGAATGAAAGGAGCTGGCATCTCATTCTCTTTGAATCTTCTTTATCATGCTAGGATTAGCAGGAAAAAGCAAAAAATTTCAGAATTGCACCTTGCAATGTGGAGATATTACTGTTTGTGCATTTACAATATTCATTGATTTTTGCCATTGAAAAACATGTTTTTCATATACCAGAAATGTTTGAAGCTACTGACTGAATGAAAGGAGCTGGCATCTCACTCTCTTTGAATCTTCTTTATCATGCTAGGATTAACAGGAAAAAGCAAAAAATTTCAGAATTGCACCTTGCAATGTGGAGATATTACTGTTTGTGCATTTACAATATTCATTGATTTTTGCCATTGAAAAACCTCCAGAAATGTTTGAAGCTACTGACTGAATGAAAGGAGCTGGCATCTCACTCTCTTTGAATCTTCTTTATCATGCTAGGATTAGCAGGAAAAAGCAAAACATTTCAGAATTGCACCTTGCAATGTGGAGATATTACTGTTTGTGCATTTACAATATTCATTGATTTTTGCCATTGAAAAACATGTTTTTCATATACCAGAAATGTTTGAAGCTACTGACTGAATGAAAGGAGCTGGCATCTCACTCTCTTTGAATCTTCTTTATCATTCTAGGATTAGCAGGAAAAAGCAAAAAATTTCAGAATTGCACCTTGCAATGTGGAGATATTAGTTTGTGCATTTACAATATTCATTGATTTTTGCCATTGAAAAACATGTTTTTCATATACCAGGAATGTTTGAAGCTACTGACTGAATGAAAGGAGCTGGCATCTCATTCTCTTTGAATCTTCTTTATCCTGCTAGGATTAGCAGGAAAAAGCAAAAAATTTCAGAATTGCACCTTGCAATGTGGAGATATTACTGTTTGTGCATTTACAATATTCATTGATTTTTGCCATTGAAAAACATCCAGAAATGTTTGAAGCTACTGACTGAATGAAAGGAGCTGGCATCTCACTCTCTTTGAATCTTCTTTATCATGCTAGGATTAGCAGGAAAAAGCAAAAAATTTCAGAATTGCACCTTGCAATGTGGAGATATTACTGTTTGTGCATTTACAATATTCATTTATTTTTGCCATTGAAAAACGTCCAGAAATGTTTGAAGCTACTGACTGAATGAAAGGAGCTGGCATCTCACTCTCTTTGAATCTTCTTTATCATGCTAGGATTAGCAGGAAAAAGCAAAAAATTTCAGAATTGCACCTTGCAATGTGGAGATATTACTGTTTGTGCATTTACAATATTCATTGATTTTTGCCATTGAAAAACATGTTTTTCATATACCAGAAATGTTTGAAGCTACTGACTGAATGAAAGGAGCTGGTATCTCACTCTCTTTGAATCTTCTTTATCATGCTAGGATTAGCAGGAAAAAGCAAAAAAATTTCAGAATTGCACCTTGCAATGTGGAGATATTACTGTTTGTGCATTTACAATATTCATTGATTTTTGCCATTGAAAAATATGTTTTTCATATACCAGAAATGTTTGAAGCTACTGACTGAATGAAAGGAGCTGGCATCTCACTCTCTTTGAATCTTCTTTATCATGCTAGGATTAACAGGAAAAAGCAAAAAATTTCAGAATTGCACCTTGCAATGTGGAGATATTACTGTTTGTGCATTTACAATATTCATTGATTTTTGCCATTGAAAAACGTCCAGAAATGTTTGAAGCTGCTGACTGAATGAAAGGAGCTGGCATCTCACTCTCTTTGAATCTTCTTTATCATGCTAGGATTAGCAGGAAAAAGCAAAAAATTTCAGAATTGCACCTTGCAATGTGGAGATATTAATGTTTGTGCATTTACAATATTCATTGATTTTTGCCATTGAAAAACGTCCAGAAATGTTTGAAGCTACTGACTGAATGAAAGTAGCTGGCATCTCACTCTCTTTGAATCTTCTTTATCATGCTAGGATTAACAGGAAAAAGCAAAAAATTTCAGAATTGCACCTTGCAATGTGGAGATATTACTGTTTGTGCATTTACAATATTCATTGATTTTTGCCATTGAAAAACGTCCAGAAATGTTTGAAGCTACTGACTGAATGAAAGGAGCTGGCATCTCACTCTCTTTGAATCTTCTTTATCATGCTAGGATTAGCAGGAAAAAGCAAAAAATTTCAGAATTGCACCTTGCAATGTGGACATATTACTGTTTGTGCATTTACAATATTCATTGATTTTTGCCATTGAAAAACGTTTTTCATATACCAGAAATGTTTGAAGCTACTGACTGAATGAAAGGAGCTGGCATCTCACTCTCTTTGAATCTTCTTTATCATGCTAGGATTAGCAGGAAAAAGCAAAAAATTTCAGAATTGCACCTTGCAATGTGGAGATATTACTGTTTGTGCATTTACAATATTCATTGATTTTTGCCATTGAAAAACATGTTTTTCATATACCAGAAATGTTTGAAGCTACTGACTGAATGAAAGGAGCTGGCATCTCACTCTCTTTGAATCTTCTTTATCATGCTAGGATTAGCAGGAAAAAGCAAAAAATTTCAGAATTGCACCTTGCAATGTGGAGATATTACTGTTTGTGCATTTACAATATTCATTGATTTTTGCCATTGAAAAACATGTTTTTCATATACCAGAAATGTTTGAAGCTACTGACTGAATGAAAGGAGCTGGCATCTCACTCTCTTTGAATCTTCTTTATCATGCTAGGATCAGCAGGAAAAAGCAAAAAATTTCAGAATTGCACCTTGCAATGTGGAGATATTACTGTTTGTGCATTTACAATATTCATTGATTTTTGCCATTGAAAAACATGTTTTTCATATACCAGAAATGTTTGAAGCTACTGACTGAATGAAAGGAGCTGGTATCTCACTCTCTTTGAATCTTCTTTATCATGCTAGGATTAGCAGGAAAAAGCAAAAAAATTTCAGAATTGCACCTTGCAATGTGGAGATATTACTGTTTGTGCATTTACAATATTCATTGATTTTTGCCATTGAAAAACATGTTTTTCATATACCAGAAATGTTTGAAGCTACTGACTGAATGAAAGGAGCTGGCATCTCACTCTCTTTGAATCTTCTTTATCATGCTAGGATTAACAGGAAAAAGCAAAAAATTTCAGAATTGCACCTTGCAATGTGGAGATATTACTGTTTGTGCATTTACAATATTCATTGATTTTTGCCATTGAAAAACGTCCAGAAATGTTTGAAGCTACTGACTGAATGAAAGGAGCTGGCATCTCACTCTCTTTGAATCTTCTTTATCATGCTAGGATTAGCAGGAAAAAGCAAAAAATTTCAGAATTGCACCTTGCAATGTGGAGATATTAATGTTTGTGCATTTACAATATTCATTGATTTTTGCCATTGAAAAACGTCCAGAAATGTTTGAAGCTACTGACTGAATGAAAGGAGCTGGCATCTCACTCTCTTTGAATCTTCTTTATCATGCTAGGATTAACAGGAAAAAGCAAAAAATTTCAGAATTGCACCTTGCAATGTGGAGATATTACTGTTTGTGCATTTACAATATTCATTGATTTTTGCCATTGAAAAACGTCCAGAAATGTTTGAAGCTACTGACTGAATGAAAGGAGCTGGCATCTCACTCTCTTTGAATCTTCTTTATCATGCTAGGATTAACAGGAAAAAGCAAAAAATTTCAGAATTGCACCTTGCAATGTGGAGATATTACTGTTTGTGCATTTACAATATTCATTGATTTTTGCCATTGAAAAACCTCCAGAAATGTTTGAAGCTACTGACTGAATGAAAGGAGCTGGCATCTCACTCTCTTTGAATCTTCTTTATCATGCTAGGATTAGCAGGAAAAAGCAAAAAATTTCAGAATTGCACCTTGCAATGTGGAGATATTACTGTTTGTGCATTTACAATATTCATTGATTTTTGCCATTGAAAAACGTTTTTCATATACCAGAAATGTTTGAAGCTACTGACTGAATGAAAGGAGCTGGCATCTCACTCTCTTTGAATCTTCTTTATCCTGCTAGGATTAGCAGGAAAAAGCAAAAAATTTCAGAATTGCACCTTGCAATGTGGAGATATTAGTTTGTGCATTTACAATATTCATTGATTTTTGCCATTGAAAAACATGTTTTTCATATACCAGGAATGTTTGAAGCTACTGACTGAATGAAAGGAGCTGGCATCTCATTCTCTTTGAATCTTCTTTATCATGCTAGGATTAGCAGGAAAAAGCAAAAAATTTCAGAATTGCACCTTGCAATGTGGAGATATTACTGTTTGTGCATTTACAATATTCATTGATTTTTGCCATTGAAAAACATGTTTTTCATATACCAGAAATGTTTGAAGCTACTGACTGAATGAAAGGAGCTGGCATCTCACTCTCTTTGAATCTTCTTTATCATGCTAGGATTAACAGGAAAAAGCAAAAAATTTCAGAATTGCACCTTGCAATGTGGAGATATTACTGTTTGTGCATTTACAATATTCATTGATTTTTGCCATTGAAAAACCTCCAGAAATGTTTGAAGCTACTGACTGAATGAAAGGAGCTGGCATCTCACTCTCTTTGAATCTTCTTTATCATGCTAGGATTAGCAGGAAAAAGCAAAACATTTCAGAATTGCACCTTGCAATGTGGAGATATTACTGTTTGTGCATTTACAATATTCATTGATTTTTGCCATTGAAAAACATGTTTTTCATATACCAGAAATGTTTGAAGCTACTGACTGAATGAAAGGAGCTGGCATCTCACTCTCTTTGAATCTTCTTTATCATTCTAGGATTAGCAGGAAAAAGCAAAAAATTTCAGAATTGCACCTTGCAATGTGGAGATATTAGTTTGTGCATTTACAATATTCATTGATTTTTGCCATTGAAAAACATGTTTTTCATATACCAGGAATGTTTGAAGCTACTGACTGAATGAAAGGAGCTGGCATCTCATTCTCTTTGAATCTTCTTTATCCTGCTAGGATTAGCAGGAAAAAGCAAAAAATTTCAGAATTGCACCTTGCAATGTGGAGATATTACGGTTTGTGCATTTACAATATTCATTGATTTTTGCCATTGAAAAACATCCAGAAATGTTTGAAGCTACTGACTGAATGAAAGGAGCTGGCATCTCACTCTCTTTGAATCTTCTTTATCATGCTAGGATTAGCAGGAAAAAGCAAAAAATTTCAGAATTGCACCTTGCAATGTGGAGATATTACTGTTTGTGCATTTACAATATTCATTTATTTTTGCCATTGAAAAACGTCCAGAAATGTTTGAAGCTACTGACTGAATGAAAGGAGCTGGCATCTCACTCTCTTTGAATCTTCTTTATCATGCTAGGATTAGCAGGAAAAAGCAAAAAATTTCAGAATTGCACCTTGCAATGTGGAGATATTACTGTTTGTGCATTTACAATATTCATTGATTTTTGCCATTGAAAAACATGTTTTTCATATACCAGAAATGTTTGAAGCTACTGACTGAATGAAAGGAGCTGGCATCTCACTCTCTTTGAATCTTCTTTATCATGCTAGGATTAGCAGGAAAAAGCAAAAAATTTCAGAATTGCACCTTGCAATGTGGAGATATTACTGTTTGTGCATTTACAATATTCATTGATTTTTGCCATTGAAAAACATGTTTTTCATATACCAGAAATGTTTGAAGCTACTGACTGAATGAAAGGAGCTGGCATCTCACTCTCTTTGAATCTTCTTTATCCTGCTAGGATTAGCAGGAAAAAGCAAAAAATTTCAGAATTGCACCTTGCAATGTGGAGATATTACTGTTTGTGCATTTACAATATTCATTGATTTTTACCATTGAAAAACATCCAGAAATGTTTGAAGCTACTGACTGAATGAAAGGAGCTGGCATCTCACTCTCTTTGAATCTTCTTTATCATGCTAGGATTAGCAGGAAAAAGCAAAAAATTTCAGAATTGCACCTTGCAATGTGGAGATATTACTGTTTGTGCATTTACAATATTCATTGATTTTTGCCATTGAAAAACGTCCAGAAATGTTTGAAGCTACTGACTGAATGAAAGGAGCTGGCATCTCACTCTCTTTGAATCTTCTTTATCCTGCTAGGATTAGCAGGAAAAAGCAAAAAATTTCAGAATTGCACCTTGCAATGTGGAGATATTAGTTTGTGCATTTACAATATTCATTGATTTTTGCCATTGAAAAACATGTTTTTCATATACCAGGAATGTTTGAAGCTACTGACTGAATGAAAGGAGCTGGCATCTCATTCTCTTTGAATCTTCTTTATCATGCTAGGATTAGCAGGAAAAAGCAAAAAATTTCAGAATTGCACCTTGCAATGTGGAGATATTACTGTTTGTGCATTTACAATATTCATTGATTTTTGCCATTGAAAAACGTCCAGAAATGTTTGAAGCTACTGACTGAATGAAAGGAGCTGGCATCTCACTCTCTTTGAATCTTCTTTATCATGCTAGGATTAGCAGGAAAAAGCAAAAAATTTCAGAATTGCACCTTGCAATGTGGAAATATTACTGTTTGTGCATTTACAATATTCATTGATTTTTGCCATTGAAAAACATTTTTTTCATAAACCAGAAATGTTTGAAGCTACTGACTGAATGAAAGGAGCTGGCATCTCACTCTCTTTGAATCTTCTTTATCATGCTAGGATTAGCAGGAAAAAGCAAAAAATTTCAGAATTGCACCTTGCAATGTGGAAATATTACTGTTTGTGCATTTACAATATTCATTGATTTTTGCCATTGAAAAACATGTTTTTCATATACCAGAAATGTTTGAAGCTACTGACTGAATGAAAGGAGCTGGCATCTCACTCTCTTTGAATCTTCTTTATCCTGCTAGGATTAGCAGGAAAAAGCAAAAAATTTCAGAATTGCACCTTGCAATGTGGAGATATTACTGTTTGTGCATTTACAATATTCATTGATTTTTGCCATTGAAAAACATGTTTTTCATATACCAGAAATGTTTGAAGCTACTGACTGAATGAAAGGAGCTGGCATCTCACTCTCTTTGAATCTTCTTTATCATGCTAGGATTAGCAGGAAAAAGCAAAAAATTTCAGAATTGCACCTTGCAATGTGGAGATATTACTGTTTGTGCATTTACAATATTCATTGATTTTTGCCATTGAAAAACATGTTTTTCATATACCAGGAATGTTTGAAGCTACTGACTGAATGAAAGGAGCTGGCATCTCACTCTCTTTGAATCTTCTTTATCCTGCTAGGATTAGCAGGAAAAAGCAAAAAATTTCAGAATTGCACCTTGCAATGTGGAGATATTACTGTTTGTGCATTTACAATATTCATTGATTTTTGCCATTGAAAAACGTCCAGAAATGTTTGAAGCTACTGACTGAATGAAAGGAGCTGGCATCTCACTCTCTTTGAATCTTCTTTATCATGCTAGGATTAGAAGGAAAAAGCAAAAAATTTCAGAATTGCACCTTGCAATGTGGAGATATTACTGTTTGTGCATTTACAATATTCATTGATTTTTGCTATTGAAAAACATGTTTTTCATATACCAGAAATGTTTGAAGCTACTGACTGAATGAGAGGAGCTGGCATCTCACTCTCTTTGAATCTTCTTTATCATGCTAGGATTAGCAGGAAAAAGCAAAAAATTTCAGAATTGCACCTTGCAATGTGGAGATATTACTGTTTGTGCATTTACAATATTCATTGATTTTTGCCATTGAAAAACATGTTTTTCATATACCAGAAATGTTTGAAGCTACTGACTGAATGAAAGGAGCTGGCATCTCACTCTCTTTGAATCTTCTTTATCATGCTAGGATTAGCAGGAAAAAGCAAAAAATTTCAGAATTGCACCTTGCAATGTGGAGATATTACTGTTTGTGCATTTACAATATTCATTGATTTTTGCCATTGAAAAACATGTTTTTCATATACCAGAAATGTTTGAAGCTACTGACTGAATGAAAGGAGCTGGCATCTCACTCTCTTTGAATCTTCTTTATCCTGCTAGGATTAGCAGGAAAAAGCAAAAAATTTCAGAATTGCACCTTGCAATGTGGAGATATTACTGTTTGTGCATTTACAATATTCATTGATTTTTGCCATTGAAAAACATCCAGAAATGTTTGAAGCTACTGACTGAATGAAAGGAGCTGGCATCTCACTCTCTTTGAATCTTCTTTATCATGCTAGGATTAGCAGGAAAAAGCAAAAAATTTCAGAATTGCACCTTGCAATGTGGAGATATTACTGTTTGTGCATTTACAATATTCATTGATTTTTGCCATTGAAAAACGTCCAGAAATGTTTGAAGCTACTGACTGAATGAAAGGAGCTGGCATCTCACTCTCTTTGAATCTTCTTTATCATGCTAGGATTAGCAGGAAAAAGCAAAAAATTTCAGAATTGCACCTTGCAATGTGGAGATATTACTGTTTGTGCATTTACAATATTCATTGATTTTTGCCATTGAAAAACATCATGTTATTCATATACCAGAAATGTTTGAAGCTACTGACTGAATGAAAGGAGCTGGCATCTCACTCTCTTTGAATCTTCTTTATCATGCTAGGATTAACAGGAAAAAGCAAAAAATTTCAGAATTGCACCTTGCAATGTGGAGATATTACTGTTTGTGCATTTACAATATTCATTGATTTTTGCCATTGAAAAACGTCCAGAAATGTTTGAAGCTACTGACTGAATGAAAGCAGCTGGCATCTCACTCTCTTTGAATCTTCTTTATCATGCTAGGATTAGCAGGAAAAAGCAAAAAATTTCAGAATTGCACCTTGCAATGTGGAAATATTACTGTTTGTGCATTTACAATATTCATTGATTTTTGCCATTGAAAAACATGTTTTTCATATACCAGAAATGTTTGAAGCTACTGACTGAATGAAAGGAGCTGGCATCTCACTCTGAATCTTCTTTATCCTGCTAGGATTAGCAGGAAAAAGCAAAAAATTTCAGAATTGCACCTTGCAATGTGGAGATATTACTGTTTGTACATTTACAATATTCATTGATTTTTGCCATTGAAAAACATGTTTTTCATATACCAGAAATGTTTGAAGCTACTGACTGAATGAAAGGAGCTGGCATCTCACTCTCTTTGAATCTTCTTTATCATGCTAGGATTAGCAGGAAAAAGCAAAAAATTTCAGAATTGCACCTTGCAATGTGGAGATATTACTGTTTGTGCATTTACAATATTCATTGATTTTTGCCATTGAAAAACATGTTTTTCATATACCAGAAATGTTTGAAGCTACTGACTGAATGAAAGGAGCTGGCATCTCACTCTCTGAATCTTCTTTATCATGCTAGGATTAGCAGGAAAAAGCAAAAAATTTCAGAATTGCACCTTGCAATGTGGAGATATTACTGTTTGTGCATTTACAATATTCATTGATTTTTGCCATTGAAAAACGTTTTTCATATACCAGGAATGTTTGAAGCTACTGACTGAATGAAAGGAGCTGGCATCTCACTCTCTGAATCTTCTTTATCATGCTAGGATTAGCAGGAAAAAGCAAAAAATTTCAGAATTGCACCTTGCAATGTGGAGATATTACTGTTTGTGCATTTACAATATTCATTGATTTTTGCCATTGAAAAACGTCCAGAAATGTTTGAAGCTACTGACTGAATGAAAGGAGCTGGCATCTCACTCTCTTTGAATCTTCTTTATCATGCTAGGATTAGCAGGAAAAAGCAAAAAATTTCAGAATTGCACCTTGCAATGTGGAGATATTACTGTTTGTGCATTTACAATATTCATTGATTTTTGCCATTGAAAAACATCATGTTATTCATATACCAGAAATGTTTGAAGCTACTGACTGAATGAAAGGAGCTGGCATCTCACTCTCTTTGAATCTTCTTTATCATGCTAGGATTAACAGGAAAAAGCAAAAAATTTCAGAATTGCACCTTGCAATGTGGAGATATTACTGTTTGTGCATTTACAATATTCATTGATTTTTGCCATTGAAAAACGTCCAGAAATGTTTGAAGCTACTGACTGAATGAAAGCAGCTGGCATCTCACTCTCTTTGAATCTTCTTTATCATGCTAGGATTAGCAGGAAAAAGCAAAAAATTTCAGAATTGCACCTTGCAATGTGGAAATATTACTGTTTGTGCATTTACAATATTCATTGATTTTTGCCATTGAAAAACATGTTTTTCATATACCAGAAATGTTTGAAGCTACTGACTGAATGAAAGGAGCTGGCATCTCACTCTCTTTGAATCTTCTTTATCCTGCTAGGATTAGCAGGAAAAAGCAAAAAATTTCAGAATTGCACCTTGCAATGTGGAGATATTACTGTTTGTACATTTACAATATTCATTGATTTTTGCCATTGAAAAACATGTTTTTCATATACCAGAAATGTTTGAAGCTACTGACTGAATGAAAGGAGCTGGCATCTCACTCTCTTTGAATCTTCTTTATCATGCTAGGATTAGCAGGAAAAAGCAAAAAATTTCAGAATTGCACCTTGCAATGTGGAGATATTACTGTTTGTGCATTTACAATATTCATTGATTTTTGCCATTGAAAAACATGTTTTTCATATACCAGAAATGTTTGAAGCTACTGACTGAATGAAAGGAGCTGGCATCTCACTCTCTGAATCTTCTTTATCATGCTAGGATTAGCAGGAAAAAGCAAAAAATTTCAGAATTGCACCTTGCAATGTGGAGATATTACTGTTTGTGCATTTACAATATTCATTGATTTTTGCCATTGAAAAACGTTTTTCATATACCAGGAATGTTTGAAGCTACTGACTGAATGAAAGGAGCTGGCATCTCACTCTCTGAATCTTCTTTATCATGCTAGGATTAGCAGGAAAAAGCAAAAAATTTCAGAATTGCACCTTGCAATGTGGAGATATTACTGTTTGTGCATTTACAATATTCATTGATTTTTGCCATTGAAAAACGTCCAGAAATGTTTGAAGCTACTGACTGAATGAAAGGAGCTGGCATCTCACTCTCTTTGAATCTTCTTTATCATGCTAGGATTAGCAGGAAAAAGCAAAAAATTTCAGAATTGCACCTTGCAATGTGGAGATATTACTGTTTGTGCATTTACAATATTCATTGATTTTTGCCATTGAAAAACATCATGTTATTCATATACCAGAAATGTTTGAAGCTACTGACTGAATGAAAGGAGCTGGCATCTCACTCTCTTTGAATCTTCTTTATCATGCTAGGATTAGCAGGAAAAAGCAAAAAATTTCAGAATTACACCTTGCAATGTGGAGATATTACTGTTTGTGCATTTACAATATTCATTGATTTTTGCCATTGAAAAACGTCCAGAAATGTTTGAAGCTACTGACTGAATGAAAGGAGCTGGCATCTCACTCTCTTTGAATCTTCTTTATCATGCTAGGATTAGCAGGAAAAAGCAAAAAATTTCAGAATTGCACCTTGCAATGTGGAGATATTACTGTTTGTGCATTTACAATATTCATTGATTTTTGCCATTGAAAAACATGTTTTTCATATACCAGAAATGTTTGAAGCTACTGACTGAATGAAAGGAGCTGGCATCTCACTCTCTTTGAATCTTCTTTATCATGCTAGGATTAGCAGGAAAAAGCAAAAAATTTCAGAATTGCACCTTGCAATGTGGAGATATTACTGTTTGTGCATTTACAATATTCATTGATTTTTGCCATTGAAAAACATGTTTTTCATATACCAGAAATGTTTGAAGCTACTGACTGAATGAAAGGAGCTGGCATCTCACTCTCTTTGAATCTTCTTTATCCTGCTAGGATTAGCAGGAAAAAGCAAAAAATTTCAGAATTGCACCTTGCAATGTGGAGATATTACTGTTTGTGCATTTACAATATTCATTGATTTTTGCCATTGAAAAACATCCAGAAATGTTTGAAGCTACTGACTGAATGAAAGGAGCTGGCATCTCACTCTCTTTGAATCTTCTTTATCATGCTAGGATTAGCAGGAAAAAGCAAAAAATTTCAGAATTGCACCTTGCAATGTGGAGATATTACTGTTTGTGCATTTACAATATTCATTGATTTTTGCCATTGAAAAACGTTTTTCATATACCAGAAATGTTTGAAGCTACTGACTGAATGAAAGGAGCTGGCATCTCACTCTCTTTGAATCTTCTTTATCATGCTAGGATTAGCAGGAAAAAGCAAAAAATTTCAGAATTGCACCTTGCAATGTGGAGATATTACTGTTTGTGCATTTACAATATTCATTGATTTTTGCCATTGAAAAACATGTTTTTCATATACCAGAAATGTTTGAAGCTACTGACTGAATGAAAGGAGCTGGCATCTCACTCTCTTTGAATCTTCTTTATCATGCTAGGATTAGCAGGAAAAAGCAAAAAATTTCAGAATTGCACCTTGCAATGTGGAGATATTACTGTTTGTGCATTTACAATATTCATTGATTTTTGCCATTGAAAAACATGTTTTTCATATACCAGAAATGTTTGAAGCTACTGACTGAATGAAAGGAGCTGGTATCTCACTCTCTTTGAATCTTCTTTATCATGCTAGGATTAGCAGGAAAAAGCAAAAAAATTTCAGAATTGCACCTTGCAATGTGGAGATATTACTGTTTGTGCATTTACAATATTCATTGATTTTTGCCATTGAAAAATATGTTTTTCATATACCAGAAATGTTTGAAGCTACTGACTGAATGAAAGGAGCTGGCATCTCACTCTCTTTGAATCTTCTTTATCATGCTAGGATTAACAGGAAAAAGCAAAAAATTTCAGAATTGCACCTTGCAATGTGGAGATATTACTGTTTGTGCATTTACAATATTCATTGATTTTTGCCATTGAAAAACGTCAAGAAATGTTTGAAGCTGCTGACTGAATGAAAGGAGCTGGCATCTCACTCTCTTTGAATCTTCTTTATCATGCTAGGATTAGCAGGAAAAAGCAAAAAATTTCAGAATTGCACCTTGCAATGTGGAGATATTAATGTTTGTGCATTTACAATATTCATTGATTTTTGCCATTGAAAAACGTCCAGAAATGTTTGAAGCTACTGACTGAATGAAAGTAGCTGGCATCTCACTCTCTTTGAATCTTCTTTATCATGCTAGGATTAACAGGAAAAAGCAAAAAATTTCAGAATTGCACCTTGCAATGTGGAGATATTACTGTTTGTGCATTTACAATATTCATTGATTTTTGCCATTGAAAAACGTCCAGAAATGTTTGAAGCTACTGACTGAATGAAAGGAGCTGGCATCTCACTCTCTTTGAATCTTCTTTATCATGCTAGGATTAGCAGGAAAAAGCAAAAAATTTCAGAATTGCACCTTGCAATGTGGACATATTACTGTTTGTGCATTTACAATATTCATTGATTTTTGCCATTGAAAAACGTTTTTCATATACCAGAAATGTTTGAAGCTACTGACTGAATGAAAGGAGCTGGCATCTCACTCTCTTTGAATCTTCTTTATCATGCTAGGATTAGCAGGAAAAAGCAAAAAATTTCAGAATTGCACCTTGCAATGTGGAGATATTACTGTTTGTGCATTTACAATATTCATTGATTTTTGCCATTGAAAAACATGTTTTTCATATACCAGAAATGTTTGAAGCTACTGACTGAATGAAAGGAGCTGGCATCTCACTCTCTTTGAATCTTCTTTATCATGCTAGGATTAGCAGGAAAAAGCAAAAAATTTCAGAATTGCACCTTGCAATGTGGAGATATTACTGTTTGTGCATTTACAATATTCATTGATTTTTGCCATTGAAAAACATGTTTTTCATATACCAGAAATGTTTGAAGCTACTGACTGAATGAAAGGAGCTGGCATCTCACTCTCTTTGAATCTTCTTTATCATGCTAGGATCAGCAGGAAAAAGCAAAAAATTTCAGAATTGCACCTTGCAATGTGGAGATATTACTGTTTGTGCATTTACAATATTCATTGATTTTTGCCATTGAAAAACATGTTTTTCATATACCAGAAATGTTTGAAGCTACTGACTGAATGAAAGGAGCTGGTATCTCACTCTCTTTGAATCTTCTTTATCATGCTAGGATTAGCAGGAAAAAGCAAAAAAATTTCAGAATTGCACCTTGCAATGTGGAGATATTACTGTTTGTGCATTTACAATATTCATTGATTTTTGCCATTGAAAAACATGTTTTTCATATACCAGAAATGTTTGAAGCTACTGACTGAATGAAAGGAGCTGGCATCTCACTCTCTTTGAATCTTCTTTATCATGCTAGGATTAACAGGAAAAAGCAAAAAATTTCAGAATTGCACCTTGCAATGTGGAGATATTACTGTTTGTGCATTTACAATATTCATTGATTTTTGCCATTGAAAAACGTCCAGAAATGTTTGAAGCTACTGACTGAATGAAAGGAGCTGGCATCTCACTCTCTTTGAATCTTCTTTATCATGCTAGGATTAGCAGGAAAAAGCAAAAAATTTCAGAATTGCACCTTGCAATGTGGAGATATTAATGTTTGTGCATTTACAATATTCATTGATTTTTGCCATTGAAAAACGTCCAGAAATGTTTGAAGCTACTGACTGAATGAAAGGAGCTGGCATCTCACTCTCTTTGAATCTTCTTTATCATGCTAGGATTAGCAGGAAAAAGCAAAAAATTTCAGAATTGCACCTTGCAATGTGGAGATATTACTGTTTGTGCATTTACAATATTCATTGATTTTTGCCATTGAAAAACATGTTTTTCATATACCAGAAATGTTTGAAGCTACTGACTGAATGAAAGGAGCTGGCATCTCACTCTCTTTGAATCTTCTTTATCCTGCTAGGATTAGCAGGAAAAAGCAAAAAATTTCAGAATTGCACCTTGCAATGTGGAGATATTACTGTTTGTGCATTTACAATATTCATTGATTTTTGCCATTGAAAAACATCCAGAAATGTTTGAAGCTACTGACTGAATGAAAGGATCTGGCATCTCACTCTCTTTGAATCTTCTTTATCATGCTAGGATTAGCAGGAAAAAGCAAAAAATTTCAGAATTGCACCTTGCAATGTGGAGATATTACTGTTTGTGCATTTACAATATTCATTGATTTTTGCCATTGAAAAACGTTTTTCATATACCAGAAATGTTTGAAGCTACTGACTGAATGAAAGGAGCTGGCATCTCACTCTCTTTGAATCTTCTTTATCATGCTAGGATTAGCAGGAAAAAGCAAAAAATTTCAGAATTGCACCTTGCAATGTGGAGATATTACTGTTTGTGCATTTACAATATTCATTGATTTTTGCCATTGAAAAACATGTTTTTCATATACCAGAAATGTTTGAAGCTACTGACTGAATGAAAGGAGCTGGCATCTCACTCTCTTTGAATCTTCTTTATCATGCTAGGATTAGCAGGAAAAAGCAAAAAATTTCAGAATTGCACCTTGCAATGTGGAGATATTACTGTTTGTGCATTTACAATATTCATTGATTTTTGCCATTGAAAAACATGTTTTTCATATACCAGAAATGTTTGAAGCTACTGACTGAATGAAAGGAGCTGGTATCTCACTCTCTTTGAATCTTCTTTATCATGCTAGGATTAGCAGGAAAAAGCAAAAAAATTTCAGAATTGCACCTTGCAATGTGGAGATATTACTGTTTGTGCATTTACAATATTCATTGATTTTTGCCATTGAAAAATATGTTTTTCATATACCAGAAATGTTTGAAGCTACTGACTGAATGAAAGGAGCTGGCATCTCACTCTCTTTGAATCTTCTTTATCATGCTAGGATTAACAGGAAAAAGCAAAAAATTTCAGAATTGCACCTTGCAATGTGGAGATATTACTGTTTGTGCATTTACAATATTCATTGATTTTTGCCATTGAAAAACGTCAAGAAATGTTTGAAGCTGCTGACTGAATGAAAGGAGCTGGCATCTCACTCTCTTTGAATCTTCTTTATCATGCTAGGATTAGCAGGAAAAAGCAAAAAATTTCAGAATTGCACCTTGCAATGTGGAGATATTAATGTTTGTGCATTTACAATATTCATTGATTTTTGCCATTGAAAAACGTCCAGAAATGTTTGAAGCTACTGACTGAATGAAAGTAGCTGGCATCTCACTCTCTTTGAATCTTCTTTATCATGCTAGGATTAACAGGAAAAAGCAAAAAATTTCAGAATTGCACCTTGCAATGTGGAGATATTACTGTTTGTGCATTTACAATATTCATTGATTTTTGCCATTGAAAAACGTCCAGAAATGTTTGAAGCTACTGACTGAATGAAAGGAGCTGGCATCTCACTCTCTTTGAATCTTCTTTATCATGCTAGGATTAGCAGGAAAAAGCAAAAAATTTCAGAATTGCACCTTGCAATGTGGACATATTACTGTTTGTGCATTTACAATATTCATTGATTTTTGCCATTGAAAAACGTTTTTCATATACCAGAAATGTTTGAAGCTACTGACTGAATGAAAGGAGCTGGCATCTCACTCTCTTTGAATCTTCTTTATCATGCTAGGATTAGCAGGAAAAAGCAAAAAATTTCAGAATTGCACCTTGCAATGTGGAGATATTACTGTTTGTGCATTTACAATATTCATTGATTTTTGCCATTGAAAAACATGTTTTTCATATACCAGAAATGTTTGAAGCTACTGACTGAATGAAAGGAGCTGGCATCTCACTCTCTTTGAATCTTCTTTATCATGCTAGGATTAGCAGGAAAAAGCAAAAAATTTCAGAATTGCACCTTGCAATGTGGAGATATTACTGTTTGTGCATTTACAATATTCATTGATTTTTGCCATTGAAAAACATGTTTTTCATATACCAGAAATGTTTGAAGCTACTGACTGAATGAAAGGAGCTGGCATCTCACTCTCTTTGAATCTTCTTTATCATGCTAGGATCAGCAGGAAAAAGCAAAAAATTTCAGAATTGCACCTTGCAATGTGGAGATATTACTGTTTGTGCATTTACAATATTCATTGATTTTTGCCATTGAAAAACATGTTTTTCATATACCAGAAATGTTTGAAGCTACTGACTGAATGAAAGGAGCTGGTATCTCACTCTCTTTGAATCTTCTTTATCATGCTAGGATTAGCAGGAAAAAGCAAAAAAATTTCAGAATTGCACCTTGCAATGTGGAGATATTACTGTTTGTGCATTTACAATATTCATTGATTTTTGCCATTGAAAAACATGTTTTTCATATACCAGAAATGTTTGAAGCTACTGACTGAATGAAAGGAGCTGGCATCTCACTCTCTTTGAATCTTCTTTATCATGCTAGGATTAACAGGAAAAAGCAAAAAATTTCAGAATTGCACCTTGCAATGTGGAGATATTACTGTTTGTGCATTTACAATATTCATTGATTTTTGCCATTGAAAAACGTCCAGAAATGTTTGAAGCTACTGACTGAATGAAAGGAGCTGGCATCTCACTCTCTTTGAATCTTCTTTATCATGCTAGGATTAGCAGGAAAAAGCAAAAAATTTCAGAATTGCACCTTGCAATGTGGAGATATTAATGTTTGTGCATTTACAATATTCATTGATTTTTGCCATTGAAAAACGTCCAGAAATGTTTGAAGCTACTGACTGAATGAAAGGAGCTGGCATCTCACTCTCTTTGAATCTTCTTTATCATGCTAGGATTAACAGGAAAAAGCAAAAAATTTCAGAATTGCACCTTGCAATGTGGAGATATTACTGTTTGTGCATTTACAATATTCATTGATTTTTGCCATTGAAAAACGTCCAGAAATGTTTGAAGCTACTGACTGAATGAAAGGAGCTGGCATCTCACTCTCTTTGAATCTTCTTTATCATGCTAGGATTAACAGGAAAAAGCAAAAAATTTCAGAATTGCACCTTGCAATGTGGAGATATTACTGTTTGTGCATTTACAATATTCATTGATTTTTGCCATTGAAAAACCTCCAGAAATGTTTGAAGCTACTGACTGAATGAAAGGAGCTGGCATCTCACTCTCTTTGAATCTTCTTTATCATGCTAGGATTAGCAGGAAAAAGCAAAAAATTTCAGAATTGCACCTTGCAATGTGGAGATATTACTGTTTGTGCATTTACAATATTCATTGATTTTTGCCATTGAAAAACGTTTTTCATATACCAGAAATGTTTGAAGCTACTGACTGAATGAAAGGAGCTGGCATCTCACTCTCTTTGAATCTTCTTTATCCTGCTAGGATTAGCAGGAAAAAGCAAAAAATTTCAGAATTGCACCTTGCAATGTGGAGATATTAGTTTGTGCATTTACAATATTCATTGATTTTTGCCATTGAAAAACATGTTTTTCATATACCAGGAATGTTTGAAGCTACTGACTGAATGAAAGGAGCTGGCATCTCATTCTCTTTGAATCTTCTTTATCATGCTAGGATTAGCAGGAAAAAGCAAAAAATTTCAGAATTGCACCTTGCAATGTGGAGATATTACTGTTTGTGCATTTACAATATTCATTGATTTTTGCCATTGAAAAACATGTTTTTCATATACCAGAAATGTTTGAAGCTACTGACTGAATGAAAGGAGCTGGCATCTCACTCTCTTTGAATCTTCTTTATCATGCTAGGATTAACAGGAAAAAGCAAAAAATTTCAGAATTGCACCTTGCAATGTGGAGATATTACTGTTTGTGCATTTACAATATTCATTGATTTTTGCCATTGAAAAACCTCCAGAAATGTTTGAAGCTACTGACTGAATGAAAGGAGCTGGCATCTCACTCTCTTTGAATCTTCTTTATCATGCTAGGATTAGCAGGAAAAAGCAAAACATTTCAGAATTGCACCTTGCAATGTGGAGATATTACTGTTTGTGCATTTACAATATTCATTGATTTTTGCCATTGAAAAACATGTTTTTCATATACCAGAAATGTTTGAAGCTACTGACTGAATGAAAGGAGCTGGCATCTCACTCTCTTTGAATCTTCTTTATCATTCTAGGATTAGCAGGAAAAAGCAAAAAATTTCAGAATTGCACCTTGCAATGTGGAGATATTAGTTTGTGCATTTACAATATTCATTGATTTTTGCCATTGAAAAACATGTTTTTCATATACCAGGAATGTTTGAAGCTACTGACTGAATGAAAGGAGCTGGCATCTCATTCTCTTTGAATCTTCTTTATCCTGCTAGGATTAGCAGGAAAAAGCAAAAAATTTCAGAATTGCACCTTGCAATGTGGAGATATTACTGTTTGTGCATTTACAATATTCATTGATTTTTGCCATTGAAAAACATCCAGAAATGTTTGAAGCTACTGACTGAATGAAAGGAGCTGGCATCTCACTCTCTTTGAATCTTCTTTATCATGCTAGGATTAGCAGGAAAAAGCAAAAAATTTCAGAATTGCACCTTGCAATGTGGAGATATTACTGTTTGTGCATTTACAATATTCATTTATTTTTGCCATTGAAAAACGTCCAGAAATGTTTGAAGCTACTGACTGAATGAAAGGAGCTGGCATCTCACTCTCTTTGAATCTTCTTTATCATGCTAGGATTAGCAGGAAAAAGCAAAAAATTTCAGAATTGCACCTTGCAATGTGGAGATATTACTGTTTGTGCATTTACAATATTCATTGATTTTTGCCATTGAAAAACATGTTTTTCATATACCAGAAATGTTTGAAGCTACTGACTGAATGAAAGGAGCTGGTATCTCACTCTCTTTGAATCTTCTTTATCATGCTAGGATTAGCAGGAAAAAGCAAAAAAATTTCAGAATTGCACCTTGCAATGTGGAGATATTACTGTTTGTGCATTTACAATATTCATTGATTTTTGCCATTGAAAAATATGTTTTTCATATACCAGAAATGTTTGAAGCTACTGACTGAATGAAAGGAGCTGGCATCTCACTCTCTTTGAATCTTCTTTATCATGCTAGGATTAACAGGAAAAAGCAAAAAATTTCAGAATTGCACCTTGCAATGTGGAGATATTACTGTTTGTGCATTTACAATATTCATTGATTTTTGCCATTGAAAAACATCCAGAAATGTTTGAAGCTGCTGACTGAATGAAAGGAGCTGGCATCTCACTCTCTTTGAATCTTCTTTATCATGCTAGGATTAGCAGGAAAAAGCAAAAAATTTCAGAATTGCACCTTGCAATGTGGAGATATTAATGTTTGTGCATTTACAATATTCATTGATTTTTGCCATTGAAAAACGTCCAGAAATGTTTGAAGCTACTGACTGAATGAAAGTAGCTGGCATCTCACTCTCTTTGAATCTTCTTTATCATGCTAGGATTAACAGGAAAAAGCAAAAAATTTCAGAATTGCACCTTGCAATGTGGAGATATTACTGTTTGTGCATTTACAATATTCATTGATTTTTGCCATTGAAAAACGTCCAGAAATGTTTGAAGCTACTGACTGAATGAAAGGAGCTGGCATCTCACTCTCTTTGAATCTTCTTTATCATGCTAGGATTAGCAGTAAAAAGCAAAAAATTTCAGAATTGCACCTTGCAATGTGGACATATTACTGTTTGTGCATTTACAATATTCATTGATTTTTGCCATTGAAAAACGTTTTTCATATACCAGAAATGTTTGAAGCTACTGACTGAATGAAAGGAGCTGGCATCTCACTCTCTTTGAATCTTCTTTATCATGCTAGGATTAGCAGGAAAAAGCAAAAAATTTCAGAATTGCACCTTGCAATGTGGAGATATTACTGTTTGTGCATTTACAATATTCATTGATTTTTGCCATTGAAAAACATGTTTTTCATATACCAGAAATGTTTGAAGCTACTGACTGAATGAAAGGAGCTGGCATCTCACTCTCTTTGAATCTTCTTTATCATGCTAGGATTAGCAGGAAAAAGCAAAAAATTTCAGAATTGCACCTTGCAATGTGGAGATATTACTGTTTGTGCATTTACAATATTCATTGATTTTTGCCATTGAAAAACATGTTTTTCATATACCAGAAATGTTTGAAGCTACTGACTGAATGAAAGGAGCTGGCATCTCACTCTCTTTGAATCTTCTTTATCATGCTAGGATCAGCAGGAAAAAGCAAAAAATTTCAGAATTGCACCTTGCAATGTGGAGATATTACTGTTTGTGCATTTACAATATTCATTGATTTTTGCCATTGAAAAACATGTTTTTCATATACCAGAAATGTTTGAAGCTACTGACTGAATGAAAGGAGCTGGTATCTCACTCTCTTTGAATCTTCTTTATCATGCTAGGATTAGCAGGAAAAAGCAAAAAAATTTCAGAATTGCACCTTGCAATGTGGAGATATTACTGTTTGTGCATTTACAATATTCATTGATTTTTGCCATTGAAAAACATGTTTTTCATATACCAGAAATGTTTGAAGCTACTGACTGAATGAAAGGAGCTGGCATCTCACTCTCTTTGAATCTTCTTTATCATGCTAGGATTAACAGGAAAAAGCAAAAAATTTCAGAATTGCACCTTGCAATGTGGAGATATTACTGTTTGTGCATTTACAATATTCATTGATTTTTGCCATTGAAAAACGTCCAGAAATGTTTGAAGCTACTGACTGAATGAAAGGAGCTGGCATCTCACTCTCTTTGAATCTTCTTTATCATGCTAGGATTAGCAGGAAAAAGCAAAAAATTTCAGAATTGCACCTTGCAATGTGGAGATATTAATGTTTGTGCATTTACAATATTCATTGATTTTTGCCATTGAAAAACGTCCAGAAATGTTTGAAGCTACTGACTGAATGAAAGGAGCTGGCATCTCACTCTCTTTGAATCTTCTTTATCATGCTAGGATTAACAGGAAAAAGCAAAAAATTTCAGAATTGCACCTTGCAATGTGGAGATATTACTGTTTGTGCATTTACAATATTCATTGATTTTTGCCATTGAAAAACGTCCAGAAATGTTTGAAGCTACTGACTGAATGAAAGGAGCTGGCATCTCACTCTCTTTGAATCTTCTTTATCATGCTAGGATTAACAGGAAAAAGCAAAAAATTTCAGAATTGCACCTTGCAATGTGGAGATATTACTGTTTGTGCATTTACAATATTCATTGATTTTTGCCATTGAAAAACCTCCAGAAATGTTTGAAGCTACTGACTGAATGAAAGGAGCTGGCATCTCACTCTCTTTGAATCTTCTTTATCATGCTAGGATTAGCAGGAAAAAGCAAAAAATTTCAGAATTGCACCTTGCAATGTGGAGATATTACTGTTTGTGCATTTACAATATTCATTGATTTTTGCCATTGAAAAACGTTTTTCATATACCAGAAATGTTTGAAGCTACTGACTGAATGAAAGGAGCTGGCATCTCACTCTCTTTGAATCTTCTTTATCCTGCTAGGATTAGCAGGAAAAAGCAAAAAATTTCAGAATTGCACCTTGCAATGTGGAGATATTAGTTTGTGCATTTACAATATTCATTGATTTTTGCCATTGAAAAACATGTTTTTCATATACCAGGAATGTTTGAAGCTACTGACTGAATGAAAGGAGCTGGCATCTCATTCTCTTTGAATCTTCTTTATCATGCTAGGATTAGCAGGAAAAAGCAAAAAATTTCAGAATTGCACCTTGCAATGTGGAGATATTACTGTTTGTGCATTTACAATATTCATTGATTTTTGCCATTGAAAAACATGTTTTTCATATACCAGAAATGTTTGAAGCTACTGACTGAATGAAAGGAGCTGGCATCTCACTCTCTTTGAATCTTCTTTATCATGCTAGGATTAACAGGAAAAAGCAAAAAATTTCAGAATTGCACCTTGCAATGTGGAGATATTACTGTTTGTGCATTTACAATATTCATTGATTTTTGCCATTGAAAAACCTCCAGAAATGTTTGAAGCTACTGACTGAATGAAAGGAGCTGGCATCTCACTCTCTTTGAATATTCTTTATCATGCTAGGATTAGCAGGAAAAAGCAAAACATTTCAGAATTGCACCTTGCAATGTGGAGATATTACTGTTTGTGCATTTACAATATTCATTGATTTTTGCCGTTGAAAAACATGTTTTTCATATACCAGAAATGTTTGAAGCTACTGACTGAATGAAAGGAGCTGGCATCTCACTCTCTTTGAATCTTCTTTATCATTCTAGGATTAGCAGGAAAAAGCAAAAAATTTCAGAATTGCACCTTGCAATGTGGAGATATTAGTTTGTGCATTTACAATATTCATTGATTTTTGCCATTGAAAAACATGTTTTTCATATACCAGGAATGTTTGAAGCTACTGACTGAATGAAAGGAGCTGGCATCTCATTCTCTTTGAATCTTCTTTATCCTGCTAGGATTAGCAGGAAAAAGCAAAAAATTTCAGAATTGCACCTTGCAATGTGGAGATATTACTGTTTGTGCATTTACAATATTCATTGATTTTTGCCATTGAAAAACATCCAGAAATGTTTGAAGCTACTGACTGAATGAAAGGAGCTGGCATCTCACTCTCTTTGAATCTTCTTTATCATGCTAGGATTAGCAGGAAAAAGCAAAAAATTTCAGAATTGCACCTTGCAATGTGGAGATATTACTGTTTGTGCATTTACAATATTCATTTATTTTTGCCATTGAAAAACGTCCAGAAATGTTTGAAGCTACTGACTGAATGAAAGGAGCTGGCATCTCACTCTCTTTGAATCTTCTTTATCATGCTAGGATTAGCAGGAAAAAGCAAAAAATTTCAGAATTGCACCTTGCAATGTGGAGATATTACTGTTTGTGCATTTACAATATTCATTGATTTTTGCCATTGAAAAACATGTTTTTCATATACCAGAAATGTTTGAAGCTACTGACTGAATGAAAGGAGCTGGCATCTCACTCTCTTTGAATCTTCTTTATCATGCTAGGATTAGCAGGAAAAAGCAAAAAATTTCAGAATTGCACCTTGCAATGTGGAGATATTACTGTTTGTGCATTTACAATATTCATTGATTTTTGCCATTGAAAAACATGTTTTTCATATACCAGAAATGTTTGAAGCTACTGACTGAATGAAAGGAGCTGGCATCTCACTCTCTTTGAATCTTCTTTATCCTGCTAGGATTAGCAGGAAAAAGCAAAAAATTTCAGAATTGCACCTTGCAATGTGGAGATATTACTGTTTGTGCATTTACAATATTCATTGATTTTTGCCATTGAAAAACATCCAGAAATGTTTGAAGCTACTGACTGAATGAAAGGAGCTGGCATCTCACTCTCTTTGAATCTTCTTTATCATGCTAGGATTAGCAGGAAAAAGCAAAAAATTTCAGAATTGCACCTTGCAATGTGGAGATATTACTGTTTGTGCATTTACAATATTCATTGATTTTTGCCATTGAAAAACGTCCAGAAATGTTTGAAGCTACTGACTGAATGAAAGGAGCTGGCATCTCACTCTCTTTGAATCTTCTTTATCCTGCTAGGATTAGCAGGAAAAAGCAAAAAATTTCAGAATTGCACCTTGCAATGTGGAGATATTAGTTTGTGCATTTACAATATTCATTGATTTTTGCCATTGAAAAACATGTTTTTCATATACCAGGAATGTTTGAAGCTACTGACTGAATGAAAGGAGCTGGCATCTCATTCTCTTTGAATCTTCTTTATCATGCTAGGATTAGCAGGAAAAAGCAAAAAATTTCAGAATTGCACCTTGCAATGTGGAGATATTACTGTTTGTGCATTTACAATATTCATTGATTTTTGCCATTGAAAAACGTCCAGAAATGTTTGAAGCTACTGACTGAATGAAAGGAGCTGGCATCTCACTCTCTTTGAATCTTCTTTATCATGCTAGGATTAGCAGGAAAAAGCAAAAAATTTCAGAATTGCACCTTGCAATGTGGAAATATTACTGTTTGTGCATTTACAATATTCATTGATTTTTGCCATTGAAAAACATTTTTTTCATAAACCAGAAATGTTTGAAGCTACTGACTGAATGAAAGGAGCTGGCATCTCACTCTCTTTGAATCTTCTTTATCATGCTAGGATTAGCAGGAAAAAGCAAAAAATTTCAGAATTGCACCTTGCAATGTGGAAATATTACTGTTTGTGCATTTACAATATTCATTGATTTTTGCCATTGAAAAACATGTTTTTCATATACCAGAAATGTTTGAAGCTACTGACTGAATGAAAGGAGCTGGCATCTCACTCTCTTTGAATCTTCTTTATCCTGCTAGGATTAGCAGGAAAAAGCAAAAAATTTCAGAATTGCACCTTGCAATGTGGAGATATTACTGTTTGTGCATTTACAATATTCATTGATTTTTGCCATTGAAAAACATGTTTTTCATATACCAGAAATGTTTGAAGCTACTGACTGAATGAAAGGAGCTGGCATCTCACTCTCTTTGAATCTTCTTTATCATGCTAGGATTAGCAGGAAAAAGCAAAAAATTTCAGAATTGCACCTTGCAATGTGGAGATATTACTGTTTGTGCATTTACAATATTCATTGATTTTTGCCATTGAAAAACATGTTTTTCATATACCAGGAATGTTTGAAGCTACTGACTGAATGAAAGGAGCTGGCATCTCACTCTCTTTGAATCTTCTTTATCCTGCTAGGATTAGCAGGAAAAAGCAAAAAATTTCAGAATTGCACCTTGCAATGTGGAGATATTACTGTTTGTGCATTTACAATATTCATTGATTTTTGCCATTGAAAAACGTCCAGAAATGTTTGAAGCTACTGACTGAATGAAAGGAGCTGGCATCTCACTCTCTTTGAATCTTCTTTATCATGCTAGGATTAGCAGGAAAAAGCAAAAAATTTCAGAATTGCACCTTGCAATGTGGAGATATTACTGTTTGTGCATTTACAATATTCATTGATTTTTGCCATTGAAAAACGTTTTTCATATACCAGAAATGTTTGAAGCTACTGACTGAATGAAAGGAGCTGGCATCTCACTCTCTTTGAATCTTCTTTATCATGCTAGGATTAGAAGGAAAAAGCAAAAAATTTCAGAATTGCACCTTGCAATGTGGAGATATTACTGTTTGTGCATTTACAATATTCATTGATTTTTGCCATTGAAAAACATGTTTTTCATATACCAGAAATGTTTGAAGCTACTGACTGAATGAAAGGAGCTGGCATCTCACTCTCTTTGAATCTTCTTTATCATGCTAGGATTAGCAGGAAAAAGCAAAAAATTTCAGAATTGCACCTTGCAATGTGGAGATATTACTGTTTGTGCATTTACAATATTCATTGATTTTTGCCATTGAAAAACATGTTTTTCATATACCAGAAATGTTTGAAGCTACTGACTGAATGAAAGGAGCTGGTATCTCACTCTCTTTGAATCTTCTTTATCATGCTAGGATTAGCAGGAAAAAGCAAAAAAATTTCAGAATTGCACCTTGCAATGTGGAGATATTACTGTTTGTGCATTTACAATATTCATTGATTTTTGCCATTGAAAAACATGTTTTTCATATACCAGAAATGTTTGAAGCTACTGACTGAATGAAAGGAGCTGGCATCTCACTCTCTTTGAATCTTCTTTATCCTGCTAGGATTAGCAGGAAAAAGCAAAAAATTTCAGAATTGCACCTTGCAATGTGGAGATATTACTGTTTGTGCATTTACAATATTCATTGATTTTTGCCATTGAAAAACGTCCAGAAATGTTTGAAGCTACTGACTGAATGAAAGGAGCTGGCATCTCACTCTCTTTGAATCTTCTTTATCATGCTAGGATTAGCAGGAAAAAGCAAAAAATTTCAGAATTGCACCTTGCAATGTGGAGATATTACTGTTTGTGCATTTACAATATTCATTGATTTTTGCCATTGAAAAACGTTTTTCATATACCAGAAATGTTTGAAGCTACTGACTGAATGAAAGGAGCTGGCATCTCACTCTCTTTGAATCTTCTTTATCATGCTAGGATTAGAAGGAAAAAGCAAAAAATTTCAGAATTGCACCTTGCAATGTGGAGATATTACTGTTTGTGCATTTACAATATTCATTGATTTTTGCCATTGAAAAACATGTTTTTCATATACCAGAAATGTTTGAAGCTACTGACTGAATGAAAGGAGCTGGCATCTCACTCTCTTTGAATCTTCTTTATCATGCTAGGATTAGCAGGAAAAAGCAAAAAATTTCAGAATTGCACCTTGCAATGTGGAGATATTACTGTTTGTGCATTTACAATATTCATTGATTTTTGCCATTGAAAAACATGTTTTTCATATACCAGAAATGTTTGAAGCTACTGACTGAATGAAAGGAGCTGGTATCTCACTCTCTTTGAATCTTCTTTATCATGCTAGGATTAGCAGGAAAAAGCAAAAAAATTTCAGAATTGCACCTTGCAATGTGGAGATATTACTGTTTGTGCATTTACAATATTCATTGATTTTTGCCATTGAAAAACATGTTTTTCATATACCAGAAATGTTTGAAGCTACTGACTGAATGAAAGGAGCTGGCATCTCACTCTCTTTGAATCTTCTTTATCATGCTAGGATTAACAGGAAAAAGCAAAAAATTTCAGAATTGCACCTTGCAATGTGGAGATATTACTGTTTGTGCATTTACAATATTCATTGATTTTTGCCATTGAAAAACGTCCAGAAATGTTTGAAGCTACTGACTGAATGAAAGGAGCTGGCATCTCACTCTCTTTGAATCTTCTTTATCATGCTAGGATTAGCAGGAAAAAGCAAAAAATTTCAGAATTGCACCTTGCAATGTGGAGATATTAATGTTTGTGCATTTACAATATTCATTGATTTTTGCCATTGAAAAACGTCCAGAAATGTTTGAAGCTACTGACTGAATGAAAGGAGCTGGCATCTCACTCTCTTTGAATCTTCTTTATCATGCTAGGATTAACAGGAAAAAGCAAAAAATTTCAGAATTGCACCTTGCAATGTGGAGATATTACTGTTTGTGCATTTACAATATTCATTGATTTTTGCCATTGAAAAACGTCCAGAAATGTTTGAAGCTACTGACTGAATGAAAGGAGCTGGCATCTCACTCTCTTTGAATCTTCTTTATCATGCTAGGATTAGCAGGAAAAAGCAAAAAATTTCAGAATTGCACCTTGCAATGTGGAAATATTACTGTTTGTGCATTTACAATATTCATTGATTTTTGCCATTGAAAAACATGTTTTTCATATACCAGAAATGTTTGAAGCTACTGACTGAATGAAAGGAGCTGGCATCTCACTCTCTTTGAATCTTCTTTATCATGCTAGGATTAGCAGGAAAAAGCAAAAAATTTCAGAATTGCACCTTGCAATGTGGAGATATTACTGTTTGTGCATTTACAATATTCATTGATTTTTGCCATTGAAAAACGTTTTTCATATACCAGAAATGTTTGAAGCTACTGACTGAATGAAAGGAGCTGGCATCTCACTCTCTTTGAATCTTCTTTATCATGCTAGGATTAGCAGGAAAAAGCAAAAAATTTCAGAATTGCACCTTGCAATGTGGAGATAAACTGTTTGTGCATTTACAATATTCATTGATTTTTGCCATTGAAAAACATGTTTTTCATATACCAGAAATGTTTGAAGCTACTGACTGAATGAAAGGAGCTGGCATCTCACTCTCTTTGAATCTTCTTTATCATGCTTGGATTAACAGGAAAAAGCAAAAAATTTCAGAATTGCACCTTGCAATGTGGAGATATTACTGTTTGTGCATTTACAATATTCATTGATTTTTGCCATTGAAAAACCTCCAGAAATGTTTGAAGCTACTGACTGAATGAAAGGAGCTGGCATCTCACTCTCTTTGAATCTTCTTTATCATGCTAGGATTAGCAGGAAAAAGCAAAAAATTTCAGAATTGCACCTTGCAATGTGGAGATATTACTGTTTGTGCATTTACAATATTCATTGATTTTTGCCATTGAAAAACATGTTTTTCATATACCAGAAATGTTTGAAGCTACTGACTGAATGAAAGGAGCTGGCATCTCACTCTCTTTGAATCTTCTTTATCCTGCTAGGATTAGCAGGAAAAAGCAAAAAATTTCAGAATTGCACCTTGCAATGTGGAGATATTACTGTTTGTGCATTTACAATATTCATTGATTTTTGCCATTGAAAAACATGTTTTTCATATACCAGAAATGTTTGAAGCTACTGACTGAATGAAAGGAGCTGGCATCTCACTCTCTTTGAATCTTCTTTATCCTGCTAGGATTAGCAGGAAAAAGCAAAAAATTTCAGAATTGCACCTTGCAATGTGGAGATATTACTGTTTGTGCATTTACAATATTCATTTATTTTTGCCATTGAAAAACGTCCAGAAATGTTTGAAGCTACTGACTGAATGAATGGAGCTGGCATCTCACTCTCTTTGAATCTTCTTTATCATGCTAGGATTAGCAGGAAAAAGCAAAAAATTTCAGAATTGCACCTTGCAATGTGGAGATATTACTGTTTGTGCATTTACAATATTCATTGATTTTTGCCATTGAAAAACATGTTTTTCATATACCAGAAATGTTTGAAGCTACTGACTGAATGAAAGGAGCTGGCATCTCACTCTCTTTGAATCTTCTTTATCATGCTAGGATTAGCAGGAAAAAGCAAAAAATTTCAGAATTGCACCTTGCAATGTGGAGATATTACTGTTTGTGCATTTACAATATTCATTGATTTTTGCCATTGAAAAACATGTTTTTCATATACCAGAAATGTTTGAAGCTACTGACTGAATGAAAGGAGCTGGCATCTCACTCTCTTTGAATCTTCTTTATCCTGCTAGGATTAGCAGGAAAAAGCAAAAAATTTCAGAATTGCACCTTGCAATGTGGAGATATTACTGTTTGTGCATTTACAATATTCATTGATTTTTGCCATTGAAAAACATCCAGAAATGTTTGAAGCTACTGACTGAATGAAAGGAGCTGGCATCTCACTCTCTTTGAATCTTCTTTATCATGCTAGGATTAGCAGGAAAAAGCAAAAAATTTCAGAATTGCACCTTGCAATGTGGAGATATTACTGTTTGTGCATTTACAATATTCATTGATTTTTGCCATTGAAAAACATCATGTTATTCATATACCAGAAATGTTTGAAGCTACTGACTGAATGAAAGGAGCTGGCATCTCACTCTCTTTGAATCTTCTTTATCATGCTAGGATTAACAGGAAAAAGTAAAAAATTTCAGAATTGCACCTTGCAATGTGGAGATATTACTGTTTGTGCATTTACAATATTCATTGATTTTTGCCATTGAAAAACGTCCAGAAATGTTTGAAGCTACTGACTGAATGAAAGGAGCTGGCATCTCACTCTCTTTGAATCTTCTTTATCATGCTAGGATTAGCAGGAAAAAGCAAAAAATTTCAGAATTGCACCTTGCAATGTGGAAATATTACTGTTTGTGCATTTACAATATTCATTGATTTTTGCCATTGAAAAACATTTTTTTCATATACCAGAAATGTTTGAAGCTACTGACTGAATGAAAGGAGCTGGCATCTCACTCTCTTTGAATCTTCTTTATCATGCTAGGATTAGCAGGAAAAAGCAAAAAATTTCAGAATTGCACCTTGCAATGTGGAAATATTACTGTTTGTGCATTTACAATATTCATTGATTTTTGCCATTGAAAAACATGTTTTTCATATACCAGAAATGTTTGAAGCTACTGACTGAATGAAAGGAGCTGGCATCTCACTCTCTTTGAATCTTCTTTATCCTGCTAGGATTAGCAGGAAAAAGCAAAAAATTTCAGAATTGCACCTTGCAATGTGGAGATATTACTGTTTGTGCATTTACAATATTCATTGATTTTTGCCATTGAAAAACATGTTTTTCATATACCAGAAATGTTTGAAGCTACTGACTGAATGAAAGGAGCTGGCATCTCACTCTCTTTGAATCTTCTTTATCATGCTAGGATTAGCAGGAAAAAGCAAAAAATTTCAGAATTGCACCTTGCAATGTGGAGATATTACTGTTTGTGCATTTACAATATTCATTGATTTTTGCCATTGAAAAACATGTTTTTCATATACCAGGAATGTTTGAAGCTACTGACTGAATGAAAGGAGCTGGCATCTCACTCTCTTTGAATCTTCTTTATCCTGCTAGGATTAGCAGGAAAAAGCAAAAAATTTCAGAATTGCACCTTGCAATGTGGAGATATTACTGTTTGTGCATTTACAATATTCATTGATTTTTGCCATTGAAAAACGTCCAGAAATGTTTGAAGCTACTGACTGAATGAAAGGAGCTGGCATCTCACTCTCTTTGAATCTTCTTTATCATGCTAGGATTAGCAGGAAAAAGCAAAAAATTTCAGAATTGCACCTTGCAATGTGGAGATATTACTGTTTGTGCATTTACAATATTCATTGTTTTTTGCCATTGAAAAACGTTTTTCATATACCAGAAATGTTTGAAGCTACTGACTGAATGAAAGGAGCTGGCATCTCACTCTCTTTGAATCTTCTTTATCATGCTAGGATTTGCAGGAAAAAGCAAAAAATTTCAGAATTGCACCTTGCAATGTGGAAATATTACTGTTTGTGCATTTACAATATTCATTGATTTTTGCCATTGAAAAACATGTTTTTCATATACCAGAAATGTTTGAAGCTACTGACTGAATGAAAGGAGCTGGCATCTCACTCTCTTTGAATCTTCTTTATCATGCTAGGATTAGCAGGAAAAAGCAAAAAATTTCAGAATTGCACCTTGCAATGTGGAAATATTACTGTTTGTGCATTTACAATATTCATTGATTTTTGCCATTGAAAAACATGTTTTTCATATACCAGAAATGTTTGAAGCTACTGACTGAATGAAAGGAGCTGGCATCTCACTCTCTTTGAATCTTCTTTATCATGCTAGGATTAGCAGGAAAAAGCAAAAAATTTCAGAATTGCACCTTGCAATGTGGAGATATTACTGTTTGTGCATTTACAATATTCATTGATTTTTGCCATTGAAAAACGTTTTTCATATACCAGAAATGTTTGAAGCTACTGACTGAATGAAAGGAGCTGGCATCTCACTCTCTTTGAATCTTCTTTATCATGCTAGGATTAGCAGGAAAAAGCAAAAAATTTCAGAATTGCACCTTGCAATGTGGAGATATTACTGTTTGTGCATTTACAATATTCATTGATTTTTGCCATTGAAAAACATGTTTTTCATATACCAGAAATGTTTGAAGCTACTGACTGAATGAAAGGAGCAGGCATCTCACTCTCTTTGAATCTTCTTTATCATGCTAGGATTAGCAAGAAAAAGGAAAAAATTTCAGAATTGCACCTTGCAATGTGGAGATATTACTGTTTGTGCATTTACAATATTCATTGATTTTTGCCATTGAAAAACATGTTTTTCATATACCAGAAATGTTTGAAGCTACTGACTGAATGAAAGGAGCTGGTATCTCACTCTCTTTGAATCTTCTTTATCATGCTAGGATTAGCAGGAAAAAGCAAAAAAATTTCAGAATTGCACCTTGCAATGTGGAGATATTACTGTTTGTGCATTTACAATATTCATTGATTTTTGCCATTGAAAAACATGTTTTTCATATACCAGAAATGTTTGAAGCTACTGACTGAATGAAAGGAGCTGGCATCTCACTCTCTTTGAATCTTCTTTATCATGCTAGGATTAACAGGAAAAAGCAAAAAATTTCAGAATTGCACCTTGCAATGTGGAGATATTACTGTTTGTGCATTTACAATATTCATTGATTTTTGCCATTGAAAAACGTCCAGAAATGTTTGAAGCTACTGACTGAATGAAAGGAGCTGGCATCTCACTCTCTTTGAGACTTCTTTATCATGCTAGGATTAGCAGGAAAAAGCAAAAAATTTCAGAATTGCACCTTGCAATGTGGAGATATTAATGTTTGTGCATTTACAATATTCATTGATTTTTTCCATTGAAAAACGTCCAGAAATGTTTGAAGCTACTGACTGAATGAAAGGAGCTGGCATCTCACTCTCTTTGAATCTTCTTTATCATGCTAGGATTAACAGGAAAAAGCAAAAAATTTCAGAATTGCACCTTGCAATGTGGAGATATTACTGTTTGTGCATTTACAATATTCATTGATTTTTGCCATTGAAAAACGTCCAGAAATGTTTGAAGCTACTGACTGAATGAAAGGAGCTGGCATCTCACTCTCTTTGAATCTTCTTTATCATGCTAGGATTAGCAGGAAAAAGCAAAAAATTTCAGAATTGCACCTTGCAATGTGGAAATATTACTGTTTGTGCATTTACAATATTCATTGATTTTTGCCATTGAAAAACATGTTTTTCATATACCAGAAATGTTTGAAGCTACTGACTGAATGAAAGGAGCTGGCATCTCACTCTCTTTGAATCTTCTTTATCATGCTAGGATTAACAGGAAAAAGCAAAAAATTTCAGAATTGCACCTTGCAATGTGGAGATATTACTGTTTGTGCATTTACAATATTCATTGATTTTTGCAATTGAAAAACATGTTTTTCATATACCAGAAATGTTTGAAGCTACTGACTGAATGAAAGGAGCTGGCATCTCACTCTCTTTGAATCTTCTTTATCCTGCTAGGATTAGCAGGAAAAAGCAAAAAATTTCAGAATTGCACCTTGCAATGTGGAGATATTAGTTTGTGCATTTACAATATTCATTGATTTTTGCCATTGAAAAACATGTTTTTCATATACCAGGAATGTTTGAAGCTACTGACTGAATGAAAGGAGCTGGCATCTCACTCTCTTTAAATCTTCTTTATCATGCTAGGATTAGCAGGAAAAAGCAAAAAATTTCAGAATTGCACCTTGCAATGTGGAGATATTACTGTTTGTGCATTTACAATATTCATTGATTTTTGCCATTGAAAAACATGTTTTTCATATACCAGAAATGTTTGAAGCTACTGACTGAATGAAAGGAGCTGGCATCTCACTCTCTTTGAATCTTCTTTATCATGCTAGGATTAACAGGAAAAAGCAAAAAATTTCAGAATTGCACCTTGCAATGTGGAGATATTACTGTTTGTGCATTTACAATATTCATTTATTTTTGCCATTGAAAAACGTCCAGAAATGTTTGAAGCTACTGACTGAATGAAAGGAGCTGGCATCTCACTCTCTTTGAATCTTCTTTATCATGCTAGGATTAGCAGGAAAAAGCAAAAAATTTCAGAATTGCACCTTGCAATGTGGAGATATTACTGTTTGTGCATTTACAATATTCATTGATTTTTGCCATTGAAAAACATGTTTTTCATATACCAGAAATGTTTGAAGCTACTGACTGAATGAAAGGAGCTGGCATCTCACTCTCTTTGAATCTTCTTTATCATGCTAGGATTAGCAGGAAAAAGCAAAAAATTTCAGAATTGCACCTTGCAATGTGGAGATATTACTGTTTGTGCATTTACAATATTCATTGATTTTTGCCATTGAAAAACGTTTTTCATATACCAGAAATGTTTGAAGCTACAGACTGAATGAAAGGAGCTGGCATCTCACTCTCTTTGAATCTTCTTTATCATGCTAGGATTAGCAGGAAAAAGCAAAAAATTTCAGAATTGCACCTTGCAATGTGGAGATATTACTGTTTGTGCATTTACAATATTCATTGATTTTTGCCATTGAAAAACATGTTTTTCATATACCAGAAATGTTTGAAGCTACTGACTGAATGAAAGGAGCTGGCATCTCACTCTCTTTGAATCTTCTTTATCATGCTAGGATTAGCAGGAAAAAGCAAAAAATTTCAGAATTGCACCTTGCAATGTGGAGATATTACTGTTTGTGCATTTACAATATTCATTGATTTTTGCCATTGAAAAACATGTTTTTCATATACCAGAAATGTTTGAAGCTACTGACTGAATGAAAGGAGCTGGCATCTCACTCTCTTTGAATCTTCTTTATCATGCTAGGATTAGCAGGAAAAAGCAAAAAATTTCAGAATTGCACCTTGCAATGTGGAGATATTACTGTTTGTGCATTTACAATATTCATTGATTTTTGCCATTGAAAAACATGTTTTTCATATACCAGGAATGTTTGAAGCTACTGACTGAATGAAAGGAGCTGGCATCTCACTCTCTTTGAATCTTCTTTATCCTGCTAGGATTAGCAGGAAAAAGCAAAAAATTTCAGAATTGCACCTTGCAATGTGGAGATATTACTGTTTGTGCATTTACAATATTCATTGATTTTTGCCATTGAAAAACGTCCAGAAATGTTTGAAGCTACTGACTGAATGAAAGGAGCTGGCATCTCACTCTCTTTGAATCTTCTTTATCATGCTAGGATTAGCAGGAAAAAGCAAAAAATTTCAGAATTGCACCTTGCAATGTGGAGATATTACTGTTTGTGCATTTACAATATTCATTGATTTTTGCCATTGAAAAACGTTTTTCATATACCAGAAATGTTTGAAGCTACTGACTGAATGAAAGGAGCTGGCATCTCACTCTCTTTGAATCTTCTTTATCATGCTAGGATTAGCAGGAAAAAGCAAAAAATTTCAGAATTGCACCTTGCAATGTGGAGATATTACTGTTTGTGCATTTACAATATTCATTGATTTTTGCCATTGAAAAACATGTTTTTCATATACCAGAAATGTTTGAAGCTACTGACTGAATGAAAGGAGCTGGCATCTCACTCTCTTTGAATCTTCTTTATCATGCTAGGATTAGCAGGAAAAAGCAAAAAATTTCAGAATTGCACCTTGCAATGTGGAGATATTACTGTTTGTGCATTTACAATATTCATTGATTTTTGCCATTGAAAAACATGTTTTTCATATACCAGAAATGTTTGAAGCTACTGACTGAATGAAAGGAGCTGGTATCTCACTGTCTTTGAATCTTCTTTATCATGCTAGGATTAGCAGGAAAAGCAAAAAAATTTCAGAATTGCACCTTGCAATGTGGAGATATTACTGTTTGTGCATTTACAATATTCATTGATTTTTGCCATTGAAAAACATGTTTTTCATATACCAGAAATGTTTGAAGCTACTGACTGAATGAAAGGAGCTGGCATCTCACTCTCTTTGAATCTTCTTTATCATGCTAGGATTAACAGGAAAAAGCAAAAAATTTCAGAATTGCACCTTGCAATGTGGAGATATTACTGTTTGTGCATTTACAATATTCATTGATTTTTGCCATTGAAAAACGTCCAGAAATGTTTGAAGCTACTGACTGAATGAAAGGAGCTGGCATCTCACTCTCTTTGAATCTTCTTTATCATGCTAGGATTAGCAGGAAAAAGCAAAAAATTTCAGAATTGCACCTTGCAATGTGGAGATATTAATGTTTGTGCATTTACAATATTCATTGATTTTTGCCATTGAAAAACGTCCAGAAATGTTTGAAGCTACTGACTGAATGAAAGGAGCTGGCATCTCACTCTCTTTGAATCTTCTTTATCATGCTAGGATTAACAGGAAAAAGCAAAAAATTTCAGAATTGCACCTTGCAATGTGGAGATATTACTGTTTGTGCATTTACAATATTCATTGATTTTTGCCATTGAAAAACGTCCAGAAATGTTTGAAGCTACTGACTGAATGAAAGGAGCTGGCATCTCACTCTCTTTGAATCTTCTTTATCATGCTAGGATTAGCAGGAAAAAGCAAAAAATTTCAGAATTGCACCTTGCAATGTGGAAATATTACTGTTTGTGCATTTACAATATTCATTGATTTTTGCCATTGAAAAACATGTTTTTCATATACCAGAAATGTTTGAAGCTACTGACTGAATGAAAGGAGCTGGCATCTCACTCTCTTTGAATCTTCTTTATCATGCTAGGATTAGCAGGAAAAAGCAAAAAATTTCAGAATTGCACCTTGCAATGTGGAGATATTACTGTTTGTGCATTTACAATATTCATTGATTTTTGCCATTGAAAAACGTTTTTCATATACCAGAAATGTTTGAAGCTACTGACTGAATGAAAGGAGCTGGCATCTCACTCTCTTTGAATCTTCTTTATCATGCTAGGATTAGCAGGAAAAAGCAAAAAATTTCAGAATTGCACCTTGCAATGTGGAGATATTACTGTTTGTGCATTTACAATATTCATTGATTTTTGCCATTGAAAAACATGTTTTTCATATACCAGAAATGTTTGAAGCTACTGACTGAATGAAAGGAGCTGGCATCTCACTCTCTTTGAATCTTCTTTATCATGCTAGGATTAGCAGGAAAAAGCAAAAAATTTCAGAATTGCACCTTGCAATGTGGAGATATTACTGTTTGTGCATTTACAATATTCATTGATTTTTGCCATTGAAAAACATGTTTTTCATATACCAGAAATGTTTGAAGCTACTGACTGAATGAAAGGAGCTGGCATCTCACTCTCTTTGAATCTTCTTTATCATGCTAGGATTAACAGGAAAAAGCAAAAAATTTCAGAATTGCACCTTGCAATGTGGAGATATTACTGTTTGTGCATTTACAATATTCATTGATTTTTGCCATTGAAAAACCTCCAGAAATGTTTGAAGCTACTGACTGAATGAAAGGAGCTGGCATCTCACTCTCTTTGAATCTTCTTTATCATGCTAGGATTAGCAGGAAAAAGCAAAAAATTTCAGAATTGCACCTTGCAATGTGGAGATATTACTGTTTGTGCATTTACAATATTCATTGATTTTTGCCATTGAAAAACATGTTTTTCATATACCAGAAATGTTTGAAGCTACTGACTGAATGAAAGGAGCTGGCATCTCACTCTCTTTGAATCTTCTTTATCCTGCTAGGATTAGCAGGAAAAAGCAAAAAATTTCAGAATTGCACCTTGCAATGTGGAGATATTACTGTTTGTGCATTTACAATATTCATTGATTTTTGCCATTGAAAAACATGTTTTTCATATACCAGAAATGTTTGAAGCTACTGACTGAATGAAAGGAGCTGGCATCTCACTCTCTTTGAATCTTCTTTATCCTGCTAGGATTAGCAGGAAAAAGCAAAAAATTTCAGAATTGCACCTTGCAATGTGGAGATATTAGTTTGTGCATTTACAATATTCATTGATTTTTGCCATTGAAAAACATGTTTTTCATATACCAGGAATGTTTGAAGCTACTGACTGAATGAAAGGAGCTGGCATCTCACTCTCTTTGAATCTTCTTTATCATGCTAGGATTAGCAGGAAAAAGCAAAAAATTTCAGAATTGCACCTTGCAATGTGGAGATATTACTGTTTGTGCATTTACAATATTCATTGATTTTTGCCATTGAAAAACATGTTTTTCATATACCAGGAATGTTTGAAGCTACTGACTGAATGAAAGGAGCTGGCATCTCACTCTCTTTGAATCTTCTTTATCCTGCTAGGATTAGCAGGAAAAAGCAAAAAATTTCAGAATTGCACCTTGCAATGTGGAGATATTACTGTTTGTGCATTTACAATATTCATTGATTTTTGCCATTGAAAAACGTCCAGAAATGTTTGAAGCTACTGACTGAATGAAAGGAGCTGGCATCTCACTCTCTTTGAATCTTCTTTATCATGCTAGGATTAGCAGGAAAAAGCAAAAAATTTCAGAATTGCACCTTGCAATGTGGAGATATTACTGTTTGTGCATTTACAATATTCATTGATTTTTGCCATTGAAAAACGTTTTTCATATACCAGAAATGTTTGAAGCTACTGACTGAATGAAAGGAGCTGGCATCTCACTCTCTTTGAATCTTCTTTATCATGCTAGGATTAGCAGGAAAAAGCAAAAAATTTCAGAATTGCACCTTGCAATGTGGAGATATTACTGTTTGTGCATTTACAATATTCATTGATTTTTGCCATTGAAAAACATGTTTTTCATATACCAGAAATGTTTGAAGCTACTGACTGAATGAAAGGAGCTGGCATCTCACTCTCTTTGAATCTTCTTTATCATGCTAGGATTAGCAGGAAAAAGCAAAAAATTTCAGAATTGCACCTTGCAATGTGGAGATATTACTGTTTGTGCATTTACAATATTCATTGATTTTTGCCATTGAAAAACATGTTTTTCATATACCAGAAATGTTTGAAGCTACTGACTGAATGAAAGGAGCTGGTATCTCACTGTCTTTGAATCTTCTTTATCATGCTAGGATTAGCAGGAAAAAGCAAAAAAATTTCAGAATTGCACCTTGCAATGTGGAGATATTACTGTTTGTGCATTTACAATATTCATTGATTTTTGCCATTGAAAAACATGTTTTTCATATACCAGAAATGTTTGAAGCTACTGACTGAATGAAAGGAGCTGGCATCTCACTCTCTTTGAATCTTCTTTATCATGCTAGGATTAACAGGAAAAAGCAAAAAATTTCAGAATTGCACCTTGCAATGTGGAGATATTACTGTTTGTGCATTTACAATATTCATTGATTTTTGCCATTGAAAAACGTCCAGAAATGTTTGAAGCTACTGACTGAATGAAAGGAGCTGGCATCTCACTCTCTTTGAATCTTCTTTATCATGCTAGGATTAACAGGAAAAAGCAAAAAATTTCAGAATTGCACCTTGCAATGTGGAGATATTACTGTTTGTGCATTTACAATATTCATTGATTTTTGCCATTGAAAAACGTCCAGAAATGTTTGAAGCTACTGACTGAATGAAAGGAGCTGGCATCTCACTCTCTTTGAATCTTCTTTATCATGCTAGGATTAGCAGGAAAAAGCAAAAAATTTCAGAATTGCACCTTGCAATGTGGAGATATTAATGTTTGTGCATTTACAATATTCATTGATTTTTGCCATTGAAAAACGTCCAGAAATGTTTGAAGCTACTGACTGAATGAAAGGAGCTGGCATCTCACTCTCTTTGAATCTTCTTTATCATGCTAGGATTAACAGGAAAAAGCAAAAAATTTCAGAATTGCACCTTGCAATGTGGAGATATTACTGTTTGTGCATTTACAATATTCATTGATTTTTGCCATTGAAAAACGTCCAGAAATGTTTGAAGCTACTGACTGAATGAAAGGAGCTGGCATCTCACTCTCTTTGAATCTTCTTTATCATGCTAGGATTAGCAGGAAAAAGCAAAAAATTTCAGAATTGCACCTTGCAATGTGGAAATATTACTGTTTGTGCATTTACAATATTCATTGATTTTTGCCATTGAAAAACATGTTTTTCATATACCAGAAATGTTTGAAGCTACTGACTGAATGAAAGGAGCTGGCATCTCACTCTCTTTGAATCTTCTTTATCATGCTAGGATTAGCAGGAAAAAGCAAAAAATTTCAGAATTGCACCTTGCAATGTGGAGATATTACTGTTTGTGCATTTACAATATTCATTGATTTTTGCCATTGAAAAACGTTTTTCATATACCAGAAATGTTTGAAGCTACTGACTGAATGAAAGGAGCTGGCATCTCACTCTCTTTGAATCTTCTTTATCATGCTAGGATTAGCAGGAAAAAGCAAAAAATTTCAGAATTGCACCTTGCAATGTGGAGATATTACTGTTTGTGCATTTACAATATTCATTGATTTTTGCCATTGAAAAACATGTTTTTCATATACCAGAAATGTTTGAAGCTACTGACTGAATGAAAGGAGCTGGCATCTCACTCTCTTTGAATCTTCTTTATCATGCTAGGATTAGCAGGAAAAAGCAAAAAATTTCAGAATTGCACCTTGCAATGTGGAGATATTACTGTTTGTGCATTTACAATATTCATTGATTTTTGCCATTGAAAAACATGTTTTTCATATACCAGAAATGTTTGAAGCTACTGACTGAATGAAAGGAGCTGGCATCTCACTCTCTTTGAATCTTCTTTATCATGCTAGGATTAACAGGAAAAAGCAAAAAATTTCAGAATTGCACCTTGCAATGTGGAGATATTACTGTTTGTGCATTTACAATATTCATTGATTTTTGCCATTGAAAAACCTCCAGAAATGTTTGAAGCTACTGACTGAATGAAAGGAGCTGGCATCTCACTCTCTTTGAATCTTCTTTATCATGCTAGGATTAGCAGGAAAAAGCAAAAAATTTCAGAATTGCACCTTGCAATGTGGAGATATTACTGTTTGTGCATTTACAATATTCATTGATTTTTGCCATTGAAAAACATGTTTTTCATATACCAGAAATGTTTGAAGCTACTGACTGAATGAAAGGAGCTGGCATCTCACTCTCTTTGAATCTTCTTTATCCTGCTAGGATTAGCAGGAAAAAGCAAAAAATTTCAGAATTGCACCTTGCAATGTGGAGATATTACTGTTTGTGCATTTACAATATTCATTGATTTTTGCCATTGAAAAACATGTTTTTCATATACCAGAAATGTTTGAAGCTACTGACTGAATGAAAGGAGCTGGCATCTCACTCTCTTTGAATCTTCTTTATCCTGCTAGGATTAGCAGGAAAAAGCAAAAAATTTCAGAATTGCACCTTGCAATGTGGAGATATTAGTTTGTGCATTTACAATATTCATTGATTTTTGCCATTGAAAAACATGTTTTTCATATACCAGGAATGTTTGAAGCTACTGACTGAATGAAAGGAGCTGGCATCTCACTCTCTTTAAATCTTCTTTATCATGCTAGGATTAGCAGGAAAAAGCAAAAAATTTCAGAATTGCACCTTGCAATGTGGAGATATTACTGTTTGTGCATTTACAATATTCATTGATTTTTGCCATTGAAAAACATGTTTTTCATATACCAGAAATGTTTGAAGCTACTGACTGAATGAAAGGAGCTGGCATCTCACTCTCTTTGAATCTTCTTTATCATGCTAGGATTAACAGGAAAAAGCAAAAAATTTCAGAATTGCACCTTGCAATGTGGAGATATTACTGTTTGTGCATTTACAATATTCATTTATTTTTGCCATTGAAAAACGTCCAGAAATGTTTGAAGCTACTGACTGAATGAAAGGAGCTGGCATCTCACTCTCTTTGAATCTTCTTTATCATGCTAGGATTAGCAGGAAAAAGCAAAAAATTTCAGAATTGCACCTTGCAATGTGGAGATATTACTGTTTGTGCATTTACAATATTCATTGATTTTTGCCATTGAAAAACATGTTTTTCATATACCAGAAATGTTTGAAGCTACTGACTGAAGGAAAGGAGCTGGCATCTCACTCTCTTTGAATCTTCTTTATCATGCTAGGATTAGCAGGAAAAAGCAAAAAATTTCAGAATTGCACCTTGCAATGTGGAGATATTACTGTTTGTGCATTTACAATATTCATTGATTTTTGCCATTGAAAAACGTTTTTCATATACCAGAAATGTTTGAAGCTACTGACTGAATGAAAGGAGCTGGCATCTCACTCTCTTTGAATCTTCTTTATCATGCTAGGATTAGCAGGAAAAAGCAAAAAATTTCAGAATTGCACCTTGCAATGTGGAGATATTACTGTTTGTGCATTTACAATATTCATTGATTTTTGCCATTGAAAAACATGTTTTTCATATACCAGAAATGTTTGAAGCTACTGACTGAATGAAAGGAGCTGGCATCTCACTCTCTTTGAATCTTCTTTATCATGCTAGGATTAGCAGGAAAAAGCAAAAAATTTCAGAATTGCACCTTGCAATGTGGAGATATTACTGTTTGTGCATTTACAATATTCATTGATTTTTGCCATTGAAAAACATGTTTTTCATATACCAGAAATGTTTGAAGCTACTGACTGAATGAAAGGAGCTGGTATCTAACTCTCTTTGAATCTTCTTTATCATGCTAGGATTAGCAGGAAAAAGCAAAAAAATTTCAGAATTGCACCTTGCAATGTGGAGATATTACTGTTTGTGCATTTACAATATTCATTGATTTTTGCCATTGAAAAACATGTTTTTCATATACCAGAAATGTTTGAAGCTACTGACTGAATGAAAGGAGCTGGCATCTCACTCTCTTTGAATCTTCTTTATCATGCTAGGATTAACAGGAAAAAGCAAAAAATTTCAGAATTGCACCTTGCAATGTGGAGATATTACTGTTTGTGCATTTACAATATTCATTGATTTTTGCCATTGAAAAACGTCCAGAAATGTTTGAAGCTACTGACTGAATGAAAGGAGCTGGCATCTCACTCTCTTTGAATCTTCTTTATCATGCTAGGATTAGCAGGAAAAAGCAAAAAATTTCAGAATTGCACCTTGCAATGTGGAGATATTAATGTTTGTGCATTTACAATATTCATTGATTTTTGCCATTGAAAAACGTCCAGAAATGTTTGAAGCTACTGACTGAATGAAAGGAGCTGGCATCTCACTCTCTTTGAATCTTCTTTATCATGCTAGGATTAACAGGAAAAAGCAAAAAATTTCAGAATTGCACCTTGCAATGTGGAGATATTACTGTTTGTGCATTTACAATATTCATTGATTTTTGCCATTGAAAAACGTCCAGAAATGTTTGAAGCTACTGACTGAATGAAAGGAGCTGGCATCTCACTCTCTTTGAATCTTCTTTATCATGCTAGGTTTAGCAGGAAAAAGCAAAAAATTTCAGAATTGCACCTTGCAATGTGGAAATATTACTGTTTGTGCATTTACAATATTCATTGATTTTTGCCATTGAAAAACATGTTTTTCATATACCAGAAATGTTTGAAGCTACTGACTGAATGAAAGGAGCTGGCATCTCACTCTCTTTGAATCTTCTTTATCATGCTAAGATTAGCAGGAAAAAGCAAAAAATTTCAGAATTGCACCTTGCAATGTGGAGATATTACTGTTTGTGCATTTACAATATTCATTGATTTTTGCCATTGAAAAACGTTTTTCATATACCAGAAATGTTTGAAGCTACTGACTGAATGAAAGAAGCTGGCATCTCACTCTCTTTGAATCTTCTTTATCATGCTAGGATTAGCAGGAAAAAGCAAAAAATTTCAGAATTGCACCTTGCAATGTGGAGATATTACTGTTTGTGCATTTACAATATTCATTGATTTTTGCCATTGAAAAACATGTTTTTCATATACCAGAAATGTTTGAAGCTACTGACTGAATGAAAGGAGCTGGCATCTCACTCTCTTTGAATCTTCTTTATCATGCTAGGATTAGCAGGAAAAAGCAAAAAATTTCAGAATTGCACCTTGCAATGTGGAGATATTACTGTTTGTGCATTTACAATATTCATTGATTTTTGCCATTGAAAAACATGTTTTTCATATACCAGAAATGTTTGAAGCTACTGACTGAATGAAAGGAGCTGGCATCTCACTCTCTTTGAATCTTCTTTATCATGCTAGGATTAACAGGAAAAAGCAAAAAATTTCAGAATTGCACCTTGCAATGTGGAGATATTACTGTTTGTGCATTTACAATATTCATTGATTTTTGCCATTGAAAAACCTCCAGAAATGTTTGAAGCTACTGACTGAATGAAAGGAGCTGGCATCTCACTCTCTTTGAATCTTCTTTATCATGCTAGGATTAGCAGGAAAAAGCAAAAAATTTCAGAATTGCACCTTGCAATGTGGAGATATTAATGTTTGTGCATTTACAATATTCATTGATTTTTGCCATTGAAAAACGTCCAGAAATGTTTGAAGCTACTGACTGAATGAAAGGAGCTGGCATCTCACTCTCTTTGAATCTTCTTTATCATGCTAGGATTAACAGGAAAAAGCAAAAAATTTCAGAATTGCACCTTGCAATGTGGAGATATTACTGTTTGTGCATTTACAATATTCATTGATTTTTGCCATTGAAAAACGTCCAGAAATGTTTGAAGCTACTGACTGAATGAAAGGAGCTGGCATCTCACTCTCTTTGAATCTTCTTTATCATGCTAGGATTAGCAGGAAAAAGCAAAAAATTTCAGAATTGCACCTTGCAATGTGGAAATATTACTGTTTGTGCATTTACAATATTCATTGATTTTTGCCATTGAAAAACATGTTTTTCATATACCAGAAATGTTTGAAGCTACTGACTGAATGAAAGGAGCTGGCATCTCACTCTCTTTGAATCTTCTTTATCATGCTAGGATTAGCAGGAAAAAGCAAAAAATTTCAGAATTGCACCTTGCAATGTGGAGATATTACTGTTTGTGCATTTACAATATTCATTGATTTTTGCCATTGAAAAACGTTTTTCATATACCAGAAATGTTTGAAGCTACTGACTGAATGAAAGGAGCTGGCATCTCACTCTCTTTGAATCTTCTTTATCATGCTAGGATTAGCAGGAAAAAGCAAAAAATTTCAGAATTGCACCTTGCAATGTGGAGATATTACTGTTTGTGCATTTACAATATTCATTGATTTTTGCCATTGAAAAACATGTTTTTCATATACCAGAAATGTTTGAAGCTACTGACTGAATGAAAGGAGCTGGCATCTCACTCTCTTTGAATCTTCTTTATCCTGCTAGGATTAGCAGGAAAAAGCAAAAAATTTCAGAATTGCACCTTGCAATGTGGAGATATTAGTTTGTGCATTTACAATATTCATTGATTTTTGCCATTGAAAAACATGTTTTTCATATACCAGGAATGTTTGAAGCTACTGACTGAATGAAAGGAGCTGGCATCTCACTCTCTTTAAATCTTCTTTATCATGCTAGGATTAGCAGGAAAAAGCAAAAAATTTCAGAATTGCACCTTGCAATGTGGAGATATTACTGTTTGTGCATTTACAATATTCATTGATTTTTGCCATTGAAAAACATGTTTTTCATATACCAGAAATGTTTGAAGCTACTGACTGAATGAAAGGAGCTGGCATCTCACTCTCTTTGAATCTTCTTTATCATGCTAGGATTAACAGGAAAAAGCAAAAAATTTCAGAATTGCACCTTGCAATGTGGAGATATTACTGTTTGTGCATTTACAATATTCATTTATTTTTGCCATTGAAAAACGTCCAGAAATGTTTGAAGCTACTGACTGAATGAAAGGAGCTGGCATCTCACTCTCTTTGAATCTTCTTTATCATGCTAGGATTAGCAGGAAAAAGCAAAAAATTTCAGAATTGCACCTTGCAATGTGGAGATATTACTGTTTGTGCATTTACAATATTCATTGATTTTTGCCATTGAAAAACATGTTTTTCATATACCAGAAATGTTTGAAGCTACTGACTGAAGGAAAGGAGCTGGCATCTCACTCTCTTTGAATCTTCTTTATCATGCTAGGATTAGCAGGAAAAAGCAAAAAATTTCAGAATTGCACCTTGCAATGTGGAGATATTACTGTTTGTGCATTTACAATATTCATTGATTTTTGCCATTGAAAAACGTTTTTCATATACCAGAAATGTTTGAAGCTACTGACTGAATGAAAGGAGCTGGCATCTCACTCTCTTTGAATCTTCTTTATCATGCTAGGATTAGCAGGAAAAAGCAAAAAATTTCAGAATTGCACCTTGCAATGTGGAGATATTACTGTTTGTGCATTTACAATATTCATTGATTTTTGCCATTGAAAAACATGTTTTTCATATACCAGAAATGTTTGAAGCTACTGACTGAATGAAAGGAGCTGGCATCTCACTCTCTTTGAATCTTCTTTATCATGCTAGGATTAGCAGGAAAAAGCAAAAAATTTCAGAATTGCACCTTGCAATGTGGAGATATTACTGTTTGTGCATTTACAATATTCATTGATTTTTGCCATTGAAAAACATGTTTTTCATATACCAGAAATGTTTGAAGCTACTGACTGAATGAAAGGAGCTGGTATCTAACTCTCTTTGAATCTTCTTTATCATGCTAGGATTAGCAGGAAAAAGCAAAAAAATTTCAGAATTGCACCTTGCAATGTGGAGATATTACTGTTTGTGCATTTACAATATTCATTGATTTTTGCCATTGAAAAACATGTTTTTCATATACCAGAAATGTTTGAAGCTACTGACTGAATGAAAGGAGCTGGCATCTCACTCTCTTTGAATCTTCTTTATCATGCTAGGATTAACAGGAAAAAGCAAAAAATTTCAGAATTGCACCTTGCAATGTGGAGATATTACTGTTTGTGCATTTACAATATTCATTGATTTTTGCCATTGAAAAACGTCCAGAAATGTTTGAAGCTACTGACTGAATGAAAGGAGCTGGCATCTCACTCTCTTTGAATCTTCTTTATCATGCTAGGATTAGCAGGAAAAAGCAAAAAATTTCAGAATTGCACCTTGCAATGTGGAGATATTAATGTTTGTGCATTTACAATATTCATTGATTTTTGCCATTGAAAAACGTCCAGAAATGTTTGAAGCTACTGACTGAATGAAAGGAGCTGGCATCTCACTCTCTTTGAATCTTCTTTATCATGCTAGGATTAACAGGAAAAAGCAAAAAATTTCAGAATTGCACCTTGCAATGTGGAGATATTACTGTTTGTGCATTTACAATATTCATTGATTTTTGCCATTGAAAAACGTCCAGAAATGTTTGAAGCTACTGACTGAATGAAAGGAGCTGGCATCTCACTCTCTTTGAATCTTCTTTATCATGCTAGGTTTAGCAGGAAAAAGCAAAAAATTTCAGAATTGCACCTTGCAATGTGGAAATATTACTGTTTGTGCATTTACAATATTCATTGATTTTTGCCATTGAAAAACATGTTTTTCATATACCAGAAATGTTTGAAGCTACTGACTGAATGAAAGGAGCTGGCATCTCACTCTCTTTGAATCTTCTTTATCATGCTAAGATTAGCAGGAAAAAGCAAAAAATTTCAGAATTGCACCTTGCAATGTGGAGATATTACTGTTTGTGCATTTACAATATTCATTGATTTTTGCCATTGAAAAACGTTTTTCATATACCAGAAATGTTTGAAGCTACTGACTGAATGAAAGAAGCTGGCATCTCACTCTCTTTGAATCTTCTTTATCATGCTAGGATTAGCAGGAAAAAGCAAAAAATTTCAGAATTGCACCTTGCAATGTGGAGATATTACTGTTTGTGCATTTACAATATTCATTGATTTTTGCCATTGAAAAACATGTTTTTCATATACCAGAAATGTTTGAAGCTACTGACTGAATGAAAGGAGCTGGCATCTCACTCTCTTTGAATCTTCTTTATCATGCTAGGATTAGCAGGAAAAAGCAAAAAATTTCAGAATTGCACCTTGCAATGTGGAGATATTACTGTTTGTGCATTTACAATATTCATTGATTTTTGCCATTGAAAAACATGTTTTTCATATACCAGAAATGTTTGAAGCTACTGACTGAATGAAAGGAGCTGGCATCTCACTCTCTTTGAATCTTCTTTATCATGCTAGGATTAACAGGAAAAAGCAAAAAATTTCAGAATTGCACCTTGCAATGTGGAGATATTACTGTTTGTGCATTTACAATATTCATTGATTTTTGCCATTGAAAAACCTCCAGAAATGTTTGAAGCTACTGACTGAATGAAAGGAGCTGGCATCTCACTCTCTTTGAATCTTCTTTATCATGCTAGGATTAGCAGGAAAAAGCAAAAAATTTCAGAATTGCACCTTGCAATGTGGAGATATTAATGTTTGTGCATTTACAATATTCATTGATTTTTGCCATTGAAAAACGTCCAGAAATGTTTGAAGCTACTGACTGAATGAAAGGAGCTGGCATCTCACTCTCTTTGAATCTTCTTTATCATGCTAGGATTAACAGGAAAAAGCAAAAAATTTCAGAATTGCACCTTGCAATGTGGAGATATTACTGTTTGTGCATTTACAATATTCATTGATTTTTGCCATTGAAAAACGTCCAGAAATGTTTGAAGCTACTGACTGAATGAAAGGAGCTGGCATCTCACTCTCTTTGAATCTTCTTTATCATGCTAGGATTAGCAGGAAAAAGCAAAAAATTTCAGAATTGCACCTTGCAATGTGGAAATATTACTGTTTGTGCATTTACAATATTCATTGATTTTTGCCATTGAAAAACATGTTTTTCATATACCAGAAATGTTTGAAGCTACTGACTGAATGAAAGGAGCTGGCATCTCACTCTCTTTGAATCTTCTTTATCATGCTAGGATTAGCAGGAAAAAGCAAAAAATTTCAGAATTGCACCTTGCAATGTGGAGATATTACTGTTTGTGCATTTACAATATTCATTGATTTTTGCCATTGAAAAACGTTTTTCATATACCAGAAATGTTTGAAGCTACTGACTGAATGAAAGGAGCTGGCATCTCACTCTCTTTGAATCTTCTTTATCATGCTAGGATTAGCAGGAAAAAGCAAAAAATTTCAGAATTGCACCTTGCAATGTGGAGATATTACTGTTTGTGCATTTACAATATTCATTGATTTTTGCCATTGAAAAACATGTTTTTCATATACCAGAAATGTTTGAAGCTACTGACTGAATGAAAGGAGCTGGCATCTCACTCTCTTTGAATCTTCTTTATCATGCTAGGATTAGCAGGAAAAAGCAAAAAATTTCAGAATTGCACCTTGCAATGTGGAGATATTACTGTTTGTGCATTTACAATATTCATTGATTTTTGCCATTGAAAAACATGTTTTTCATATACCAGAAATGTTTGAAGCTACTGACTGAATGAAAGGAGCTGGCATCTCACTCTCTTTGAATCTTCTTTATCATGCTAGGATTAACAGGAAAAAGCAAAAAATTTCAGAATTGCACCTTGCAATGTGGAGATATTACTGTTTGTGCATTTACAATATTCATTGATTTTTGCCATTGAAAAACCTCCAGAAATGTTTGAAGCTACTGACTGAATGAAAGGAGCTGGCATCTCACTCTCTTTGAATCTTCTTTATCATGCTAGGATTAGCAGGAAAAAGCAAAAAATTTCAGAATTGCACCTTGCAATGTGGAGATATTACTGTTTGTGCATTTACAATATTCATTGATTTTTGCCATTGAAAAACATGTTTTTCATATACCAGAAATGTTTGAAGCTACTGACTGAATGAAAGGAGCTGGCATCTCACTCTCTTTGAATCTTCTTTATCCTGCTAGGATTAGCAGGAAAAAGCAAAAAATTTCAGAATTGCACCTTGCAATGTGGAGATATTACTGTTTGTGCATTTACAATATTCATTGATTTTTGCCATTGAAAAACATGTTTTTCATATACCAGAAATGTTTGAAGCTACTGACTGAATGAAAGGAGCTGGCATCTCACTCTCTTTGAATCTTCTTTATCCTGCTAGGATTAGCAGGAAAAAGCAAAAAATTTCAGAATTGCACCTTGCAATGTGGAGATATTAGTTTGTGCATTTACAATATTCATTGATTTTTGCCATTGAAAAACATGTTTTTCATATACCAGGAATGTTTGAAGCTACTGACTGAATGAAAGGAGCTGGCATCTCACTCTCTTTAAATCTTCTTTATCATGCTAGGATTAGCAGGAAAAAGCAAAAAATTTCAGAATTGCACCTTGCAATGTGGAGATATTACTGTTTGTGCATTTACAATATTCATTGATTTTTGCCATTGAAAAACATGTTTTTCATATACCAGAAATGTTTGAAGCTACTGACTGAATGAAAGGAGCTGGCATCTCACTCTCTTTGAATCTTCTTTATCATGCTAGGATTAACAGGAAAAAGCAAAAAATTTCAGAATTGCACCTTGCAATGTGGAGATATTACTGTTTGTGCATTTACAATATTCATTTATTTTTGCCATTGAAAAACGTCCAGAAATGTTTGAAGCTACTGACTGAATGAAAGGAGCTGGCATCTCACTCTCTTTGAATCTTCTTTATCATGCTAGGATTAGCAGGAAAAAGCAAAAAATTTCAGAATTGCACCTTGCAATGTGGAGATATTACTGTTTGTGCATTTACAATATTCATTGATTTTTGCCATTGAAAAACGTTTTTCATATACCAGAAATGTTTGAAGCTACTGACTGAATGAAAGGAGCTGGCATCTCACTCTCTTTGAATCTTCTTTATCATGCTAGGATTAGCAGGAAAAAGCAAAAAATTTCAGAATTGCACCTTGCAATGTGGAGATATTACTGTTTGTGCATTTACAATATTCATTGATTTTTGCCATTGAAAAACATGTTTTTCATATACCAGAAATGTTTGAAGCTACTGACTGAAGGAAAGGAGCTGGCATCTCACTCTCTTTGAATCTTCTTTATCATGCTAGGATTAGCAGGAAAAAGCAAAAAATTTCAGAATTGCACCTTGCAATGTGGAGATATTACTGTTTGTGCATTTACAATATTCATTGATTTTTGCCATTGAAAAACGTTTTTCATATACCAGAAATGTTTGAAGCTACTGACTGAATGAAAGGAGCTGGCATCTCACTCTCTTTGAATCTTCTTTATCATGCTAGGATTAGCAGGAAAAAGCAAAAAATTTCAGAATTGCACCTTGCAATGTGGAGATATTACTGTTTGTGCATTTACAATATTCATTGATTTTTGCCATTGAAAAACATGTTTTTCATATACCAGAAATGTTTGAAGCTACTGACTGAATGAAAGGAGCTGGCATCTCACTCTCTTTGAATCTTCTTTATCATGCTAGGATTAGCAGGAAAAAGCAAAAAATTTCAGAATTGCACCTTGCAATGTGGAGATATTACTGTTTGTGCATTTACAATATTCATTGATTTTTGCCATTGAAAAACATGTTTTTCATATACCAGAAATGTTTGAAGCTACTGACTGAATGAAAGGAGCTGGTATCTAACTCTCTTTGAATCTTCTTTATCATGCTAGGATTAGCAGGAAAAAGCAAAAAAATTTCAGAATTGCACCTTGCAATGTGGAGATATTACTGTTTGTGCATTTACAATATTCATTGATTTTTGCCATTGAAAAACATGTTTTTCATATACCAGAAATGTTTGAAGCTACTGACTGAATGAAAGGAGCTGGCATCTCACTCTCTTTGAATCTTCTTTATCATGCTAGGATTAACAGGAAAAAGCAAAAAATTTCAGAATTGCACCTTGCAATGTGGAGATATTACTGTTTGTGCATTTACAATATTCATTGATTTTTGCCATTGAAAAACGTCCAGAAATGTTTGAAGCTACTGACTGAATGAAAGGAGCTGGCATCTCACTCTCTTTGAATCTTCTTTATCATGCTAGGATTAGCAGGAAAAAGCAAAAAATTTCAGAATTGCACCTTGCAATGTGGAGATATTAATGTTTGTGCATTTACAATATTCATTGATTTTTGCCATTGAAAAACGTCCAGAAATGTTTGAAGCTACTGACTGAATGAAAGGAGCTGGCATCTCACTCTCTTTGAATCTTCTTTATCATGCTAGGATTAACAGGAAAAAGCAAAAAATTTCAGAATTGCACCTTGCAATGTGGAGATATTACTGTTTGTGCATTTACAATATTCATTGATTTTTGCCATTGAAAAACGTCCAGAAATGTTTGAAGCTACTGACTGAATGAAAGGAGCTGGCATCTCACTCTCTTTGAATCTTCTTTATCATGCTAGGTTTAGCAGGAAAAAGCAAAAAATTTCAGAATTGCACCTTGCAATGTGGAAATATTACTGTTTGTGCATTTACAATATTCATTGATTTTTGCCATTGAAAAACATGTTTTTCATATACCAGAAATGTTTGAAGCTACTGACTGAATGAAAGGAGCTGGCATCTCACTCTCTTTGAATCTTCTTTATCATGCTAAGATTAGCAGGAAAAAGCAAAAAATTTCAGAATTGCACCTTGCAATGTGGAGATATTACTGTTTGTGCATTTACAATATTCATTGATTTTTGCCATTGAAAAACGTTTTTCATATACCAGAAATGTTTGAAGCTACTGACTGAATGAAAGAAGCTGGCATCTCACTCTCTTTGAATCTTCTTTATCATGCTAGGATTAGCAGGAAAAAGCAAAAAATTTCAGAATTGCACCTTGCAATGTGGAGATATTACTGTTTGTGCATTTACAATATTCATTGATTTTTGCCATTGAAAAACATGTTTTTCATATACCAGAAATGTTTGAAGCTACTGACTGAATGAAAGGAGCTGGCATCTCACTCTCTTTGAATCTTCTTTATCATGCTAGGATTAGCAGGAAAAAGCAAAAAATTTCAGAATTGCACCTTGCAATGTGGAGATATTACTGTTTGTGCATTTACAATATTCATTGATTTTTGCCATTGAAAAACATGTTTTTCATATACCAGAAATGTTTGAAGCTACTGACTGAATGAAAGGAGCTGGCATCTCACTCTCTTTGAATCTTCTTTATCATGCTAGGATTAACAGGAAAAAGCAAAAAATTTCAGAATTGCACCTTGCAATGTGGAGATATTACTGTTTGTGCATTTACAATATTCATTGATTTTTGCCATTGAAAAACCTCCAGAAATGTTTGAAGCTACTGACTGAATGAAAGGAGCTGGCATCTCACTCTCTTTGAATCTTCTTTATCATGCTAGGATTAGCAGGAAAAAGCAAAAAATTTCAGAATTGCACCTTGCAATGTGGAGATATTACTGTTTGTGCATTTACAATATTCATTGATTTTTGCCATTGAAAAACATGTTTTTCATATACCAGAAATGTTTGAAGCTACTGACTGAATGAAAGGAGCTGGCATCTCACTCTCTTTGAATCTTCTTTATCCTGCTAGGATTAGCAGGAAAAAGCAAAAAATTTCAGAATTGCACCTTGCAATATGGAGATATTACTGTTTGTGCATTTACAATTTTCATTGATTTTTGCCATTGAAAAACATCCAGAAATGTTTGAAGCTACTGACTGAATGAAAGGAGCTGGCATCTCACTCTCTTTGAATCTTCTTTATCCTGCTAGGATTAGCAGGAAAAAGCAAAAAATTTCAGAATTGCACCTTGCAATGTGGAGATATTACTGTTTGTGCATTTACAATATTCATTGATTTTTGCCATTGAAAAACATGTTTTTCATATACCAGGAATGTTTGAAGCTACTGACTGAATGAAAGGAGCTGGCATCTCACTCTCTTTGAATCTTCTTTATCATGCTAGGATTAGCAGGAAAAAGCAAAAAATTTCAGAATTGCACCTTGCAATGTGGAGATATTACTGTTTGTGCATTTACAATATTCATTGATTTTTGCCATTGAAAAACATGTTTTTCATATACCAGAAATGTTTGAAGCTACTGACTGAATGAAAGGAGCTGGCATCTCACTCTCTTTGAATCTTCTTTATCATGCTAGGATTAACAGGAAAAAGCAAAAAATTTCAGAATTGCACCTTGCAATGTGGAGATATTACTGTTTGTGCATTTACAATATTCATTTATTTTTGAGATTGAAAAACGTCCAGAAATGTTTGAAGCTACTGACTGAATGAAAGGAGCTGGCATCTCACTCTCTTTGAATCTTCTTTATCATGCTAGGATTAGCAGGAAAAAGCAAAAAATTTCAGAATTGCACCTTGCAATGTGGAGATATTACTGTTTGTGCATTTACAATATTCATTGATTTTTGCCATTGAAAAACATGTTTTTCATATACCAGAAATGTTTGAAGCTACTGACTGAATGAAAGGAGCTGGCATCTCACTCTCTTTGAATCTTCTTTATCATGCTAGGATTAGCAGGAAAAAGCAAAAAATTTCAGAATTGCACCTTGCAATGTGGAGATATTACTGTTTGTGCATTTACAATATTCATTGATTTTTGCCATTGAAAAACATGTTTTTCATATACCAGAAATGTTTGAAGCTACTGACTGAATGAAAGGAGCTGGCATCTCACTCTCTTTGAATCTTCTTTATCCTGCTAGGATTAGCAGGAAAAAGCAAAAAATTTCAGAATTGCACCTTGCAATGTGGAGATATTACTGTTTGTGCATTTACAATATTCATTGATTTTTGCCATTGAAAAACATCCAGAAATGTTTGAAGCTACTGACTGAATGAAAGGAGCTGGCATCTCACTCTCTTTGAATCTTCTTTATCATGCTAGGATTAGCAGGAAAAAGCAAAAAATTTCAGAATTGCACCTTGCAATGTGGAGATATTACTGTTTGTGCATTTACAATATTCATTGATTTTTGCCATTGAAAAACGTCCAGAAATGTTTGAAGCTACTGACTGAATGAAAGGAGCTGGCATCTCACTCTCTTTGAATCTTCTTTATCATGCTAAGAGGAGCAGGAAAAAGCAAAAAATTTCAGAATTGCACCTTGCAATGTGGAGATATTACTGTTTGTGCATTTACAATATTTATTGATTTTTGCCATTGAAAAACATCATGTTATTCATATACCAGAAATGTTTGAAGCTACTGACTGAATGAAAGGAGCTGGCATCTCACTCTCTTTGAATCTTCTTTATCATGCTAGGATTAACAGGAAAAAGCAAAAAATTTCAGAATTGCACCTTGCAATGTGGAGATATTACTGTTTGTGCATTTACAATATTCATTGATTTTTGCCATTGAAAAACGTCCAGAAATGTTTGAAGCTACTGACTGAATGAAAGGAGCTGGCATCTCACTCTCTTTGAATCTTCTTTATCATGCTAGGATTAGCAGGAAAAAGCAAAAAATTTCAGAATTGCACCTTGCAATGTGGAAATATTACTGTTTGTGCATTTACAATATTCATTGATTTTTGCCATTGAAAAACATTTTTTTCATATACCAGAAATGTTTGAAGCTACTGACTGAATGAAAGGAGCTGGCATCTCACTCTCTTTGAATCTTCTTTATCATGCTAGGATTAGCAGGAAAAAGCAAAAAATTTCAGAATTGCACCTTGCAATGTGGAGATATTACTGTTTGTGCATTTACAATATTCATTGATTTTTGCCATTGAAAAACGTTTTTCATATACCAGAAATGTTTGAAGCTACTGACTGAATGAAAGGAACTGGCATGTCACTCTCTTTGAATCTTCTTTATCATGCTAGGATTAGCAGGAAAAAGCAAAAAATTTCAGAATTGCACCTTGCAATGTGGAGATATTATTGTTTGTGCATTTACAATATTCATTGATTTTTGCCATTGAAAAACATGTTTTTCATATACCAGAAATGTTTGAAGCTACTGACTGAATGAAAGGAGCTGGCATCTCACTCTCTTTGAATCTTCTTTATCATGCTAGGATTAGCAGGAAAAAGCAAAAAATTTCAGAATTGCACCTTGCAATGTGGAGATATTACTGTTTGTGCATTTACAATATTCATTGATTTTTGCCATTGAAAAACATGTTTTTCATATACCAGAAATGTTTGAAGCTACTGACTGAATGAAAGGAGCTGGCATCTCACTCTCTTTGAATCTTCTTTATCATGCTAGGATTAGCAGGAAAAAGCAAAAAATTTCAGAATTGCACCTTGCAATGTGGAGATATTACTGTTTGTGCATTTACAATATTCATTGATTTTTGCCATTGAAAAACGTCCAGAAATGTTTGAAGCTACTGACTGAATGAAAGGAGCTGGCATCTCACTCTCTTTGAATCTTCTTTATCATGCTAGGATTAGCAGGAAAAAGCAAAAAATTTCAGAATTGCACCTTGCAATGTGGAGATATTACTGTTTGTGCATTTACAATATTCATTGATTTTTGCCATTGAAAAATATGTTTTTCATATACCAGAAATGTTTGAAGCTACTGACTGAATGAAAGGAGCTGGCATCTCACTCTCTTTGAATCTTCTTTATCATGCTAGGATTAGCAGGAAAAAGCAAAAAATTTCAGAATTGCACCTTGCAATGTGGAGATATTACTGTTTGCGCATTTACAATATTCATTGATTTTTGCCATTGAAAAACATGTTTTTCATATACCAGAAATTTTTGAAGCTACTGACTGAATGAAAGGAGCTGGCATCTCACTCTCTTTGAATCTTCTTTATCATGCTAGGATTAACAGGAAAAAGCAAAAAATTTCAGAATTGCACCTTGCAATGTGGAGATATTACTGTTTGTGCATTTACAATATTCATTGATTTTTGCCATTGAAAAACGTCCAGAAATGTTTGAAGCTACTGACTGAATGAAAGGAGCTGGCATCTCACTCTCTTTGAATCTTCTTTATCATGCTAGGATTAGCAGGAAAAAGCAAAAAATTTCAGAATTGCACCTTGCAATGTGGAGATATTACTGTTTGTGCATTTACAATATTCATTGATTTTTGCCATTGAAAAACATGTTTTTCATATACCAGAAATGTTTGAAGCTACTGACTGAATGAAAGGAGCTGGCATCTCACTCTCTTTGAATCTTCTTTATCATGCTAGGATTAGCAGGAAAAAGCAAAAAATTTCAGAATTGCACCTTGCAATGTGGAGATATTACTGTTTGTGCATTTACAATATTCATTGATTTTTGCCATTGAAAAACGTCCAGAAATGTTTGAAGCTACTGACTGAATGAAAGGAGCTGGCATCTCACTCTCTTTGAATCTTCTTTATCATGCTAGGATTAGCAGGAAAAAGCAAAAAATTTCAGAATTGCACCTTGCAATGTGGAGATATTACTGTTTGTGCATTTACAATATTCATTGATTTTTGCCATTGAAAAACATGTTTTTCATATACCAGAAATGTTTGAAGCTACTGACTGAATGAAAGGAGCTGGCATCTCACTCTCTTTGAATCTTCTTTATCATGCTAGGATTAGCAGGAAAAAGCAAAAAATTTCAGAATTGCACCTTGCAATGTGGAGATATTACTGTTTGTGCATTTACAATATTCATTGATTTTTGCCATTGAAAAACATGTTTTTCATATACCAGGAATGTTTGAAGCTACTGACTGAATGAAAGGAGCTGGCATCTCACTCTCTTTGAATCTTCTTTATCCTGCTAGGATTAGCAGGAAAAAGCAAAAAATTTCAGAATTGCACCTTGCAATGTGGAGATATTACTGTTTGTGCATTTACAATATTCATTGATTTTTGCCATTGAAAAACGTCCAGAAATGTTTGAAGCTACTGACTGAATGAAAGGAGCTGGCATCTCACTCTCTTTGAATCTTCTTTATCATGCTAGGATTAGCAGGAAAAAGCAAAAAATTTCAGAATTGCACCATGCAATGTGGAGATATTACTGTTTGTGCATTTACAATATTCATTGATTTTTGCCATTGAAAAACGTCCAGAAATGTTTGAAGCTACTGACTGAATGAAAGGAGCTGGCATCTCACTCTCTTTGAATCTTCTTTATCATGCTAGGATTAGCAGGAAAAAGCAAAAAATTTCAGAATTGCACCTTGCAATGTGGAGATATTACTGTTTGTGCATTTACAATATTCATTGATTTTTGCCATTGAAAAACATCATGTTATTCATATACCAGAAATGTTTGAAGCTACTGACTGAATGAAAGGAGCTGGCATCTCACTCTCTTTGAATCTTCTTTATCATGCTAGGATTAACAGGAAAAAGCAAAAAATTTCAGAATTGCACCTTGCAATGTGGAGATATTACTGTTTGTGCATTTACAATATTCATTGATTTTTGCCATTGAAAAACGTCCAGAAATGTTTGAAGCTACTGACTGAATGAAAGGAGCTGGCATCTCACTCTCTTTGAATCTTCTTTATCATGCTAGGATTAGCAGGAAAAAGCAAAAAATTTCAGAATTGCACCTTGCAATGTGGAAATATTACTGTTTGTGCATTTACAATATTCATTGATTTTTGCCATTGAAAAACATGTTTTTCATATACCAGAAATGTTTGAAGCTACTGACTGAATGAAAGGAGCTGGCATCTCACTCTCTTTGAATCTTCTTTATCATGCTAGGATTAGCAGGAAAAAGCAAAAAATTTCAGAATTGCACCTTGCAATGTGGAGATATTACTGTTTGTGCATTTACAATATTCATTGATTTTTGCCATTGAAAAACGTTTTTCATATACCAGAAATGTTTGAAGCTACTGACTGAATGAAAGGAGCTGGCATCTCACTCTCTTTGAATCTTCTTTATCATGCTAGGATTAGCAGGAAAAAGCAAAAAATTTCAGAATTGCACCTTGCAATGTGGAGATATTACTGTTTGTGCATTTACAATATTCATTGATTTTTGCCATTGAAAAACATGTTTTTCATATACCAGAAATGTTTGAAGCTACTGACTGAATGAAAGGAGCTGGCATCTCACTCTCTTTGAATCTTCTTTATCATGCTAGGATTAGCAGGAAAAAGCAAAAAATTTCAGAATTGCACCTTGCAATGTGGAGATATTACTGTTTGTGCATTTACAATATTCATTGATTTTTGCCATTGAAAAACATGTTTTTCATATACCAGAAATGTTTGAAGCTACTGACTGAATGAAAGGAGCTGGCATCTCACTCTCTTTGAATCTTCTTTATCATGCTAGGATTAGCAGGAAAAAGCAAAAAATTTCAGAATTGCACCTTGCAATGTGGAGATATTACTGTTTGTGCATTTACAATATTCATTGATTTTTGCCATTGAAAAACATGTTTTTCATATACCAGAAATGTTTGAAGCTACTGACTGAATGAAAGGAGCTGGCATCTCACTCTCTTTGAATCTTCTTTATCATGCTAGGATTAACAGGAAAAAGCAAAAAATTTCAGAATTGCACCTTGCAATGTGGAGATATTACTGTTTGTGCATTTACAATATTCATTGATTTTTGCCATTGAAAAACGTCCAGAAATGTTTGAAGCTACTGACTGAATGAAAGGAGCTGGCATCTCACTCTCTTTGAATCTTCTTTATCATGCTAGGATTAGCAGGAAAAAGCAAAAAATTTCAGAATTGCACCTTGCAATGTGGAGATATTACTGTTTGTGAATTTACAATATTCATTGATTTTTGCCATTGAAAAACATGTTTTTCATATACCAGAAATGTTTGAAGCTACTGACTGAATGAAAGGAGCTGGCATCTCACTCTCTTTGAATCTTCTTTATCCTGCTAGGATTAGCAGGAAAAAGCAAAAAATTTCAGAATTGCACCTTGCAATGTGGAGATATTACTGTTTGTGCATTTACAATATTCATTGATTTTTGCCATTGAAAAACGTCCAGAAATGTTTGAAGCTACTGACTGAATGAAAGGAGCTGGCATCTCACTCTCTTTGAATCTTCTTTATCATGCTAGGATTAGCAGGAAAAAGCAAAAAATTTCAGAATTGCACCTTGCAATGTGGAGATATTACTGTTTGTGCATTTACAATATTCATTGATTTTTGCCATTGAAAAACGTCCAGAAATGTTTGAAGCTACTGACTGAATGAAAGGAGCTGGCATCTCACTCTCTTTGAATCTTCTTTATCATGCTAGGATTAGCAGGAAAAAGCAAAAAATTTCAGAATTGCACCTTGCAATGTGGAGATATTACTGTTTGTGCATTTACAATATTCATTGATTTTTGCCATTGAAAAACATGTTTTTCATATACCAGAAATGTTTGAAGCTACTGACTGAATGAAAGGAGCTGGCATCTCACTCTCTTTGAATCTTCTTTATCATGCTAGGATTAGCAGGAAAAAGCAAAAAATTTCAGAATTGCACCTTGCAATGTGGAGATATTACTGTTTGTGCATTTACAATATTCATTGATTTTTGCCATTGAAAAACATGTTTTTCATATACCAGGAATGTTTGAAGCTACTGACTGAATGAAAGGAGCTGGCATCTCACTCTCTTTGAATCTTCTTTATCCTGCTAGGATTAGCAGGAAAAAGCAAAAAATTTCAGAATTGCACCTTGCAATGTGGAGATATTACTGTTTGTGCATTTACAATATTCATTGATTTTTGCCATTGAAAAACGTCCAGAAATGTTTGAAGCTACTGACTGAATGAAAGGAGCTGGCATCTCACTCTCTTTGAATCTTCTTTATCATGCTAGGATTAGCAGGAAAAAGCAAAAAATTTCAGAATTGCACCATGCAATGTGGAGATATTACTGTTTGTGCATTTACAATATTCATTGATTTTTGCCATTGAAAAACGTCCAGAAATGTTTGAAGCTACTGACTGAATGAAAGGAGCTGGCATCTCACTCTCTTTGAATCTTCTTTATCATGCTAGGATTAGCAGGAAAAAGCAAAAAATTTCAGAATTGCACCTTGCAATGTGGAGATATTACTGTTTGTGCATTTACAATATTCATTGATTTTTGCCATTGAAAAACATCATGTTATTCATATACCAGAAATGTTTGAAGCTACTGACTGAATGAAAGGAGCTGGCATCTCACTCTCTTTGAATCTTCTTTATCATGCTAGGATTAACAGGAAAAAGCAAAAAATTTCAGAATTGCACCTTGCAATGTGGAGATATTACTGTTTGTGCATTTACAATATTCATTGATTTTTGCCATTGAAAAACGTCCAGAAATGTTTGAAGCTACTGACTGAATGAAAGGAGCTGGCATCTCACTCTCTTTGAATCTTCTTTATCATGCTAGGATTAGCAGGAAAAAGCAAAAAATTTCAGAATTGCACCTTGCAATGTGGAAATATTACTGTTTGTGCATTTACAATATTCATTGATTTTTGCCATTGAAAAACATGTTTTTCATATACCAGAAATGTTTGAAGCTACTGACTGAATGAAAGGAGCTGGCATCTCACTCTCTTTGAATCTTCTTTATCATGCTAGGATTAGCAGGAAAAAGCAAAAAATTTCAGAATTGCACCTTGCAATGTGGAGATATTACTGTTTGTGCATTTACAATATTCATTGATTTTTGCCATTGAAAAACGTTTTTCATATACCAGAAATGTTTGAAGCTACTGACTGAATGAAAGGAGCTGGCATCTCACTCTCTTTGAATCTTCTTTATCATGCTAGGATTAGCAGGAAAAAGCAAAAAATTTCAGAATTGCACCTTGCAATGTGGAGATATTACTGTTTGTGCATTTACAATATTCATTGATTTTTGCCATTGAAAAACATGTTTTTCATATACCAGAAATGTTTGAAGCTACTGACTGAATGAAAGGAGCTGGCATCTCACTCTCTTTGAATCTTCTTTATCATGCTAGGATTAGCAGGAAAAAGCAAAAAATTTCAGAATTGCACCTTGCAATGTGGAGATATTACTGTTTGTGCATTTACAATATTCATTGATTTTTGCCATTGAAAAACATGTTTTTCATATACCAGAAATGTTTGAAGCTACTGACTGAATGAAAGGAGCTGGCATCTCACTCTCTTTGAATCTTCTTTATCATGCTAGGATTAGCAGGAAAAAGCAAAAAATTTCAGAATTGCACCTTGCAATGTGGAGATATTACTGTTTGTGCATTTACAATATTCATTGATTTTTGCCATTGAAAAACATGTTTTTCATATACCAGAAATGTTTGAAGCTACTGACTGAATGAAAGGAGCTGGCATCTCACTCTCTTTGAATCTTCTTTATCATGCTAGGATTAACAGGAAAAAGCAAAAAATTTCAGAATTGCACCTTGCAATGTGGAGATATTACTGTTTGTGCATTTACAATATTCATTGATTTTTGCCATTGAAAAACGTCCAGAAATGTTTGAAGCTACTGACTGAATGAAAGGAGCTGGCATCTCACTCTCTTTGAATCTTCTTTATCATGCTAGGATTAGCAGGAAAAAGCAAAAAATTTCAGAATTGCACCTTGCAATGTGGAGATATTACTGTTTGTGAATTTACAATATTCATTGATTTTTGCCATTGAAAAACATGTTTTTCATATACCAGAAATGTTTGAAGCTACTGACTGAATGAAAGGAGCTGGCATCTCACTCTCTTTGAATCTTCTTTATCCTGCTAGGATTAGCAGGAAAAAGCAAAAAATTTCAGAATTGCACCTTGCAATGTGGAGATATTACTGTTTGTGCATTTACAATATTCATTGATTTTTGCCATTGAAAAACGTCCAGAAATGTTTGAAGCTACTGACTGAATGAAAGGAGCTGGCATCTCACTCTCTTTGAATCTTCTTTATCATGCTAGGATTAGCAGGAAAAAGCAAAAAATTTCAGAATTGCACCTTGCAATGTGGAGATATTACTGTTTGTGCATTTACAATATTCATTGATTTTTGCCATTGAAAAACGTCCAGAAATGTTTGAAGCTACTGACTGAATGAAAGGAGCTGGCATCTCACTCTCTTTGAATCTTCTTTATCATGCTAGGATTAGCAGGAAAAAGCAAAAAATTTCAGAATTGCACCTTGCAATGTGGAGATATTACTGTTTGTGCATTTACAATATTCATTGATTTTTGCCATTGAAAAACATCATGTTATTCATATACCAGAAATGTTTGAAGCTACTGACTGAATGAAAGGAGCTGGCATCTCACTCTCTTTGAATCTTCTTTATCATGCTAGGATTAACAGGAAAAAGCAAAAAATTTCAGAATTGCACCTTGCAATGTGGAGATATTACTGTTTGTGCATTTACAATATTCATTGATTTTTGCCATTGAAAAACGTCCAGAAATGTTTGAAGCTACTGACTGAATGAAAGGAGCTGGCATCTCACTCTCTTTGAATCTTCTTTATCATGCTAGGATTAGCAGGAAAAAGCAAAAAATTTCAGAATTGCACCTTGCAATGTGGAGATATTACTGTTTGTGCATTTACAATATTCATTGATTTTTGCCATTGAAAAACATCATGTTATTCATATACCAGAAATGTTTGAAGCTACTGACTGAATGAAAGGAGCTGGCATCTCACTCTCTTTGAATCTTCTTTATCATGCTAGGATTAGCAGGAAAAAGCAAAAAATTTCAGAATTGCACCTTGCAATGTGGAAATATTACTGTTTGTGCATTTACAATATTCATTGATTTTTGCCATTGAAAAACATTTTTTTCATATACCAGAAATGTTTGAAGCTACTGACTGAATGAAAGGAGCTGGCATCTCACTCTCTTTGAATCTTCTTTATCATGCTAGGATTAGCAGGAAAAAGCAAAAAATTTCAGAATTGCACCTTGCAATGTGGAGATATTACTGTTTGTGCATTTACAATATTCATTGATTTTTGCCATTGAAAAACGTTTTTCATATACCAGAAATGTTTGAAGCTACTGACTGAATGAAAGGAGCTGGCATGTCACTCTCTTTGAATCTTCTTTATCATGCTAGGATTAGCAGGAAAAAGCAAAAAATTTCAGAATTGCACCTTGCAATGTGGAGATATTATTGTTTGTGCATTTACAATATTCATTGATTTTTGCCATTGAAAAACATGTTTTTCATATACCAGAAATGTTTGAAGCTACTGACTGAATGAAAGGAGCTGGCATCTCACTCTCTTTGAATCTTCTTTATCATGCTAGGATTAGCAGGAAAAAGCAAAAAATTTCAGAATTGCACCTTGCAATGTGGAGATATTACTGTTTGTGCATTTACAATATTCATTGATTTTTGCCATTGAAAAACATGTTTTTCATATACCAGAAATGTTTGAAGCTACTGACTGAATGAAAGGAGCTGGCATCTCACTCTCTTTGAATCTTCTTTATCATGCTAGGATTAGCAGGAAAAAGCAAAAAATTTCAGAATTGCACCTTGCAATGTGGAGATATTACTGTTTGTGCATTTACAATATTCATTGATTTTTGCCATTGAAAAACGTCCAGAAATGTTTGAAGCTACTGACTGAATGAAAGGAGCTGGCATCTCACTCTCTTTGAATCTTCTTTATCATGCTAGGATTAGCAGGAAAAAGCAAAAAATTTCAGAATTGCACCTTGCAATGTGGAGATATTACTGTTTGTGCATTTACAATATTCATTGATTTTTGCCATTGAAAAATATGTTTTTCATATACCAGAAATGTTTGAAGCTACTGACTGAATGAAAGGAGCTGGCATCTCACTCTCTTTGAATCTTCTTTATCATGCTAGGATTAGCAGGAAAAAGCAAAAAATTTCAGAATTGCACCTTGCAATGTGGAGATATTACTGTTTGCGCATTTACAATATTCATTGATTTTTGCCATTGAAAAACATGTTTTTCATATACCAGAAATTTTTGAAGCTACTGACTGAATGAAAGGAGCTGGCATCTCACTCTCTTTGAATCTTCTTTATCATGCTAGGATTAACAGGAAAAAGCAAAAAATTTCAGAATTGCACCTTGCAATGTGGAGATATTACTGTTTGTGCATTTACAATATTCATTGATTTTTGCCATTGAAAAACGTCCAGAAATGTTTGAAGCTACTGACTGAATGAAAGGAGCTGGCATCTCACTCTCTTTGAATCTTCTTTATCATGCTAGGATTAGCAGGAAAAAGCAAAAAATTTCAGAATTGCACCTTGCAATGTGGAGATATTACTGTTTGTGCATTTACAATATTCATTGATTTTTGCCATTGAAAAACATGTTTTTCATATACCAGAAATGTTTGAAGCTACTGACTGAATGAAAGGAGCTGGCATCTCACTCTCTTTGAATCTTCTTTATCATGCTAGGATTAGCAGGAAAAAGCAAAAAATTTCAGAATTGCACCTTGCAATGTGGAGATATTACTGTTTGTGCATTTACAATATTCATTGATTTTTGCCATTGAAAAACGTCCAGAAATGTTTGAAGCTACTGACTGAATGAAAGGAGCTGGCATCTCACTCTCTTTGAATCTTCTTTATCATGCTAGGATTAGCAGGAAAAAGCAAAAAATTTCAGAATTGCACCTTGCAATGTGGAGATATTACTGTTTGTGCATTTACAATATTCATTGATTTTTGCCATTGAAAAACATGTTTTTCATATACCAGAAATGTTTGAAGCTACTGACTGAATGAAAGGAGCTGGCATCTCACTCTCTTTGAATCTTCTTTATCATGCTAGGATTAGCAGGAAAAAGCAAAAAATTTCAGAATTGCACCTTGCAATGTGGAGATATTACTGTTTGTGCATTTACAATATTCATTGATTTTTGCCATTGAAAAACATGTTTTTCATATACCAGGAATGTTTGAAGCTACTGACTGAATGAAAGGAGCTGGCATCTCACTCTCTTTGAATCTTCTTTATCCTGCTAGGATTAGCAGGAAAAAGCAAAAAATTTCAGAATTGCACCTTGCAATGTGGAGATATTACTGTTTGTGCATTTACAATATTCATTGATTTTTGCCATTGAAAAACGTCCAGAAATGTTTGAAGCTACTGACTGAATGAAAGGAGCTGGCATCTCACTCTCTTTGAATCTTCTTTATCATGCTAGGATTAGCAGGAAAAAGCAAAAAATTTCAGAATTGCACCATGCAATGTGGAGATATTACTGTTTGTGCATTTACAATATTCATTGATTTTTGCCATTGAAAAACGTCCAGAAATGTTTGAAGCTACTGACTGAATGAAAGGAGCTGGCATCTCACTCTCTTTGAATCTTCTTTATCATGCTAGGATTAGCAGGAAAAAGCAAAAAATTTCAGAATTGCACCTTGCAATGTGGAGATATTACTGTTTGTGCATTTACAATATTCATTGATTTTTGCCATTGAAAAACATCATGTTATTCATATACCAGAAATGTTTGAAGCTACTGACTGAATGAAAGGAGCTGGCATCTCACTCTCTTTGAATCTTCTTTATCATGCTAGGATTAACAGGAAAAAGCAAAAAATTTCAGAATTGCACCTTGCAATGTGGAGATATTACTGTTTGTGCATTTACAATATTCATTGATTTTTGCCATTGAAAAACGTCCAGAAATGTTTGAAGCTACTGACTGAATGAAAGGAGCTGGCATCTCACTCTCTTTGAATCTTCTTTATCATGCTAGGATTAGCAGGAAAAAGCAAAAAAT